>NC_091083.1:16666666-16969696 GCF_032405125.1 Capricornis sumatraensis
TTATGCTTTAGGAAAGCTGAAGATATTATTTTAAATCAGTGGGCCTATGTGAAATAGATGACAGATAAAGGATCATGTTCTGGCGTAACATTCCAGATATGTTTTGACAATGTCAAGTCTAAACCACAAATGGCTCAACAGATAATGTTCATAATGACTGACCTTTATATCAACTTCTTACTTTCTGTTTACTTGGGGTAAATACAGACTCTTCTAAATGATACTTTGTCTCTCATGGAGCAAGTTATGGCAGTCAGAGGGAAAAAAACAGGACAATGGAGTTAACTTGTTAGTATGGGATCACTAAAGCAGCTGCTTGGGATAA
This sequence comes from Capricornis sumatraensis, assembly GCF_032405125.1. Lineage (NCBI taxonomy): Eukaryota > Metazoa > Chordata > Mammalia > Artiodactyla > Bovidae > Capricornis > Capricornis sumatraensis. The sequence continues at coordinate 16,666,992 of NC_091083.1, forward strand.
ATTAAATCTTTGGATAATTAAATATTTGGATAAATTAAGTAAGTTAAAATACTAGGTCAGTGCTTTCCTTGCCATCATGCAAAGCACGGGCTGCTTCATAATGACAAAATCAGGCCAGTTTGGCTATTACATACATACATGTGCACATACACATACATATAAATACATATAGATATGTGCATAGAATTGTTAAAAATGCATAGACTGTCCACAGTAAATTTAATTCCTTAAAGGAGCCAGAGGACACTTTATGAAAACTAAGCAAAAGAAAAATATATTTGTAATATGCTTCCACATTTGGTTTGGCTATGTGATTTTATCTTTTATAATAGTTTGGTAAGTTAAAATGTTTACATGAAAATTTTAATTCTCTTATATTCTTTTTCTAATTGAACCTTAGAATTATATAATTCATCAGCTAAAATCTCCTTTAAATTACTGTGGATTTCCTATACGGCAGATAATACTCAAATGCATTGAAGAAAAGCCATTCTCATAGACCTTTTCCAGACAAGTCTTTTTCTACTTTGGACTGTGAGTAGGGTGGAGTGAAGAAATGCCCTTCAAAATTCTTAGAAGCCCTTTTGTTCAGATAGCAAAAAGGATGAGTCACTGACTTCTGTCATTCTGAGGTATTTACCAAAAAACTTCCTTGACCCTGAAGGAATTCTTGAATTAACTCGACTCTGAGGCCAAGTTCTATTGGCAGTCTTGTAATTGCTATTTTCCTTAAAAATATTTTCCACTATGAGGCTCTTTTGCTGACTGGAGGCACTCCCCTGGGCCCTCTATATTTCATTAAATTTGCTTAAGAACCAGTTTCTATTTCTCTCTGACACATAGTTAAAAGAAGTATATAAGAAGTACCTTATACACATTTGAAAGAAGATAATTGGCACTGTTGACATTCTTTTCTGAAATCTCCTTAGCCAAATATGCAAGTTTTGAGTTGCTTCCCTATCTTCTGAGTTAACTATTGATGGCATTTTCATTAACTTTTCTGCTTCCACATAACACTGGCTTCTATTTTTTTCAAACAGAGTTGTGCTGTAAGTGTAAAACACACAGCAGATTTTAAAGACTTCGAACCAAAAAGCAAGAAAGAAAATTATCCTATTAATATTTATATAATGTATTAATTTTATATTAAATTAAAATTTATGTATTTTGAATTTATTTTACTCTGAATGATTAAATTGAACTAAACAAAATAGTTATTAAAATTAATTTTACCCAACGGTTTCTTAGGTGTGACACCGAAAACACAAGCAATAAATAAATAAATAAATGAACTGGATTCTATTTATATGAAATATCCTGGAATAGACAAATCTATTGAGATAGAAAGTAGATTTTAGTTGTTCCCAGAGTTTGGAAGGAGGAGGAACTAGACAGTGAAATAGTGAATATAGGGTTTCTTTTGGGTGATGAAAATGTTTTCTAATCCGATAGTGGTTTTCTAATTAGATAGTGGTGGTGGGGGACTTCCCTGGAGATCCAGTGGTTAAGAATCTACCTGACAACGCAGGGCACACGGGTTTGATCCCTGGTCCAGAAAGATTCCACATGCCATGGGGCAACTAAGCCCGTGAGCTACAACTACTGAGCCTGCACATTCTAAAGCCCATGCTCTGCAATGAGAAGCCACTGACATGAGATGGCCATGCACCACAGCGAGGAACAGCCCCGCTCAAATGAGAAGGCTGCACCACAGCGAGAAACAGCCCCGCTCACTGTAACTAGAGGAAGTCCACATGGAGGAATGAAGACTCAGCAGGTCAAAAAAAAAAAAAAAAATGCCAGTGATGGCTGCGAACCTTTGTATACGTGCCAAAGTGATTGAATCGTGAACTATACAAAGGCGAATTTTATTAATACGATTTGCAAATTATATCTCAATAAAGCTTTTATAGAAATTTAATGCTTTGTTTTTTTAACTTTAGAAAAATGTGGCTACTAGAAATTTAAAATTACCTGAATGGCCTGCACAGTATTTCTATTTTTTAGGTGGTCAAAGGCAAGCATTTATAGAGGAAAGTGATAGGATGTCTAAATTCAGTGGTGACCATACAGTTTGAATAGGAAATGGTTGTTTGAGAAGGATAATTTATTATGAATGTTAAATATATTGTATGGCAGAAATAGAAGATTTGTAGGGGATAAAACTTGTTTTAGAAACTACTAGTGTAGTTTCTAAACTTATCTGGTATAGCGGAGTGTCTTGAAAGTCACAGGAAAAAAGCTTGCATTTGAGGATCAAATTTTTATATTTCTTTCTTTTCTGTTTTACTGGCTTTTACAGGAAATATATCCACTTAGAAGACACTTCTTCAGTTAGTTATTTTATATGAATGCGAGGGCAGTTGCTTGAGTATGTTGATAGGATTTTCCAATATTTAAGTGTCTCAAAAAGTCCAAAGTTTATCCTTAAAATAAAATGTTAAAAGGAAGCAATTGGTTGCGGTCCTCTGGCTGGAAGACCCTTGTCATGCAATAACTTGTGTCTGTTTATGTTAAAAATAGGATTAAGAATTGTTGCAAGAGAATGAAGAATTGTCCCAGAGAATGGATTTGTTGACACAATGCAGGAATGAGAGGGTGGGACGAATTGAGAGAGTGGCGTTGACATGTATCCATTACCACGTGTAGAGGAGATAGCTAGTGGGAAGCTGCTGTGTAACACAGGGAACTCAGCCAGGTACTCTGCGAGACCTAGAGGGGTGGGATGCAGGCAGTGGGAGGGGGGCTCAAGAAGGAGGGAATATATATACACACATAGCGGATTCACGTCCCACAGCAGAAACTAACACAACACTGTAAATCAACTATTCTTCTATTTAAAAAATAATAATTATCAGCATTCTCCATATAGTTTAGTCAGGGATATTATTTTTTGGCTTTTAAAAGAAAGATTCAACAGAAAATGAATTGTGTGGAACTTCGAATTGTTTCATGAATCGCCTCCTGTTTCCCCTTTCACTTTCCTATACCTCCAGCTGCCGAATGTAGAGAGCTTCTGATGAAGTGTCAACATTTAAAGAGATGCACAAACCTTTGTACTGTCATGCTCTGCTCAAGTCTGGATCTGCCCATCATATAAAACAGTTCTTGAAAGGATCTGAGATAAAAAGATTCTTTTAAAGAATTTTACAGTATAATAGTTATTAAGGTTCAAGTTTATGTAACTTTATAAAAATAACCTATATAATTTCCTCATTTTCACTTGGTTCTGAAGCATCAGCAGCATTTATACATATAAAGGAATACTTATCCATAGCAATTAAAAGAATATGTCTGAAAGTAAAACTCAGTGTCAATGTAAAATGAAGTATTACACAGCATTCCATGAATATGCATATCTTATGAAATGATTTGCTTTAAGAAATAGTATGCAGAAAATATCTTTACAATAGACATGTAAAATAGTTTTAAAGTTGTATATTTCATAGTACATTAATTATTTAAACAATGGTAACCAAGAATAGAGTTTGAGGCAATGGTACTAATCTGAATTTTATTTGAACTAAAATACCCTAATTCTTGATCTTAATCAGAGAAATAGTAACAGATTTTATTGGTTAGAATGTTGCTAATAGTTTAAGTATTCACAGTGTTTGCCTAGGAAATGAACTGAGATCATTCTGTCCTTTTTGAGATTGCACCCAAATTGGACTAGAAAGAAGGCTGAGCACCAAAAAATTGATGCTTTTGAACTGTGATGCTGTAAAAGACCCTTGAGAGTCCCTTGGACTGCAAGAAAATCAACCCTGTCGATTCTAAAGGAAATCAACCGTGAATATTCATTGGAAGGACTGATGATGAAGCTGAAACTGTGATACTTTGGCACCTGATGTGAAGAGCTGACTCATTGGAAAAGACTCTGATGCTGGGAAAGATTGAAGGCAAAAAGAGAAGGGGGCGACAGAGAATGAAATGGTTTGATAGCATTACTGACTAATGGACAAGAATCTGAGCAAATTCTGTGAGATAGTGAAGGACAGGAAAGCCTGGAGTGTTGCAGTGCGTGTGATCAGAGGAAGAATCCATTAGGTCGTTTAGTCTCTAGTGCGGTTTTAGGGCCATTACTGCCTCTTCGAAGAGCATCTGTATTTTGCATTCTCTATTTGTGAATAAAATACATGTGCCTGAGATGGGAATCTGAAGCATCAGAACAGAATAGGGAAGATGACAGTATCATGATTGTATGTGTCTGTGTGAGTGGGGATGCAGGGAGCGGGGCTTGTCATGGGCTCATCAGACAGTCCTGGAGGTGATACTCTGCTCTAAGAATTTTCAGAGATAATCTCTATATCCAGGGGCTGGAGCAGAAGCTCATATTCCCAGTGCACAAAAGTACTTGTCATGTTTCATATTGAAAATAAGAAAATAATTGCAGTTGTTGGAAAAATAACATTCCCTGTTATTTAGGCAGATGGATCGCAGAAGAAAAGGCCCACAGAAGATGAACACCTTTCTGGGAAGAGGGCATTTCAAGAACTACTCTCAGTACCGTGGGAGGTAAGCAGGGTGTCCCATTTTACCGATCTGTGGCACACTGAAAGGGACCACCCACTGGTGGGAAGATAAACAGGACCCCCCACAGGAGCAAAGACGGGTGAGCAAGACGAGACTGGTGGCAGTTGGTGAGTTTCCCTCAGCCCCAGGCAGGGGAGATGTGAAGACACGCAGAAGAGTTTGACTCCCAGGAGGTGTCAATGACAGCACAACATAGCTTATAAAATAATTAGGCGTACGTTCTGACTGGTATTTGGGGGTATGGAATTCTGTCAACTGTCATAAAAAGAACATTTTTTCATTGGTTAACTAAAGAACAACATAATTCTCTTGGAAGTGTGTAAGCTTAAGCACAGCCAGGAGGTGTGCCAACGTAACCCACTCTGGGTGTCGGGCAGGGCTGGTTCCTCATTGCCAGTTCCTCACTGGTCCAAATAAAGACCTTCTGCCAAGAGAAAAGCATTGGACTGCAGCTGCTAGTGCGTAATTGCCAATAGTTAACACACTTGAGCGCTTTTGTGTGAGTAAATAAACCCCTTCCTTAACTTCTGCCCAATCTTTGGACACTCCCCTTAAAAAAAAAAAATAAAATGGAGTAGAGTTGATTTACCATGTTCTGATAGTTTCTACTGTGCAGCAAAACAAGTTAGCTACATGTATACGTATATCCTATACATACATATAGGTCACGGCAGAGCATGCGTGGAGATCCCTGTGCTATCTGGTAGGTCCTTATTAGTTGCTGCTTCCGCTTGCTAAGTCGCTTCAGTCGTGTCCTACCCTGTGCAACCCCATAGACGGCAGCCCACCTGAGATTCTCCAGGCAAGAACACTGGAGTGGGTTGCCATTTCCTTCTCCAATGCATGAAAGTGAAAAGTGAAAGTGAAGTTGCTCAGTCGTGTCCGATTCTTAGCGACCCCATGGACTGCAGCCTACCAGGCTCCTCTGTCCATGGGATTTTCTAGGCCAGAGTACCGGAGTGGGATGCCATTGCCTTCTCCTACTGTATATAAAATCCTTGAACACTCAAGAACACATCCAAATTGTCCAGGACAGATTGAGAACTCCACGTGTGTGTGTGCTAAGTCACTTCAGTCCTGTCTGATTTTTTGTGACCCCATGAACAGAAGCCCTCCAGGCTCTTCCGTCCATGGGATTCTATAAGCAGGAATACTGGAATGGGTTGCCATTTCCTTCTCTAGGGGATCTTCCTGACTCAGGGATCGAACCCGAGTCTCCTACATGTCCTGTATTGCAGGTGGAATTTTAGCACTGAGTCACCTGAAGCCTGAGAACTCTATGCTACGCTAGTTGCTCAGTCATGTTAGACTCTTTGTGACGCCATGGATTGTAACCCAAAAGGCTCCTCTGTCCATGGGAATTCTCCAGGCAAGAATACTGGAGTGATTGCCATACCCTTCTCCAGGGGAACTTCCCAACCCGGGGATCGGATCTAGGTCTCCCGCATTATAGGCAGATTCTTTACTCTCTGAGCCACCAGGAAAGCCCAAGAATACCGGAGTGGGTAATCTATCCCTTCTCCATGGGATCTTCCTGACCCAGGAATCAAACCGGAGTAACCTGCATTATAGGCAAATTCTTTACCAGCTGAGCTACCAGGGAAGCCCACCCTTTAAAAATCACACGCCTTGAAGGAACTTGCAGATGACCTGAGATAAAGGCTTCTTCTTCCCTGAGTATTTTCCTTATTTACTTTGCAGCAATATTGAAAGTATCTCTTCTACTTTGGACTCCAAGATGGGGATCCTACACCCCAGGAAGTAGAGGACAGCATGCCAAGGGGTGTGTAGGAATTCAGGGACAAATGTGCCGGAGATCCCAGAACTTTCAATTTCCTCCCAGTTTTGGCTAAAACATCTTTAAGATAAACAGAGATATTTTGTAGAGTGCCAATGTAAATTATACATGCATTTTTGAAATAAAATCTGATACTTCCAAGATATAGCTTGGCTTCAGGCGGCTGAAAGACTTTTATATCTGTGAATAGAGGCTCATACTTTTTGTTTGTTTGTTTGTTTGTTTCTGCCATTAGGAGCAGGAAACATCAAAAACACTGCTTGGGAGAATTGTGTTCCATTAGCTAAGCAGAGCCACAAGTGGGCCTGGCCAGGTTATCCCTATGAAGCAGCGATGCATCCAGGACTCACACTTACAGTTTCTTGCCCATATTTAACTTCTTGATTTTCATATTTTCTTAAGTCTTTAATTTGTGCTGTACCATCTTTTCATAAAATATTTTCTGGATTTCTCTACATTATTTTTTGCACTTGCCTTCCTCCCTACACCCATCACCACATTGATTTCTTCTGCCCCTGAACTTCACAATGACCACCCCCTTCCCCCACACCATCCTATAACTTACTTAGCTTCTTTTTTCATGCTTGTGACTTTGAAGTATGAAAGCATCTTTTTTTTTTTTTTTTTTCAGTCTCTTGGTCCTATAGTGTGCTGGTCATTGCTGTGGGCTCTATGTTCTGGGTCTCACTTAATATTCAGTAACCAATCTGTAGGTCCTGGGAGATATGTTCAAGGAACAGAATTACTGCGTGGTAAATAAATAAGCTAAACCTAAGCCTCTCCAAAGCTGACACCTATGCCTGGCTCTATCGATTGGTGGGGAGCAGAGGGGTGGGGGTAGAAAAGAAAATTGGTTGGTTTATTTACTGTGGTGAAAGAAAAAGAAACACGTCAAATTGATTGACAGTATATAAATTCAACAAACTAATTGAATTTATCACCTTAATAAGACGTCTGACAGCTAAGAAACTTGACAATGTGAAGTTGACTGATTTGGGCCGTGATGATAAAATTAAAAGATGCTCATATACAAAGTGCAAACGTCAAGGGAAAGTTAAAACTAGACTCTCTGATTCACTGCAATATTTCACTCCCTGTGACTTCATGGTGATTTCAGAATAAGTGACCTTGGGCCAAGTCAACTGAGAAATCCAAATAATATACATATCAGGATATCTGAACAAAAAGACAAGTTTCAGCTTCCATTACTCAGGAATAACAATGATGCGGGTGACATCTGCACATTTTCCAAGCAATTTAGGAAGAAAAACAATTGCTTATAACATATATCCTTTAATAGTCTAAATATTTTGTGTAAATTTGTATCTTCTGTCTGAATGTCTAGATTCTTCAGCGAGATGAATGGAAGAGTTGTTGTTATGTTATGAGACCAATGTTGTTGAATCAAAACTTAAAACAGTCCTAAAGGAAATCAGTCCTGAATATTCATTGGAAGGACTGATGCTGAAGCTGAAACTGCAATACTTTGGCCACCTGATGTGAAGACTCACTGGAAAAGACTCTGATGCTAGAAAAGGTTGAAGGCTGGAGGAGAAGGGGATGACAGAGGATGAGATGGTTGGATGGCATCACCGATTCAATGGACATAGTTTGAGTAAACTCTGGGAGCTGGTGATGGACAGGGAGTCCATGGGGTTGCAAAGAGTCAGACACAACTGAGCGACTGAGCTGACCTGAAGCTTTTAGTGGAGGTCAGGCGCTGGACAAGTCATCATCCTTGTTTGCCCTGATTATGTAAATTAGCCAGGGCCACACATATGTGTGTGTCTTTGTGTGTATGTGTGTCCAAAAGAGTGTACATTTAATTTAGGGAGGGCTTCCCTGGTGGCTCAGATGGTTAAGAATCTGCCTGCAATGCAGGAGACCTGAGTTCAACCCCCGGGTTGGAACGATCCCCTGGAGGAGGGCATAGCAACCCACTCCTGTATTTATGCCTGGAGAATCCCATGGACAGAGGAGCCTGGCAGGCTACAGTTCATGGGATCACAAAGAATCAAACACAATTGAACGAATAAACACACACATTTTTAGGTAAGTGCAAGAAGCCTCCTAAGAGCTTCAACGTCTGGACATTTGGTTGGTGGAAGAAGCAGCAGTCTATTTATACGTATAGCATGTTCATAATCAGAATTTTGCTGTCGAGTCATGTGTTACATTGCGTAAGGTGGTTACTAAATTCATTGAAAAGTATCCAACATCTTCACAAGTTCTATGGAGGTATGAATTGAAATACAGTTTGTAGGATGAACTGTATTCGGTGTTATTCCATACAATAATAACAGTCATAATGAGATTGAAGCAGCTATTTTGTGTTTGGTACTTGCAATGTACCAGGGACCCTTCTGACTACTTTATATTTACAAACTCGTTACACCTCACAAAAATCCTCTTCGACACAAAAGACAGAGAATAGCAGCAACTCATCCCAGAGATGATATTAGCAACTTAAGCCCATCCTCTGAATCATGTCTATGCAGATTTGGTATTTTTAAAGCTGCCTAAAAATCCCTTGAACCTGTAAAAAATACTTTAAAACTCATCTCTATATCTAGGCATTTTTCATGGCTAGATAAGGGAAACTATTCATAATTTTCTCTAGGAGACTCAGCCTGGAAAGTTTGTTTGTTTGTTTTTTTAAACAGTGAAAATTTTTGAGATTGATTGAAAATATTTATGATTCATAAGGTATTTTCAATGATTGGTACCAAAATATCCAAAGATTATATGTAGTGTATTTTAAGAATAATAATAATAATGAAAATATGGACACTCCCCTTCCTCATGCTTTTTCTTCAACATTGCTAATGTCCTTGTGATTTCTGCACTATGGAAATACAAATAAATTCATCGCTGATTTCCACTGGGGTTTCTCTCTCCTCACTTCCCGCGTCCCAGAGCAAAGACTAATTTTGACTCTGGCTCCTTTATCTGACCTCAGTGATAAAGTAAACAGTGGAAAAAGTTTTTCTTTTTTTAAATATAATGAAATCCCGTTTCAATACAAGAGAATGCACATTCTCTTGTATTGAAGAAAAGCAGGCTCTTTAACTCTAAACTTGGTTTTGCAAAAGGAACAGTTTTACAGTAGGATCATATTAAATCACAGGCAATAAGCCTAATTGAATTACAGTCACGGGTTGAAAGAGGAACACCGAGGAACTTGTTTCACCAAATGCTATGCAATTTATCCCGTGTCTATTTAGACGTGATGTATAGACTCAGGTCAATTACTCTGAATCTCCAGTAGTTTAAAGCCTCCTGGTGGAGGAGTTGTCCTGTTTAAGTAACTATTGAACCAACCTCTGGTGATGTGCGCAAAGACAAAATAGTTCACTTTCATCCATCGGAACCCAACTGAAAGTGTGAAACAGGGGCTCCGCTTACTATGAACATTTCTCTTTATCAGGGGCTTCGCAGAGTAGTAGAAATGTATTGAACTGCACTCTCCTTTATTTTAATCAATAGGCACTAAGTGAAGTGGGAAGTATTCTTGAGAATACTGGGCGAACAAGAAAGACCCCTTTCTTTCATAAATTTTTTTTTTAAGTTTACTTATGAAAACTGACAACAGAACATTACAAAAGAGAATGCACTGGGAGGATTTTATGAGTTGAAAATACAAACATACTGGGAAAAACATTCAGATACAACCACTCCACAGCAATCTTAAACAACATACACTGTACACATTCTGTGAAAAGAAATTGTGGGTTATGGAAATATCCAAACAGTTGATCAACATACAAGAATCAAAGTATTTTTTAAAATTTTGTATTTAGTCAACCGGATATTTATCTGCATTTTTCTAGATTGTGTTAGCATCAAATAGTTGTTCTTAGTAGGGAGTTGTCCTGGTTAAGCAACTATTGAACCAACCTCTGGTGATGTGCGTTAAGACAAACCAGTTCACTTTTATCCATTGAAACCCAGCTGAAAGTGTGAAACAAGGGCTCCATTTACTATGAACATTCCAAGGGACAGAGTTGTGCCCTTCAAGTTCATGTGTAAGTCAGCGGGTATAGGACAAAGAACGCGGTCTCCCAGAGATGCAGGGTGATAAAGAGAAGTAGCTCTTTTGTGTGGCATAGGCAGAGTAGCATGTGAGCTGCTGAGATAGAAGTGGAAATTCAGGAACCTTGAGTTTCTCTAAAATTACCAATTCTGACATGGCTTCAGCCGTGACTATCTCGGATCCCAATTTTTAGGTTCTTTTGAGTCCCCTTGCCAAGGGTTTTTGCATCCAAGCCTAGAATCCTCTGCACCTTGATTGCAAGGAACTGGAGATTAGATGGGAAGGAGGGTCTAGGCGGTCCTGAAGCTTGAGAAGCTGAAGGTGGAAGTGGGCTGTGTACATACCAGCGCCTCCCAACCAAGGAGGCCAGGAGCAGAGGATTCAGAGATGGCCGGGCATTACTGGAGTGGGGAGAAAGGAAAAAGGAGCAGCCCTTGCATTCATCAAAATACCGGCTTACATTCTGAACCAAGTAGAAACAAACAGTAATACAAGCTCTACCAAAAAATAAAAATAAAAAAGACTAGAAAGTCCTGTGCTGCCTTGTCTCTCTGCTAGTGGTTTGTCACCTTCTATAATCCCACGACTAGGAATGCCATGACCTCTTTGACCTTGAGCCCAGGGCTGATGGAAAATGACTGTTCCCTTCCATAATATTGGCTTGCCAAACTATGTGTCTTTATTCCAAAATTTGATCATTTGTTCCTCATGGATTTTTTTGTGTTAATTTTTTAATACATGCATTAAAATACTTCTAATCTTGATACTCACTATTTTGGGCACCTCTTAAATTATGCGCCCCCATGGAATTTCCCTGACCCTTGGCCTAGTCGTGGCCCTGCCAGCATTTATGTAGGGGTGGGGCCCCAAGTCAGATACAGGGTGATTTGGAAATGTTCTGAAACCTTTGCTGTCAATCACATTTTTAAGAGATTGAAAAGGGGGAGGGCAAACTTTTCAAGGGCTTGTATTCCTTTAAAACTCACTGGCATCAAGTCGAGGTTTCATATAGAGAATTCAGAGATGTAACCACATCCCCTGAGGAGGGCTGGGGGGGAAGGATTTAAATCAATACTTGTGAGGTAGCTTGAATGCAGTTCCTTTCAAAAACAAAATTAAGCTCTGAGAAAAGGTAGCACACGTGCAGTGTAGAATTAGCCACAACCAAAAGCCCTGGCTGTGCCTTTAGACTGTGACCTGGAAATGTCAGTCTCCACTGCGGGAGCCATTTAAAACTCCAGAAGAGAAATCAGAATAAGCAAGCATTTGCCATCTTCAGTTGTGCCTGTGCAGATGAAGCCATAGGGACAAACAAGAAATAAGATTTTTATCTTTAATGTTATGTTTCTCATAATCAGTAAAAGGTATTTGTCAAGTGCAAAGTGAAGTTTTCTTCAAGTATTGTAACAATAAGCGGTATCCAGCCTCTTCATTGGAAGGACTGATGCTGAAGCTGTAACTCCAATACTTTGGCCACCTCATGCAAAGAACGGATTCATTTGAAAAGACCCTGATGCCGGGAAAGACTTCAGGCAGGAGGAGAAGGGGACAACAGAGGATGAGATGATTGGATGGCATCACAGACTCAATGGACATGAGTTTGAGTAAACTCTGGGAGATAGTGAAGGACAAGGAAGCCGTGTGTGCTGCAATCCATGGGGTCACAAAGGGTCAGACATGACTGAGTGACTGAACAACAACAAATTTACATTGTTCTATTAGCAAGAAAGGCAGATGTGTTTTGTTCCTGGAAGGGCAGTGGATATTTTGAAATGAGAAGGCAAATGAATACAGGAAACCACACAGAAGAAAAAAGAGGAAGCCTACAGTGTTGGTCGTGTATTAGAACACATTTGCCCATTTCACTTGCCTTTAGATTGGCTCAGGATATGGGGGTGATGGACCAAAAGTCATAACTGGAGTTTTTATCATTGGAGAGGAGAACAGCCATAGTGCACAGAATGTTCCAAATCTGAATAAGGTTATTTTAAAAGAGAATCTCAAACATTCTATAAATTGCATACCGTAATGAAAACTGGAATGTCTCCTTGACTAATTCTACCATGCTGTGCAAATACCTAGAGGAATCTTTTAACATTTTACAGAAAAAAAAAAAAAAGATTTAAACATTAACCCAGAATTCAAATAATTTAAATATAGGCAGGAAATCAAAAACTATCTCATTTGGAGAACAGTGTTTAAATTTCTTAAGTCTGTAAAAACAAACCTGACAAATGGGTAACTTTCGGATCATTTAGGATATCTGTAGTTATTTTAGTATTGTGTTTAATAAAAATTTAGTTGTATGAAGTTGAATATAGTGAAGTGTTAAGATATTTCACCAGGATTAAGCTAATCCTTCTCTAACACAAGGAAAAATAGTTGCTAATAAACTCTATTTTTAACAGCCACTTGAGAAAGACAAGATGAGACTTATAAAAATCCCTTTCAAGAAGTTTTCCAGTACAAAACAGTTTACACCCAATACACACAGAAATACATTGCAAAAACTTTGCCTCTGCCAAGTTACAAAGTCTGACTTGTCAGAGTTACATCATGCTTTTAAAGCGTATTTTAAGTGAAGCTTGTCATACATCAGACTCTAGTGAATCTAGCAAGGGTGTCCCTGTTTTAGAAATGAATGGGCTGCATTCTCTTTGAGTTTTTCAAAGAATTATTTTAGTATCAAAATTCCACATGTGGAATGAAAACCAATGGTTTATTTTTTTGGTGCAGTTTTTGGAATATACTGTTCTACTCATTTTCCATGTACTATGCCCCATCCCCAAGACCCCTCCCTTTATAATGTTGATATCAGTACAGAGTGCTAAAATCACCATGAATCTGATCCCTTCAATATGGATTTTCTGTACCATAGTGTCAAGGCTGGGGCTTGAAACGGCATGATCGTCACAGGAGAATCTGACCCTGGCTTTCAAGATCTGTTTGTGATAAAGGAAATTTAAATGCATGGTGCAGGTAAAGGACCAGAGATGAGGCAACCCTGTAAGAGCTGCCTGATAGTAAGAATTAATTTGAAAATAAAAGATGCATCTATTAATAGAAATGCATTAAAATTCCATTCTCTGTATGTGTGCCTTGCTGACATATATGCAGTTTATATATATCCAGAAGGTGGGTTCTGGAGACAGAATGCTAGTGTTCACATATCCCATTCTTGCTTTACAATACTGTGTTTTGGGGTGTATTACCAAGCTTCCTTATGCCGATTTCTTAACATTTTTGCCACCTCCTAAATATTTCCTATGTAGAATTTATCACCATCTATAATTATATTCTAGCTGTGAAAGCTCAATCAGTGCTTATCACTCCTACTAGACTGAAAGCTAAGTGAATGTGGGTCCTGTTGGTTCATTATCACATAATCAGCCTCTTGCCCTTCATATCAACATTTTGTTGGAATCAGTAGAAGATTGTTACATAAATCAATGGATGGGTGAATGAACAATATTTTCTGATATATCCATCTTTATAGTACAGTTAAATCGGACACCAGGATGGTCTTACTGGTTATGGCTTTGGGCTGCCCATGGCATTTTTTTTTTTTTAATGTAACTTTCATTGAAATTAAATTCTATTTTTTCCTTTGCTTAAAATCTTGTCCTGTTTGAATGGACATTGCCAAGGTTTGCTTTTGTGATTCCATTTCCTTTATTTAAGAGATGAGAAGCCCCTTTCTGTCTACACCTTCTCTCTATGGACATATGAATATGTACAATCCATTTGCTATCTAATCTTGCCTGGAATTCATTTTATCTTGTTAAGTTGACTTTGCATATTTTTGGTTGGATTCATTAAATTTTAAACTTTGTTTCTCAAATGCCATTTCCAATTAATTAAGCAGTAGAAATAAGTTTCAGTGTTACCCCTAGAAGCAAACAATACCAGTGCATCTTTGCACTGTCTTTGTTTTGGCCAAAGAGCTATATGTAGTAATAAAAAATAACTGAGTAGAATTGCATAAATAAGGTATACTGTGATACTAGCGCTTTATGGATGGTAAAGAATGATGAAGAGGAATTTAAAGGTAGGTTTGTGTCAAAAAAAGAAATACAATTTTATATACTAGGTCATATTCCTAACAAAGTAAGTGGCAAATTTCTAGATGCTATATAATCCTGTACGAAGTTGAGACTAGTTGAGGTCTCTTAAACTAGCAACAAAATAATCCTGGCAAATATTTTTAATTGGTTCTTCCTCTTTCATCTACTTCTCAGTATATGTTTTTCAATTCTGAATCTCAAGCTCAAACACGTCAATCTTAGATTACAAATTCTAGGTTGTACATGAGTATCAGCATGTTTCATTATTTTAAGACCTCCTTTTATCGATCATTATTTCTGTATGGCCAACTTCTTAACCTTTACTGGTAAGATTATTAGGCAAACGAGACAGTTGGAAATCCATGAATTCTGGCTTAACTTCACAAGTTATTTGTAAAGAAGTGGCCTAAGACTCCTTCACAATTGCCTAAATTAGCTATCTTGATTACCACCCAAAGTTAGTAGTGATTGGGTGGTTGAAACAAATCTATCTGAAATTACAAAATGATTCTTTAGTTTTTGAAGATCTATGAGTGCTGTATGGGAATTGTCTGTGAGAGACAAATATTTTTCATTTTTGGTAAAAAAAAAGAGAGAAAAGATATCAAAAAGGTCTTCATTTTGATAGTCTTGAAGCACATGTTAAAAAGTGATGTTAAAGCACTTTTTAAATAGTGATATTTCTCTGGAGGAGAAAATGGCAACTGACTCCAGTATTTTTGCCTGAAAAATCCCATGGACAGAGAAGCCTGGTAGGCTACAGTCCATGCATCACAAAAAAGTCAGATACGACTGAGTAAGTAAACAGGCACACACCACCTTCAAGTCTAGAGCTCTGCTCTTGTTTACAGCTGAGTAGGTTCCGCCTGGATTAACTCTCTTGAAGATAACTGCATACCCTGGATAAAGCATGAAAAATAACTGTGTGAGGGCACTGGAAGAAAGCCCAAGGCAGAGGTAAGTTGACCCCAGGAGAAGGAAACTGCCTTGTATGAGTTAACAAAAAACAAAAAACAGCTGTGAGACTGTTGGCAGTCTGGGTCTATATCATGCTTAGCTGTTAAAACTCAATGGGAAACCTGCAGAGATGTTCTGGTTTGAGCAGCCAGAGTTCAGAGCTTGGAGCAACCCAGCAACAGATCCTGGGAACTGAGAAGGTAGAGGAGAGGCCAGAGTTTTATGCACAAGCTTACAGTTTGTTATTGCAACTAGTAGATGACTTTTACAAATAGTCACAATGCAACATATTTTGAGAAAAGGTGCTACACCAAAATAGAGCTAACTATGACAGATCAGTATCATTCAATACACTTGCTGTATTGATGACTGTCCAATAGCTAGCATACCTAGTACTTCATGTGCTGAGAGAAATACAGTCCCCTCTTCTCAAATATGAAGGATGTATAAATACACATTTAAGATTTTAGGCACAGCTTTCTGATTCTGTAAATATAAGTAATCCTTGGACTCCTGGTAGAGTAACCTGGAAACATCCATTTTGATGTACAGATTTTTAGAGTATAATTTTGCCAATTCATTAACTAAAAAACCAATGTACTGGGCACAAACCCTGAGAGAAACATATATCAAAAAGACATATGCACCCCAATGTTCACTGAAGCACTATTTACAATAGCCAAGATGTGGAAGGAAGCCTAATGTCTATCAACATATGAATGGATAAAAAAGATGTGGTATGTATGTATATATATATGTGTGTATATATATATATATATATATATATATATATATATATATATATATATAATGGAATATTACTTTGCCATAAAACAGAACAAAGTTGGGTCATTTGTAGAGATGTGGATGGACCTAGAGACTGTCATACAGAGTGAAATAAATCAGAAAGAGAAAAACAAGTACTGTGTATTAATGGATATGTGGAATCGAGGAAAATGGTAGGTGAATCTGTAATTGCAGGGCAGGAATAGATATGCAAATACAGAGAACAGATGTATAGACATAGGGAAGGGTGAAGGAAGGTGGAATGAACTGGAGATTAGGACTGACATCTATGCACGATCATGTGTGAAATAAATAGCTAGTGGGAACCTGCTGCAAAGCGCAGGGAGCTCGGCTTGGTGCTCTGTGACAACCTAGAGGAGCGGGATGGGAGAATACAGGTGGGAGGAAGGTCCGAGAAGGAGGGGGTATAGCCGATCCACTTTGTTGTACAGAAGAAACTAACACAGCATTGTAGAGCAACTATACCTTCCCAAATTAAAAGAAAATGTTGCATGTGACTTCAAGGAGATGTTTCTTCAAATAGCCCATCACTGTTTTGTTTTTTTTTTTTTCTTTCTTTTTGCATTTCTGATGTCCAAACACATCCTGGTTGTTGAGAAACCTTGTTTGGATCTCTAACATGATTTCCCTCATGGGTCTCGATTTTTTCATCCACAACATAACGTGTCCAAAAAATGTGTCAGATGGCACCCAACTCTAAATTGAACTGCTACTCTGCTTCCTAACTTGATTTAATTGCATTTCTTTTGAAGCTTCTCTGCTTCTCACACCAAGTGGAATTTATGCCCTTATACTCAGGTCAGCATTGTCCATTTCACTGCATTTACGTGGACCCCAACCCAATGATGAGTGCATAAGAGATAGTTCAGGCTTGTCGAACAAATGAATGAAAAAAATGCATAATGAAACTTCCTAGGAAAGGAAAAATAGTCTTTTAAAGACTAGAAAGGGGTTTCCCTGGTTGCTCAGTGGTAAAAAAATCTGCCTGCCAGTGCAGGAGATGGGGGTTCCAACCCTGAGCCAGGAAGATCCCAGGTGCCACAGAACGACTAATCCTGTGTGCCATAACTACTGAGCCCATGTGTTGCAACTACTGAAGCACCATGTGGTTAGAGCCTGTGCTCCACAACAAGAGAAGCCACTGCAATGAGAAGCCCGTGCATTGCAGCTAGAGAGTAGCCCCCGCTCACCACAGCTAGAGAAAGCCTTCTTGCAGCAACAAAGACCCAGCACAGCCAAAACTAAGCTAAACTAAATAAATAAAAGACTAGAAAGGCGGTGATTTCACTGGTTAGAATTTTTTTGGTAGATCCAGATGTCAGACTTACTTTAACAGGTCTATGGGAAGAATTACAGAGTGTAGGATTCCTTTCCTCCTTTGCTTCGTAATACCATGCTCTTTGGCGTTCAGGGAAACTAGAAAACTCTGGCCCTTCTCCCACCTCGCTGAGTGGCAGACAACAGGCTCTGCAGGCAGACAGATTGGATTTAAATTTTGCTTCTGTCACTTGCCAGCCATAAGCCTCATGCAAGTTACAGATCCTTGCTGGGTCTGCCTTCTTCATCTGTGAAGGGAATGGGCTCTTCTTGGGACTAAATGAGGCAAAAACACTTTATAGTAAAATAATACCTGGTTCAGAGACATTACTTTGTCAACAAAGGTCCATCTAGTCAAAGCTATGGTTTTCTCAGTAGTCATGTGTGGATGTGAGAGTTGTACTATTAAGAAAGCCGAGCGCTGAAGAATTGATGCTTTTGAACTGTGGTGTTGGAAAAGACTCTTGAGAGGCCCTTGGACTGCAAGGAGATCCAACCAGTCTATCCTAAAGGAGATCAGTCCTGGGTGTACATAGGAAGGAATGATGCTGCAGCTGAAACTCCAATACTTTGGCCACCTGATGTGAAGAACAGACTCATTTGAAAAGACCCTAATGCTGGGAAAGACTGAAGGCTGAAGGAGAAGGGGACGACAGAGGATGAGATGGTTGGATGGCATCCCCAACTCTATGGACATGAGTTTGAGTAAACTCTGGGAGTTGGTGATGGACAGGGAAGCCTGGCGTGCTGCAGTCCATGGGGTTGCAAAGAGTTGGACACGACTGAGCGACTAAACTGAACTGCATATCTGGTACAGAGCAGTAATTATAACTTAGTCTTACTGAGTTTTCCAACGTGGTAGGCACTTTATGCACATTACTTCAGATCATGCCTACAGCTGGTAGGTATTATTTTTAGGTTCACTTTACAGGTTTGTTTCAGCTTTGCTTTTTTTTTTTTTTTTAAAGGGTTTATTTGCCAACCGTAAATAATTCAGATCCCCACCCAGGCTTCTGTAATTGTACTGCAAAGTTTCACTACTGCTCTTTGTTGTCTCCTTAGATGGTGGTTAGATGCTGGAAGCAACCAGCAGCATCATCACTATATTAAGTATCTTACTCAGGACACAGCTGAGCACCGTTTATTCTTATTTTAAAAGGTGACTATAATCAAGTTCATGCAATTTGGAGGACTGGCGTTTGAGAGATTAAAGCTGTTATTAACCAAAAGTTCATAGAGATCTCTGTGTGACTCTATCTCCTCTGTGCAGTCCACAAAGACAATATTTTTCACAAGACACAAATCAGGGGATTGTTTTCTTTTTCCCTAGAGTACTATTTTTTTAAACTGCCTGTTAAGCCTATAATCTAAGGATTTATGTTTCTATGTGTCATAAAGTTGTTTAGAATATGCTTAATGAATAAGGATTCAACCATATTCAGAACATGGTTTGTTTATTAAGAACTCATTTAAAAAACCTTCTAGTGTTAACTACAGGACAATGTCAACTTGGAAATCTGAGGAGTTGGAGCAATTTTACTAATATTTGAGATTCTGGTTCCAGGAAGTCTAGTGTTAGCTGACAGACTGGTTGCTCCAATAAAGGGTTGTCTTCCCACTTCACCCTTGCTTGGCCAATCCATATAAAGAGGGATATCCTGAAAAGTGACATTTTTTAGAGACATTACTGCACATTGCCTTCAAGGATTGCTTGATAGAAGACAAGCTCATGCCCTTTAACTCCACCTCTGTGCTCCAAGGCTGGGCCCATCAATTTTCTCCTTCCATAAAGATGTCTGAGCTGTCTCTTGAACTAATTTATGCTTCTGGTCTTATTTGGCAATTGACTTTCCTGCTTGAACATCCCAAACAAACAAAAGCAGCTCTTCTGGAATTTCTTCATTATCCTTGTTTTATGTCATGTCTTAAAGTTTGAGTCACAGGTCTAAATAGCTTGTACTTCTTTATCAAATGATCAGATGCTTTCCTAATTTTGAACATGCTGTGGTGGCAGGATTTCCTGTTATCATGAGAAGCTCAGTGAAATTCGGTTTAGTGGTTTTCAAGTGTTCAATATGGATACTGAAAATATTAAGTTTAGGGATAAAGACTTCAATTGCTTCATATTTCTAAAAATAAATATTATTAACTAACAATCATTAAAAGGTCAAGATGATGGGACTATTTTCAAATATAGGAAGATGTTTTCACTGGTTTCTAACTGGTGGGGTCCTATTTTCATCCGATATATGATTAATGTTCTCGTACTTCTATTTACTAACTTTCCCTGGCTCAGATGGTAAAGAATCTGCCTGCAATGCAGGAGACCTGAGTTTGATCCCTGGGTCAGGAAGATCCCCTGGAGAAGGGAATAGCTACCCAGTCCAGTATTCTTGCCTGGAGAATCCCATGGACAGAGGAGCCTGGCGGGCTATAGTCCATAGGTTCACAAAGAGTCAGACGCAGCTGAGTGACTAACACTTTTATTTTATTTCACAGTATTACATGTCTAATTATCAGTAAAAGGACTGTAAAATGTTTCTGAATTTTAATCTTACAATTTGTATATGACATGGTTGGAAATGTGATATATTAAGCAGTGTTTTATCATTCTAGTTTTCACCTTTGCAGCATGAGTTTATTGCAGTGTGGATATACTTTAGCAGGTTATTGAGAAGAGAGTGAATAGATATTAAGCTATTGAAAACAGAACAGATATGCACCTTGAGAATTTATCTTTAAGGCCATTTATTTTATTTTGCTGTGGAAGAATTATATAATATAATAGTTAAAGTTATGGTTGTTCCAGTAGTCATGTATGGATGGGAGAGTTGGATCTCAAAGAAGGTTGAACGCTAAAGAATAGGTGCTTTCCAACTGTGGTGCTGGAGAAGACTCTTGAGAGTCCTTTGGACAGCAAGGAGACAAATCATTCAATCCCAAAGGAAATCAACCCTGAATATTCATATCAGATTATTACAGATAATTTTTATTCCTGTTTTATAGATGCGTTGATAAAAAAATTATATAGCGTTACAGAAATGTTTATCCAGGACGGACCTTCTCCAAGTTTTGTTCCCTGAGAACAATATACCTCATATCTTGGTGACTGCTTTCGAACAAAAATTCCCACAAGCAAATAAAATTGGAAAATGCCCTTCATAGAATTTAATAGTGAAGACTGGCATATATTAAAAGACTCTGAGAAGGTCCAATGCATATAATTAAATATAGAGAAATGAAACAGGATAAAAGAGAGAAACCTGCTGAAGGATTAAATGATCAGACTTCATGGCACCAAGGTGAACTTTTTCCCAGCACACCTCCTGGTATTCTTCAACTCCTTCCTGCAGAATTGCCCTCTCACCCCGTGCTATCCCTGGACACCAAGGTGACAAGCCAGGCCTAGGGTCATCCACTAACACACACACATTGACTGGGGTCATGCTCTGTGCCAGCCACAGCGGTAGGTACTAGGCATCTGATGCTGAGCTGGTACAGTCCCCTGCCTACCCCAAATGAGAAGAGAGCACTAGGGAAATACACAAGCAGATGGAAATCAGGGAAAAGCAAAGGCTATTGGTGGAGTACATTGATGGCGAGTAACTTTCCACAGTTGGGGAGGGAGCACGGAAGGCTTCCTGGAGATGTTTAAGATAAAACCTGGCCGGTGGGTTCCTGCATACCAGGTGAAGAACCAGAGGAGAGGTGTCTGTTTCAGAGGAGTTACCTCCTTGCAGGACAGAAAGCCTGGAAGGAGACTCTTGCAGTCAGGCTGGAGCTACCTGAGAGTGTTCTTGGACAGGCCTGAAGGTAGGACCAGACCCAGAGGAGCCTTGAAGAATCTTATTTTCCCTTTCAGTGAGAGTTATTTTCCCTTGAGTTATTACTCAGTTTTTTCTCCTATAGACTAGAATAATGTACATGCATAATTAATGGACCTATTAACTCAGTCAGGACAGCATCAGTAGCATTCAGTACTTCCTTCCAGGCCTGCGTTGAGCCTCCAGAAGATTGACGGTGGCCAATTCTACTAACTGTGGGGTCCCTCAAGGTCTTTTTAATGGTTCCACTTCATCTTAAAATTTTACGGAACTTTTATTCAGTGTCTTTCCACTTAAGCAAACTGGTAGATTCCAGTGTTAACAAATATCAAAGCCAGAGATGCCTGTCTACATTTTTGTTTGGCTTTTGCTAGACTTGAGAGTGTTCTATGATCGTTCATTTAGCAGCAGTTGCAAGATAAGAAAATACTGCAACACATGCTTGAGGTTTTTTTCAATTAAATTTTAAATGGGTGCAGAAATCTCGACAGTTTAAATGGCTTAAATTTTAACAATACATTTTGCTTTGTGCAATAAAGAACCAGCTGTAAATGCAATGAATATTTGTTTATGATGTCTTGGTGGTAATTGGGTTTAGCAAGGCATGCAAAGAGCAGTTTTCTTCAAATGACTTATTGGAAATGTGAAAGGAGGACAAGTTTCCTTTCTACACCAAGCATCCTTTCTTCAGTCCCAGTGATGGTATTATGAATAAATTGTAGCACAGATTTAATACCAAGCATAAAAGACCATTGTCCCAGGTGCATGGACATAACTTATAATTACTATACTATGTACAGGATGCTATTACTATTTGACTTACATTTGCTATAATTACTGAGTATTATTCTTCAAGTAACTAGGAATAAATGATCATTAACAGATGATGTCCTGTGTAATTCTGATATATGATAACCAGCACAATTTTATCCTTCTCTCTAGAGGTAAAATGCTTAGCTTATAATAACAATTTAAGAATTGGAGGGAAAGGTTTGGAACGTGCTTCCTGAAAGATCACTGAAAATGTTATGCTGCTTCTATAAAATTCCACTAGTTTATTTATTTTCCATTAACATGTTTATTTTTAACTGGCCTGTGTTTTTCTAGTGAAGAATCATGATCCATCAGGACCTACTTTGTGCCAGCTGGGCTTCAACTGTTTTTTATTGTTGGAGGAAGACACAGGATGACACAGAATTGTCTCTAAGGTTAGAGATTTCATCCATGACAACTAAGACAACCTTTTTTTTTTTTTTTCCACTGACTGAATTTTCACCTTCAAATCCCAGAGGTCACCCAAAGGTAATGTTTTCCTTAAAACATACCTATTAAAGTGACCTAATCCTTAAAATAAACAAAATCTTTTAAAATGCAGGCGCCCGAAAAATCCAGGATTTCAGTAGTCCTGGCTCCAATGTTTGAATATGAGAAGGAGAGCAAGGCATAATGCAATTCCTTTTGCAGCAAACTTGGTTTTAAAGAAGTAGCTTAATTTAATCATATATTCCCCCTTTCTCCCCCCAAATGCATTTTCAGCTTAGATTTTCATTTTTTATTGAAAAAAAAATTACTTGTCAACTGTAAATACTGAGTCTTACCATGAAAATCTTTTCCCATATAGTCCCATTTAATGTATTTCTACTCTGTTGACTATTGTTATTAAAAATGAAATAATTACAATCTTTTGTAGCCTAGACTTTCCCCAACAATATTATCATATCTGTGATGTAAGCATTCCTTCCAGTTTTCTGACAATTTGGCTCGGTTGTAAAAGTTTATGAAGGCATGTTGTTTTAAGGTCTGGTTAAAATAAATAAGGAAAACAGAAAGCAGTGTTTATTAAATGCCTGCTATAACATGTGTGCTTATAGATATATTT
Organism: Capricornis sumatraensis; assembly: GCF_032405125.1. NCBI lineage: Eukaryota > Metazoa > Chordata > Mammalia > Artiodactyla > Bovidae > Capricornis > Capricornis sumatraensis. The sequence continues at coordinate 16,690,207 of NC_091083.1, forward strand.
TACCTATTAGTCACTTTTGTCTTGAAGAAGAGGATTTAGAAATTCTGCACTATTTTCTCAGTCTTGTGTCTTGTGTGACTTGTGATTTCCTGAACTTTGCGAGGTTCTAACAATCCACCTTGTAAATTTGCTTTAGAGTTGCTCGTCTCTGAGCTGGAGCTGCCCCGACATGATGGACAGAAAATCATGAAGCCTGGATGGCAGGTGATTCTGAAGCAGAACAAGTGCTTTCAGCTCTGGATGTGGGACCAACTCACCGAGAAGTGGAATTAACTGAGTCTCGAGAAGGAAATGGCAATCCACTCCAGTATTCTTGCCTGGAGACTCCCATGGACAGAGGAGCCCAGCAGGCTACAGTCCACAGGGTCACAGAGAGTCAGACACGACTGAGCAACTGAATCACCACCACATCATCCAAAATTGCTCTGCCGTATTCCATTAGTATGGGCTTTATTTCCACAAACAGGAACTGAAAATCTGAAGATGCTTGGGAGTGATCTTCAGTGTTAAGTCACGTCCACCTCTTTGCAACCCCATGGACTGGAGCACGCCAGGGTTCCTTGTCCCTCACCATCTCCTGGAGTTTGCCCAGGAGTTCATGTCCATTGAATCGGTGATGCTATCCAACCATCTCATCTTCTGCCACCCTCTTCTTTTGCCTACAAAGTTTCCCAGCATCAGTTCTTCCAATGAGTATCCGGTTGATTTCTCTTAGGATTAACTGGTTTGATCATGATTATTTATCCTCATAACACTTAAAAGAAGGGCAGCCAATTGTTTTGTTCTTATTTCAAAATGTTTTTTTTTTTTTCAGGTGTTAAAAGTAAAGCATGCACGTTTTAAAACACATAAAGACATATAAATTAGAAAATAAAAATTAAGTATAATGCTGCCACCAGGAAATAGCCACACTCATTTGGTTTGGGTGTATATATAAATACATGTTTGAAATACTATCATATGTATTTTGAAAATTGGGGTCCTAATGTAAGCAGGAACACTTAAAAACTTTCTTTGATTCTTTCTCAGATTTTTATTCCCACTGCAATTAGAGAAGCTTGAATTTTGACCTGGAAAGCCGCATAGTCACAGGGGGATTTTTTTTTTTTTTTTGCTATACATTACTCTGAACATCTTCCAGTGCTCTCACATATGCTTGAAACCATGATTTTTCATAGCTTCTCAGTGTTTAGCCCTATGGACATAATACAGTTTATTTAAACATCCTCTGATTGTTGGACATTTAATTTGAAAACAGTTTTTTTGTTGAACACCCTTGGAAACTCTGAGAGGAACTTCCTGATATGGTTCAAGTTTACATACAGGGTATGGGTCACACACGCTGACCAGCAAAAGACAGGTGTTCAATAAAAATGTTTTGCATTAATTAATATCTTTTCCTGAATCTCTTCTTATCTCCTTGGGAAAGGTTTCTAGAAATAGAATAGAAGTCAACAAACTTTAATAAGTCTCTGTACAGGGAACTGCTTTCCCCACTTGTAATAGCACCCTGGAAAGTGTGACTTATTCTTACTGAAGCTGCTGATTAAATAATAGGATTGACAGTTTATAATATAAACACAGCCTACAAATCCTCAGTGCAACAATGAAAGCCCTTCTCACCTTCTAATTCTACCTACCAGCCGAACATGGACTTGATTTCATCTCATTTTAAGATGTACTTCAGTAACTTTTAAAACTTTTCTTGTCTTGAATTCTTCAACATGCTTTTTTTTGGTGGGGGGGAGTGCAGGAAAAAGATGACTTTTTAATTTAACTTTTAATGTTTAATTCTTATTGGAGGTTTACTTGCAATGTTGTGTTAGTTTCTGCTGTACCTCAAAATTCTTAATAGTAACTCTGTACTTTCCTCTCAACAAATTATTTAGTTAAACTGTTTTCCTGTGTGTGTTGTGTGTGTGTATGGGGCCAGCATTTCATACGGTGATGTCTTATTTCTTTAACTGGACTGTAGGCTCACAGAAGACAGAACTCTGTGGTGACTGGAATTGTAGCCCGGCCATGGGGTCACTAAGAGTCAGACATGACTGAGCGACTTCTCTTTCACTTTTCACTTCCATGGATTGGAGAAGGAAATGGCAACCCACTCCAGTGTTCTTGCATGGAGAATCCCAGGGATGGGGGAGCCTGGTGGGCTGCTGTCTATAGGGTCGCACAGAGTCGGACACAACTGAAGTAACTTAGCAGCAGCAGCAGCAGCAGGCTTCTCTGTCCATGGGATTCTCCAGGCAAAGAATCCTGGAGTGGGTTGCCATTTCCTTTTCCAGGGGAATCTCCGCAACCCAGGGATGCAACCTATACCAGATACAGGTATGATGCAGCCTGTACCTCTGCATTGTAGGTGGATTCTTTCCCATTGTGGCACCTGGGAAGCCCACAAGTGATATGGCTTTAGTTTTTAATGGCCCCATGACCTGTACAAGTGACTTAACTCTCAGTCTTTTCATCTGTCACTGGGATTAATAACAACCCCCGCTCTTGAATATTCTAAGGATTAAATGAGAAAATGAGGTAACATATTTATCACAGAGCCCCACATTTATTATGCTATGCTGCTGCTGCTGCTGCTAAGTCGCTTCAGTCGTGTCCAACTCTGTGCAACCCCATAGATGGCAGCCCACCAGGCTCCCCTGTCCCTGGGATTCTCCAGGCAAGAACACTGGAGTGGGTTGCCATTTCCTTCTCCAGGGGATCTTCTCAACCTAGGGATCGAACCCACATCTCTTATGTCTCCTGCATTGACAGGCAGGTTCTTTCCCACTAGCGCCACTTGGGAAGCCCAATCAATGTGTGCTTAGTCACTCAGTCGTGTCTCTTGCGTGACTCTTGTGACCCCATAGACTGTAGCCTGCCAGGCTCCTCTGTCCTTGGGATTCTCCAGACAAGAATACTGGAGTGGGTTACCATTTCCTTTTCTAGGGGATCGTCCCAACCCAGGGATCAAACCCAGGTCTCCTGCATTGCAGTCAGACTCTTTACTGACTGAGCTACAAGGGAAGCCCAGTTGCTCAATAAATTTTGGTTCTGTTTTAATCTTGTGCTTGTCTGGAATTACACAGACATCACTTTGGAGACAGTCTACACAGTGAGCTGGAAATATGACCCATGGGATCAGTATCCACTGTCCTGTCAGGAACAAATGAAGGGGATGGGATGATGTAGAGTCTCCTGGGACTTACATTCCTGCCCTACAATGGGCTCTACTACCACGGACCCACTAATCTATGATTCCTTTAAGGGCCTCTGCAGAAATCTGTAATCAGGAAAATGGGGAGGTAGAGCGTGAAGTCAAGTGGGCCTTGGAAGGCATCACTATGAACAAAGCTAGTGGAGGTGATGGAATTCCAGTTGAGCTGTTTCAAATCCTGAAAGATGATGCTGTGAAAGTGCTGCACTCAATATGCCAGCAAATTTGGAAAACTCAGCAGTGGCCACAGGACTGGAAAAGGTCAGTTTTCATTTCAATCTCAAAGAAAGACAATGCCAAAGAATGCTCAAACTACCACACAATTGCACTCATCTCACACCCTAGCAAAGTAATGCTCAAAATTCTCCAAGCCAGGCTTCAGCAATATGTGAACCGTGAACTTCCTGATGTTCAAGCTGGTTTTAGAAAAGGCAGAGGAACCAGAGATCAAATTGCCAACATCCACTGGATCATGGAAAAAGCAAGAGTTCCAGAAAAACATCTGTTTCTGCTTTATTGACTATGCTAAATTCTTTGACTGTGTGGATCACAATAAACTGTGGAAAATTCTGAAAGAGATGGGAATACCAGACCACCTGACCTGCCTCTGAGAAATCTGTATGCAGGTTAGAAAGCAGCAGTTAGAACTGGGCATGTAACAACAGACTTTTTTCCAAATAGGAAAAGGAGTACATCAAGGCTGTATATTGTCACCCTGCTTATTTAACTTCTATGCAGAGTACATCATGAGAAACGCTGGACTGGAAGAAACACAAGCTGGAATCAAGATTGCCGGGAGAAATATCAATAACCTCAGATATGCAGATGACACCACCCTTATGGCAGAAAGTGAAGAGGAACTAAAGAGCCTCTTGATGAAAGTGAAAGAGGAGAGTGAAAAAGTTGGCTTAAAGCTCAACATTTAGAAAATGAAGATCATGGCATCCAGTCCCATCACTTCATGGCAAATAGATGGGGAAATAGTGGAAACAGTGTCAGATTTTATTTTTTTGGGCTCCAAAATCTGCAGATGGTGATTGCAGCCATGCAATTAAAAGATGCTTACTCTTTGGAAGAAAAGTTATGACCAACCTAGATAATATATTCAAAAGCAGAGACATTACTTTGCCGACTAAGGTCCGTCTAGTCAAGGCTATGGTTTTTCCTGTGGTCATGTATGGATGTGAGAGTTGGACTGTGAAGAAGGCTGAGTGCCGAAGAACTGATGCTTTTGAACTGTGGTGTTGGAGAAGACTCTTGAGAGTCCCTTGGACTGCAAGGAGATCCAATCAGTCCATTCTGAAGGAGATCAGCCCTGGGATTTCTTTGGAAGGAATGATGCTGAAGCTGAAACTCCAGTACTTTAGCCACCTCATGTGAAGCGTTGACTCATTGGAAAAGACTCTTATGCTGGGAGGAATTAGGGGCAGGAGGAGAAGGGGATGACAGAGGATGAGATGGCTGGATGGCATCACTGACTCAATGGACATGAGTCTGAGTGAACTCTGGGAGTTGGTGACGGACAGGGAGGCCTGGCGTGCTGCGATTCATGGGGTCGCAAAGCGTCGGACACGACTGAGCCACTGAACTGAACTGAAGATACACTTTCAGTCAAGTTCTCAAAGCGTCTCTGAAGGCACACCTCCAACCAGAGCACCTATAGGAACAAAGCTGGATGCAGGCTTGAGATTGATCTTTCACTGAGGAAAACATCGGCATTTCTTCTGGCACCTTTTTTTTTTTTTCTCTTTTTACCATTGGTAATACTGCATTTATTCACTTCATAATCTGGTGATATTTATGGTTTGAACTTGTTTACCGAGATCCCTTTTGATGAAATATTTGGGAGAGATTTATTAGGCATGAAAATCCTGTTTTCCACTCTTTGCACCTGCTATCAAAGTATGATTCAAGAACCAGGTCCACTTTAAAAGCTCACTTAGCATGGATGCCTCTCAGTCTGGTACTTCTGCCCTGATGACAGAAGCTCAGAGTGTAATCTGAAAAGTCACTTAGTCTTAAGGGAAGGAGCTACAGCTGCTGGTTGCAGAGATTTAACAGTGATTGAGCAAGGTGGGAGAGATTTTTTGACAAAATAGGACGTGTGGTAACTTGACCACTCAACATTGTATGTTATGTTTATTCATTTTTGGCTGTACTGGGTCTTAGTGGCTGTGTGGGCTTTTCTCTAGTTGCAGCAAGTGGGGGACTGCTCTTCATTGGAGTGTGAGGGCTTCTTATTGCGGTGGCTTCTCATGTTGAGGAGCACAGGCCCTAGAACATGTGGGTTTCAGCAGCTGCAGCTCCCAGGCTCTAGAGCATAGGTTGTGGCTTGCAACTGCTGAGCAACTAAGCCCATGCTCAGTAGTCACGGCACGTGGGCCTATTTGCTCCAAGCCATGTGGGATCTTCCCAGATCAGGGATCAAATTTGTGTCTCCTGCACTGGCTGGCAGATTTTTGACTACTGAGCCACCAGGGAAACACTACACTGCATTTTAAACACACACAAAAATAATTTCCAGAAAAGACTAATAAAAGCTTTGGCACCAAAAATGATAGAAGTAGAGGTCGAATAAAGGTAGGAAAATGAGAAGACTATCTAAAGGTAAGATTTGAAAATTAGGATCCATATGATAATCAAGATTTAGAGCTCAAACCTTGGGTTTTCCATTTTTGTATCTTGCTTTACAGCACGATACTGCTGTAAAGATATTATTGACTACGCCAAAGCCTTTGACTGTGTGGGTCACCGCAAACTGTGGAAAATTCTTAAAGAGATGGGAACACCAGACCACCTGACTTGCTTCTTGAGAAGTCTGTATGCAGGTCAGGAAGCAACAGTTAGAACTGGACGTGGAACAACAGACTGGTTCTAAATAGGGAAAGTACGGTAAGGCTGTATATTGTCACCCTGCTTATTTAAGTTATATGCAGAGTACATCATGAGAAACGCTGGCTGGAGGAAGCACAAGCTGGAATCAAGATTGCCGGGAGAAATATCAATAACCTCAGATATGCAGATGACACTACCCATATGGCAGAAAGTGATGAAGAACTGAAGGGCCTCTTGATGAAAGTGAAAGAGGAGAGTGAAAAAGTTAGGTTAAAGCTCAACATTCAGAAAGCTAAGAACATGGCATGTGGTCCCATCACTTCATGGAAAATAAATGGGGAAACAATGGAAATAGTGAGAGACTTTATTTTTCTGGGCTCCAAAATCACTGCAGATGGTGACTGCAGCCATGAAATTAAAAGACGCTTGCTCCTTAGAAGAAAAGTTATGACCAAACTAGACAGCATATTAAAAAGCAGAGACATTACTTTGCCAACAAAGGTCCATCTAGTAAAGGCTATGGTTTTTCCAGTGGTCATGTATGGATGTGACAGTTGGACTATAAAGAAAGCTGAGTGCCAAAGAATTGACGCTTTTGAACTGTGGTGTTGGAGAAGACTCTTGAGAGTCCCTTGGACTGCAAGGAGATCCAAAAAGTCCATCCTAAAGGAAATCAGTCTTGGGTGTTCATTGGTAAGACTCATGTTGAAGCTGAAACTCCCATACTCTGGCCACCTGATGCAAAGAACTGACTCATTGGAAAAGACCCTGATGCTGGGAAAGACTGAGGGTGGGAGGAAAAGGGGATGACAGACGATGAGATGGTTGGATGGCATCACTGACTCAATGGGCATGAGTTTGAGTGAGCTCTGGGAGTTGGCGATGGACAGGGAGGCCTGGCATGCTGCAGTTCATTGGGTCACAAAGAGTTGGGCATGACTGAGCACCTGAACTGAACTGAACTCACAGCAAGAGCAAAAAGCTTGCACTAGAAAAAGTTTCCAACTGGCCATTTTCCCATTTATTTCAAGTAGTTTTTCTCCAGTGGATAATTTATGAATGGAGAGAAGTATGTATCCAAGTTCCACCTGATGGACCAATGGCTCAAACATCTAGGACCTAGAGGCTGAGAGGTTACAGGGCTGCAGAGCATCTCCTGCGAAAACACAAATGGGTCTTTGAGATGCCCCATCATAAGTGACTTCTTGCTTCTAGCAATGTCCCTATGTTTCTCATTCTACCCTTTCTTTCTTTATCTGTGTGTAAAAAGTAGGATCGAAAAGGGAAGCACAAGTTAGTTAGAAACAGAAAAGTCTATGCTGGGGGTGATTTTCATCTAAGAGAAAGGAATACAGAATGGCAGGGAAACTTTAAGTTTGCTATTTCTTTAAAAAATGGATACTGATTATTGTTGACCAAAGGCTATTTTTCTGAAGGAGAAATCTTTTTAGCATAGAAAATGTCAAACATTTTACAGTTAAATCAGTCTTGAAAGTTTTGCTACAGATGGAATTCTGTTAGAAAGTAGAACTAACACCAGCAGAAACCAACACAACATTGTAAAGCAATTATCCTCCAATTAACAATAAATTAAAAAAAAAAAAAGACCACTGGGTAGAAAAACTTGGAAAGACACATATTCTCAATTGACCAGAGACCTTTTTATTTTTATGGACTTGGCTATCAAGAGCCTGAAACAGCAATGGAACTAGGCATCGTGTCACTGTCCTTCACTCTGTACTTATGTCATCTCACAAACAAGCAGATAAAATTGGATAGAGTGTATTATAAGGTCTTATTAAACCTTGCATGCATAGACACAGCTTCTGTCTTGCAGTTGATGACTGAGTTTAAACTTCTCGATGTCTGAATGTTAAAAGAAGCAGTGACAATTACTGTGTTATCACCATTTAGCAGTTATATGTGATTGTGCTGTGCATGCTAAGTCTCTTCAGTCCTGTCTGACTCTTTGCGACCCCATGGACTGTAGCCCACCAGGCTCCTCTGTCCATGGGATTCTCCAGGCAAGAATACTGGAGTGGGTTGCCATGCTCTCCTCCAGGGGATCTTCCCGACCCAGGGATCGAACCCAGGTCTCTTCTGTCTTCTGCATTGGCAGGTGGGTTCTTTACCACTAGCGCCCCCTGGGAAGCCCAATACAGTGACTCTGCAAGCCCTTCGGTGCTAACTGAAAGAGTGTCAGTGTAGCAATGCTCACCCTTCACCTGTCTCCCAGGTGATAAAACTCAGGCCAAGAAGCAAAAAGCAAAACAAGAGAGGCAAAAGACTGACACCAAAACTCTTCTCATGTCAGTGATGTGGAGTTAATGTGAGCTCTCTGAAAATCTGCTTAGGAGTTTGATGGGTTTTGGTTTGAATCTCTTTTCTGCCACTTGTTTGTGCAACCTTTCTTAAGTCACTTAATGCTACAAGCTCCACGCTCTCTTTTCTGTTAAATGAAGACAGTAATATTTCCCTTACAGAGTTATTTTAAGTGTCATATGAAATATTCTTGAGATCACGGAAAGCACCTGACATCGCGCCAAGCATACAATGGACGTTCAAAAAGATGACACACGAAATTTTATGCTCATGTCCATTATTTGTTCCCCTACTTTATTGAAGATTCCACATTGTATTTAGTTGCATTGAGCAGCTTCAGCTGCATGAAACAAACTCTGGTAAATTCTCTTTTCATTTTCATTCTGTCACAAATAGTTTCTTATTTTCCTTGTTATAGCTTCTTGGATATAACCCTCATTTAGAAGTGGGCATTTAATTTCCGAATACATGAGATTTTTAAAGTATCTTTGATATTAATTTCTCATTTTGGTATTAATTTCTCAGTGAAACTTTTTCTTCTCTGCAATCACCCTCTGTGTTTTTCAGTCTTTTAATTTTATTGAGGCTTTCAATGGCTAAGTCAAAGATCTCTCTTGGTAGTTGTCACACTGCACTTGAAAATATGTGGGTTATTTTCAAATATCTTTTGATATTGATTTCTAACACAGTAATAAGAGAACAGACTCTGTATGATTTCAATATCTTTAGGCCATGAAATTTTTGTGCCTTCTTTTATGTCCCTGGATATGTTCCAGTGTCTCCAGGTTTATAGCCTATGGAAACTTGAATAGAATTTGTACCCTGCTGTTGCGTGAAAATTATATAAATCTTAATTACGTTGAATTGGCTCATAGAGCTTGTCAGGTTTACTGTATTCTACTTTTCTGTCTATTCACTCTATTAATTTTTCAGAGTTTTACATTGAAATGCCAACTAAAAATCTTTATTTAACTTTAAAAAAAATTGTAATATATAGTGGAACTATATATAACTTTGTTCTGCATTTTCTGTCTCCTGTAAATGTGTTATCATACTTTCATAATTTAAAAAGTAAAAGAGGACGACAAAAAAAAGATGCTGGCAGTTACAACTATCTCCCTGACAATACCCTTTCTTCTATGAATGGATCCTGGGGTCATGGGTCTCAGAAAACATAATCTTATTCCCTTAATTATATCGTTAAGTTTTAAGAAAATGAGATATCATTTTTAGAATATTAAGAAAATGCTATCATGATGGAATTGGCCACCATTTTTCTACAGTTTGAACAGGAAGAATTTGCTTGCACAGGAGGTGGAATTCTGTGCTGTCCTTAGCTTGTCATGACATCCTCACAGAATGGATGGCTCATGTATGATAATACTGGAGTTACTTCTATGCTTATTGAACCTGCCTGCACAATGTTTATCCAAAGAATGTCTGTAAGTTAAGAATGCCTGATTGGAAATCACACATTATTACTGATTGATGAGTATGTCAATTTGCTAGTAATGCATAGAGAGGCTAGTCTCTGCTAAAAGTACACTCAAAATGGTGTTCTTTGGAAATATCAGTGATATTTTCTCATGCAGTTGTCAAAAGGGAAACCTGCCCAGCCTTTGATGAGAAACAGAGTGGACCTTCAGTCCAAGAGACACAAGATAATTTCCATTTGACTTTGGCTCAGTTAGAGATGTTGACGAACAGTCTGGCTCTCACTTTTTTGGTAATAAAGTTCCTAACTTTTAAATTTCTTTTATAAAATGTAATAAGCACAAAGTATTATTATTTTGTAAATACTTAGGACTTGTTCATACTTCGTAAGACACTGAATTATTTTACCATTATTTCTCTATCACCATCCTTTTAGGCTTGGCTTGTTAATCCTTTTTCACTTTCATAAAATTAACGTTTTAAGTGGCCTTTTTTTTGTAAGTATCTGTTTAGTTTACAACTGCTAATAAAGCTTGGGGAAAATCTTTCTAATGGCTGCTATTATTTTTTACAGGGTAGAAATAATGTCGCTTGCACTTGTAGTGACATCAAGTCAATGGTGTTTAATTTCTCCAGACCATAGGCCAGAGCAGCAAGAATTTTTTCTTTCTGGATCAGAAACTCACCACTGACTATAGGATTAGGTTCAACTTCCTTGAACCTTCTCTCTGTTCCATAGAATTGACAATATTTCCTTTGTAACAATACCAACCCTGCAATGATGCTTATATGACATCTATAAACTTTTATTATACTTATTAGAACATATCTATTTATATATACTTACTATCTATCCATTCAGTTTACAGAGGACCAACTGTTTTTTAAAGGAAAGTCTGTGCCCTAAGTGTTTTCACACCCTTAGAAACAAGCACAACATTTGGTTGTTGATCTAGGTTGAAATTAGCAGATGTTTAGTGAATGAGCCTGGTAGGCTGCAGTCCATGGGGTCGCTAAGAGTCAGACACGACTGAGAGACTTCACTTTCACTTTTCACTTTCATGCATTGGAGAAGGAAAAGGCAACCCACTCCAGTATTCTTGCCTGGAGAATCCCAGGGACTGGGGAGACTGGTGGGCTGCTGTCTATGGAGTCACACAGAGTCAGACATGACTGAAGTGACTTAGCAGCAGCAGCAGCAGCAGTGAATGAATTATCTGGCTGAAGCTAAGCTGGGCGCCTTTTGGAGATGGAACTTGAATAGTGATCCTCCTTCTAGTTCTAGTGTTTAGCTTAGCCTATGATACATAGTAGGTCCAGAAAATGCATTTAGCTGAAATAAATAAGTGAATGCATTCAACAAAAAGAAAAAAAAATATTGAATTAATTTAATTGCTATAATTACTGTTGGAAACTATTTGACTTCTAAATTTTGTTGCATTTTGGCTTTTCATCTTTCAATAGCAACGTGAATAAGGTATTCTTCAGTGTTCCTCTTCTGACAGTTCTCTATATGGGTTATTCTGTGCATCTGAAGCAATGTTGGAAGAGGTGGGTCAATATTTATCTATACACTTGAGCTGATTTCTGTGATAGACTTCTGTTGTTATTTGGATAAAAAGGAGGAGAATTTTTTTGCACTGGCATTTGATCAGAACATAGAAACAATACTCTTAAAATGGGATATGATACTACCTGGTCCCTTGTGCATTCACTGTTCAAAGACTAATGGAGCATCCAATGTTATCTGGCAGCCTGGATGGGAAGTGGATTTGAGAGAGAATGAGACCATGTATAGCTGAGTCCCTTTGCTATCTACTCCATTCATCTATAGACCTATCTTTATGTCAGGACCACACCATCTTGATACTTTTAACATTGTTATAAATTTGAAATACAGAAGTGTGAGTTCTTCAGTCTGTTCTTTTAAAATTATTATTATTGTTATTGTTTTGGGCTCTTTGGCTCTGGGTTCTTTGAATTTCCATATGAATTTTAGAATCAACTCATCAATTGGTACAGAAGAGGCTGCTAGAATTTTGACATGGATTCTGTTGAACCGATTGATCAGTTTGGGGCAGTACTGCCTTGTCAACCATATTATGTCTTCAAATCCATGAACATGGGATGTCTTTTTACTTTTTATGCCTTATGTGCTTAATCCTGTCCAACCCTTTGTGATCCCATGGACTGTAGCCCACCAGGGTTTTCTGTCCTTGGGGTTTTTCAGGTAAGAATACTGGCGTGGGTTGCCATTTCCTCCTCCAGGGGATCTTTTTGACCCAGGAATCGAATCCATGTCTCATGTCTCCTGCATTTCAGATGGATTCTTTACCTGCTGAGCCATCAGAAAAGTCCTACCCTACCTCTTTGGGTCTCCTTTAATTTCTCTCATCACTATTTTTTAGTCTTCAATATGCAAATCTTGCACTTCTTTTGTTAAATTTATTCTAAGTGTTTCATTCTTTGTGACACTATTATAAATTGAATTGTTTTCTTGGTTTCACTTTTCAGATTGCTTTTGGCCAGAGTGTAGAAATATAAATGAGTTTTATATACTGACCTGGCATTCTGCAATCTTGTTCAATTCATTTATTAGTTTTAATAGTTGTTGGTAGATTCCTTAGAATTTTCTATGTATATAAATATGGTGTTTGAACTTTGGTGTTGGAGAAGACTCTTGAGAATTCCTTGTATTGCAAAGAGATCAAAGTGGTCAATCCTAAAGGAAATCAGTCCTGAATATCCATTGGAAGGACTGATGATGAAGCTGTAGCTCCAACACTTTGGCCACTTGATAGGAAGAGCTGACTCAGAAAAAACCCTGATGCTGGGAAAGATTAAAGGCAAGAGGAGAAGGGGACAACAGAGGATGAGATGGTTGGATGGCATCACCGACTCAATGGATATGAGTTTGAGCAAGCTCCAGGAGACGGTGATGGACAAGGGAAGCCTGGCATGTCACAATCCACGGGGTTGCAGAGAGTTGGACATGACTGAGCAACAACAAATGTATATAAATAAGTGCATAGGTTTGTGAATAGACAGTTTTGCTTCTTTGTTACCAATCTGCATCCCTTAATTTTATTTTCTTATCTAATTGCTACAAAGCTTCAGCTCCTTGTTATTTACTTATATATTTGAAAGGTAGGAAATAGTATCTTAATTTAAACATCTTCCAGTCCTGAAGAGTAGTATTTTTTTGTCATGTATTTATTGGATGCTTGTACTTCCTTAGGAAGTTTTTTGTACCATTTATTCACATATGCCATTTGTACTTATTGTATTAATTTGTAAGAAGATATAGATTAAGAATAATAACTCTTTGGTGGTAATATAAATTGCATGTGTTTCCTAGTTTGCTGTAATTCCGTTTATACTCTTTTGAATGTAAATGTATCACATGTCCTTGTAATTATATATGGCAGTCACTTGATCTTTAGATTCTGCTTTGGGCTTCAGATCTAGGAAGGCCTCCTCCACTTCTAAAATTGTGTAAGAATTCACTGATTTTTTTTCATATCCTTTAGTAAAAACTCTACTTTTGAGAACATGCATTTGAATGCTAACAAAATGTTTCAGGTATGTGGGTGTGTGAGCCTTGATCATAAATATAGTGGACTCTACTGTTAGGAAAAATGAGTTATCAGGGGAACCCTGAGGCTGAATTTCTGAGCCCATCATTCCCTGTGGAAAGAGCTGAAAAGACGTTCCCCAGGTGGAGTCTCAGCAGTTTGCCTTGCAGTCAATTTCCTTTGAGAGATTGCCACCTTTGCTGACTCTAATCACAAATACAATCCAATTAAAAGCTATTATGTTAATGTGAATAGAGAGGGAGATAAAACAAGACAGTGAAATGTTTCATTTAGGCCCAAATGAGTTGATTTCTCAGGGCATAAAGAATCCCCAATAGGTCGGTTGCTGCAGTGACACAAGAAACATGCAAACCAAGCTACTGATTAAAATCTGGGAAAGCGAGATAAAAGGTTTATCAGTGTGACAAGGGCTGGTTGATGGACTATTAGATGACACATTTGTGTGTTTGCTTTAAAACCTTTCGGCATCTGTCATGCATTGTCATTGAAAAAAAACTGCTCTTTTCCATTAAGTTCATATAGCGCCTATCTGGAAAACAAAACTTATGTACAGTGCCATTAAAATGACAGCATTCTTTCTCTGGGCAAGTAACACTTTGTTTATTTGATGGAGGTGGCCTAGAGGAGGAAGCTGTAGCAATTCAAGGAGTTGGTTCCTTTTTCAAGATTATAGAATTCAGTGATGTATTCATGGTATTACTTGCGAAGAGTTAAAAATCTGGGTTAAAGAATAGACAACAACGGACTTTAGAAGTTTACTTTTTTCTTTTACCTTTTAAATCACATAGCGATTGGTTTGGAAGAAATATTCAGGGTTTTTTGTAACTCAGGTCTAAGGGAATAAATGAAAATGGATGGTGTTAATTCTTACATATTTATTTTAGAGGCTGTGTCTCATCCTGATTCCATACAAGATTGCAATTTCCAGCAAGTTAATGAAATAGATTTGTCATGTGACATCTATCTTATTAGGTATCATTTGAAAAAATATTTTCTGTCTGTTTTCATCATGCTATCTGCCCCTCAGAGGGAGATACCATAAGTATCATAAGACACGGTAAGTACGTAGCTGTGGTGGGGACTACCACCAGGACGATTATCTACTAAAATCCATCTTACCTTCTTCCATGGAAAATACAAGTGTCCTGCAGGGTAGAATATGCTTCCCAGACTCCTTTGCTTCAGGTGAGGTCCTGTGACTAAGTTCTAGACAGTCAGATTTTAGAGGAATGGTCTGTGTTTCTTCTAGGTGAGACCCATACATTTTCCTTGAATCTTCCTTCTTGATAAGATCTGGAGATTCTGTTGCTGAGCTGTGGAAAGGATTGTTAATGATTTCAGACTGAAGACAAAGGGAAAAAGATAGAATAAAAACAAGGGGAAGAAACACAATGACAAGTTCCTAAAAGGTCCTTCAAGACAAACATAACTCATTCAAAAATATTATGTACCAAAAGTTCTTGTGAAATTTGCTTCTGAGTCACAGCTTGAGAAATGCTTCCTGTTAATTGGTAGATGAAAAGATAGATAAAAGGGTTTTTCAATTGCCACGTTTAAAGATAGTACTCGTTTTATGTCCTAATGTGATATAGTACATTCAGAAGAAAAAAATAGAACATATTCATATTCAGTTCTTTTACTTATCTGAGAATCTCACATCTCCTGAAATTTTTTTTTTTGCTATGTGTATACTTAATTAATTTTGAGAAGTGAAACCAAATTTCCAAGCAGTATTTCCATTATCAGCATCAAACAATGGCACTGAAGAATGGAGTCTTCCTTATTTCCAGATTCTACTCAAAAGCTTTAGATCCTTTGTTGAAATGAAGATGTTGTCATTCATCTCTTGGGTCTGAAATAGGAATTTCGTTTTGAAAGAAAAGCTTTGAATCTCGGTTTCTTGATGAACCTTGGAGATTTTCAGGGTACTTGACCCTGTGTGCCTCTACAATGAACCTATGAGAGGACTCTGTCTCTGTTTACTGTTTCTCAGCATCCAACCCATGTGTGTCACATAGAAAGGCACTTGAAAGGTGTCTCTTGACCAAGGGCATTAATACACAGATAAAACAAGAAACAAAAGGCATTGTGTGTGATCTTGACTATTTCTGTAGACATGGAGTTTAAACCAAATATTAAAGAGGAAAATTAGGACGAAGTTGGAACAAGCTGGAACAGAATGAATGGTACTTGGCCTCACATTTACAGTGTCCTGTGGGAAATGAGCAGAGTTGCAAGAGTTCCCTGGGTGAGGGCATCAGGAATTGCCTCTCAATTTCTGCTTTTGAATTAAGTTTACTCATAGCCACTTGCTTCTGCTAAGACTTAACCACACACCAGGTTTGTTTTATGAGGCCCATTGACGTTTGTTGTTGTTGCTCAGACGCTGAGTCATGTCTGACTCTTTGTGACCCCACAGACTGCAGCATGCCAAGCCTCCCTGTCTGTCACTATCTCCCGGAGTTTGTCCAAGTTCATGTCCATTGAGTTGGTGATGCCATCTAGCCATCTCATCTTCTGACACCCTCTACTCCTGCCTTGCGTTTTTCCCAGTATCAGGGTCTTTTCCAATGAGTTGGCTCTTCCCATCAGGTGGCCAAAGTATTGGAGCTTCAGCTTCAGGATCAATCCTTCTAATGAGTATTCGGGATTGATTTCCTTAGGATTAACTGGTTTGATCTCCTCAATGTCCAACGGACTCTAAAGAGTCTTCTCTAGCACAACAATTCAAAGGCTTTGATTCTTCTTTACCTTGCAATGTAGTAATTCTTCCACACTGAAAGGTGACCAAGGTAGAAAATGCAGAACAAGGCAGAGTGGACCTAGCCTGTTTCCACCCTGCTGGATAGTCACCGAGGAAATTCCGTTTTCAGCTTCCTTGGTGCATTTGCCCTCAGGGTACAGGAGCTGATCACAGACACATTGAGTGAAGAAGACTAGTTACAGCCAGAGTAGCACTGATTGGATCACTTTGCTTTACATTTAAGTTTATTCATTCATTCATTCACTCAGTGACTCACTCACTCGTTCAAAAATATTTCCTAAGCAAGAAATACATGCACTGAATTTTTCTGGATACCACATACCAGTATTTTCAAAAGATTATGCTTGATTCAATGTCATTGCCCTCAAGTTGCTTCAAATCACTTAGAGGAAACAGCTCTACTATTAAATAGAATTTCTAAGGGCCATAAAATCTGTATATATTCAATACAAAGGAGTTAAAGAGGTTTAGGAAAAACAGGTATCATCCTGTTGAGGGTGGTGATTGGTATACATGGAAATAAATGTTTGATAATGTACACTTTGAAGATATTCTTAACAGAAGGCACAAAGGGTATCACGAATATACATATGCTCTTTCCTATATCCTCACCGCATTGTGCAAATCTGGCAAAGCATCTCTCTAAGGTTTTGCTCAAGCTTTTTAAACACTCACTGGCTGAGTGTAGTCCAAAACTGCAGAGTATTCTGTTCTGCGTTTGAAAGTAAGAGCTGGGGAGATACCTAACTTTGCACATTTTTATTATATGCCTTTACTGTAAGATGTAGGTCACATTTGTTACTTATAATATCAACTTACATTGTATAAACCATACCTCGGGTACTGTACCACCCACAGTGACACTCTGTCAGGGCACCCTGGCACTGCCCCTCTGGGAGGGTTAATAACTGATAGACCTAGAAGAACTGTTGTGTTTCAGAACCACATGCAAAGCCTGATTTGTGACTTTACAAAAGAATGTGAACTAGGTGAAAATATGGCTGCTGTTGACTCTACTAATCACATAATAACAGGGCAAAGTCAGTTGTAAGGTTGGAACTCAATACTTGCAAATTGCTTCACAAAAGGCCAATTGTCTCTTTTGGGACTTGGGCCACTGTTTTAACAAGTTTGAGTTGATCTGCATTCCTAGAGCCCTGCCATGGAGTGCTAATTCCACCCCACCACTGAAAAAATATGCGCTCTAGTCAATTATATCAAAATGGGCAGGCACTAAGTCATCTTTCTGTGGCTCACTGCATTGCCAAAGGGATGATGAACTGGTGGATTTCCTAGAAGAATATAGGTGTGGAAAGAAAGAAGCTAAGGCCCCAAACTGCCAACTGAGGAGTGTGATTATATATTGGATGACAAGGCATTTTGGAGAAAGAAATCTATACTGCCTCAAATTTCCACCGTGTGTTTAGGACAGAGAAAGAACAGCTAAAGGCAACAGCAGGTTACATATATGGTGGAATTGAGGAGGATGAGCTCATCTTTGCTCGGTCACTTGGCTTGGACTTCAGTTTCCCTCCTCAGACTGGCTGAGGGTGTCTGTTACACAGACCTGGACTGTCAGACTTGGAAGAAGCCTGGGGGATTGCCCAGTGACAAAGGATCTCTAAGTCTTCTTAATGCAATCATTCCCTGTCTTTCTCTGTGCATGAGGAATTCTAGAAGTTCTCCACCACCCTCTTGGAGCTCCAGGAGATGGCTAGGCCTTCTCAGGTCTTCTATAGCTTCTCAGACTCCACTTGCTTCTGTTCGATGCTGCCACGCTATGTCAGTGGGGAGGGTCTCTGTGAGACATTTCCTCTTCCTCCCAAAGATCCACATGGGAAATGACGCCACAGCTGTATTTCAGCTTGTTCCCAACCCCCTGAGGAAGCTCCTTGTCTGCTCCTCTGGCCTCGAGACCTTGTTGGAGGAGGGGGGAGAGATCAAGGAATTTTCTTGAGGACTTCACCAGCGTGCTGCTTGCTGACTGTATCAGATCATGGGATAATGATGATGGGGCTGGGGCAGAAAAGTGGATTCTTCTATCATCAAATACATTTCCCATATCTACTATTTATGGCATAAACCTTAGCTTTCATCCTAAAAGAAAATCCAGGATTTTTAAAAATATAAAATATTCCCAAATTATTGTTCATGTCATCACTTTTGCCCATACTTCAGGGGAGGAGATTTTACAGGGCTTGATTACTATCAGTAGAATTCTTGATGATTCTTTCAGGATTCTGCTCACCCCACCTCCCCACCCCCAAGTCCCATGCTTTCTGGGGACATTTTAATGCCATCCTTTACCTCCCTGTCCTCAACATCCTACCCTTTCCCTGGCTCCTCAGAAGCAGCTGTATGAGAAAACTCCTCCTGGAAGGACACTGCAGTTGTGAGCTGATTCTTTTCTTGGTCGTGGACATCCTCTATTCTAGATGGCATTTGGGAGAAGAACAGAGGAAGTGTGTCACTGCAGCTGGGGACACCTGTCCTCAGGAAAGAGGAGCCATGTTAAGCTAACTGCCTGACCAAGTCTTTAAAAGGAAAGAAGAGACTGTAGCTTGCTGGAGTCCAGGTGCACGGCAGGATGAAAGAATTTTGCTTATGATCTTGTTTTACTTCACATGGATGACTGCCTTGAGCTACACTGTCATGACATTTTACCTGTATTTGCTCATTTTCAGTTGCACAGTGACTAGGCAAATGAGATCGCTGGCAGAAGGTCAACCTGGTCACCGCATTCAGAGGTCAAACTCCTGACATTATTCAAAGTTCATGACCGAATCTCAACAAGTTTCCCCGTAGAAACCCTCTGAACTCACGAAACCAATTCTTGAGAAATGTAAATATTTTGTAAGATAGTTTTGGATTGTGTCATGATTGTCGATGGCTCGTGAAATTCATCCAGTATGGTTATTCTGTAACAGTCTCCATTCCACCTGTTTCTGACTAAAATGGTTTGGGGTGGTGTCACGAAGAGACCTGATACCTCTTAAAGCTGAGAAAACAATTCTCTTAGAATTGAGTGCATGGATAGACGAGATTAACTTTAAATTTCTTCTGAGACCTAACACTTTATCTAGAGTTATGTCTCTGTGGATACAAAGCTGTTTGTATTCTGAAAAGCTTGATGGTTGTGTCACAATGCAAAACCATATGGTGTGGAGGGAAAAAAAATCAATTGTTTGTTGAATATTTAGTTTACCTAGCATCAAATGCCTAAATAGTTGCAAGATACCTTTATCTACATCCGCATCTCTGTCTGCATCTACCTACAGCTGTGAAAGGTCTTATAGACAAAGCATCATTTGGGTTGTAGTTTGGATGGCAACTAGCAGTTTCTTTGGGGCTAAGAAGATTTAGAGGAAAATAATGGTTTTTAATGCTCACATGTGGTCTCCCAAACATATTTTTTCCTTTATCAGTTAAGTACATGATCACTGACAGAGAAAACGCTCTTTGCTGCCAAGGTAAGTTCAACAAATGGAGCTACCCTGCTCATTCCTTCCTTGAGATTACACTGGGAGTGAAATATATGAAGGTAATATATATTAATTCTCCAGCCTTAAAATACTCAGTTACCTTCTTCCAAGATTAACATGCTTTTTTACTTTTCTACGGAAAACAACTTGGATTTTGTGATTGTGCGTGGCTGTGTGCACAGGCGCTCAGTTGTGTCTGACTCTTTGTGACCCCATGGACTGTAGCCCACCAGGCTCCTCTGTCTATGGGGTTCTCCAGGCAAGAATATTGGAGTGGATTGCCATTTCCTACTCCAGGGGATCTTCCCTACCCAGGGATCAAACCCATGTCTCTTGAGTCTCCTGCATTGGCAGGCAGATGGATTCTTTACCACTGTGCCACCCGGGAAGGCCTACTGTGTCTGACATGGAAACAAATTATCAACAAGAATTCCAGCCTGGTGGGCAAGATGGGTTTGTCTTTTTTTAACTTGAATGGTCACCTCGACAATACCTGAAACCTGGACTGATGTCTAAACATCTCTTTCTCTGTCTAGGCACACAGTTTGAAAAGTTCCCACCATTAAAATGATTAACCTGGATTTCTAAAGGTTTCTAAACTTCTCTCTAATACCCATGAAGGGTGGTAGAAAAGTATTTTCAAAATATTTTATTTATCTATGTCTTAGAGTCACAAATAATGTTACTCTTATAAAATCAATGTATATTAAAGATAACTACTAAAAATAGTAAAATGGAAAATAAAAATTATGTTCCCCACCTTTCAGACTCCTCTGTCCCATTACCTAGAAGCAGCCATGGTTAATACAGTTTGTGTTTCTTTGGAGAAATAAAGGTTTCCTTCTCTTTCTCTCCATTTCTCTAACACACACAAACACCACACACATAAAAGAGAATCATATTTTTATCAGTCAAAACTCATCATACAAGTTGTCCCTACTTATGATTCTTTTGGACAACTCACATAAACTAGAGGCCACAGAATTCTGCCACTTCTCAGGATCATTCTGCTCTGTTCTATATTCACTACAAAAAGGGAAATCATCTGAAGACATATCCTTTTTTAACTTCTTTTGACCAAACTCTGTGGTATGTGGGATCTTAGTTTCCCAACCAGGGGTTAAACTCAGGTCCCCTGCTTTGGAAGCACAGAGTCTTAAGCACTGGACTGTCAGGGAAGGCCTATGGCCATATCCTTCAAGCTGTTTAAGTGAGAGGCATTACATAGCACACCTGTAAAACGTCAAGGGCGAGTCGTGCACACAGCTTAGTTTTCAGTGCTCTGTTGTCCCCTCCAGTTTACCAATACTGTTATGGATGATTGTAGTGTGCTAAAATATTCAGGACATATATTATTACTTCACTGTTTAGATTTCCAACTGATTTTGAAAAAAAAAATGCAACTAAAATCTAGATGACTTATTTACAAAAAGTTCAATACCTATGCTGATTTATAAAGCAGATTTTTCAAGCACACGAACATTTTGAGAATCCTTTGATGATGGCATTTATAGCCACTTTAAATTGTGTATATAATCAAACTTATAAGACATTAAGTAAAAAGAATTAGGTCCTAAATGTGTAAGTATCTTGGGATTTGAATGAGAAATATACACCAATGTGTTAAAAGTCCATTTCCAAAAGATGGTATTATGGGAGGTTTTGTTTCCCTAATTACCATTTTAATATATTTCAAATTCTCCATGATAATAAGAAAAACAATTCTTTATAAATTATCTTACAAAGTCTTATTCTTAAATTCTCTGTGGAAAAGTATTTATTTTCTTCAGAACTCATTCCGAATGATTCATGATACTTCTAATCTGGAAATTCCAGAGTATCTTTAAATGCAAAATGAAGTAACAAATTGAGACCATGCTAAGGATTAACCAGGCCCAAAATGGTTACTCTCTGAGCATCTAGTCAAAGTGTGGTTCAGGGACCAGCAGCATTGACTTCACCTGGGACCCCGTTAGACATGCTGGAACTCTGGTCCCATCTTAGACTTATATTAGAATCTGCATTTTAACAAGATCTCTAGGTAATTGGTGAGTCTGAGGCCCTGATGTAGAACTTTGGGTTACAGGACTTTTAGTTTGCCTGCTTTATTTATATTGCCCTCGGGGTTGTATACTTGGAGCAGGCACCGTGAGTCAGGGCCATTTCGTTTTTTACTATCCATTAGTGAAGTTTTCTTTGTTGTTGTTTTTTTAAAGTGTGGGTGATCATTTCTCAACTCTACGTTAAGAGCTCTTCCCAATCACATGTTCATAATACTGGATTCTATAGCTTGGAATGTTAGAGAATCTTGCTTGTCATCTAAAGTCTTCTTTCCTATACTTCTTTTCTCTTCCTAGTGCTATTGTACTCAGTAAAAAAGTTAAGTGAAACAAAGCAACATAACTGACTGCAGAATATGTTTGCTTCCATGCTACCGAGCTGGCTAGTGCCAGAGGCTGAATTCCTGGTACACTGTCTTCATGCTTTTGTTTGCACAGAGGCATGCCTTTCTTGTTTTTTTTTTTTGTTTGTTTGTTTCATTTTTGCTCCAACCTGAACACAAGGCCAGATTATATTGGCAGTTGGCATAATGGCTAATTACACCCCTATTTGGCCGAGGATGTGGGCTGCGGAATAAATCAGGGTCTTGATGGTTTAGTTCGTGCCACTCCTGGTCATTAGATGTGTGTCACCGAGCAAAATTCTGATCAAAGCGGGTGGCGAGGCAGCGAGGGGTCACGGAGCATGCTCAAGCCTAATTGCTGGGGTACGTACAAAAGGAAGTTTGTAATAAGAGGCCATTAACTACCAGCCTTTCCGATCAGTGAAGCAAAAATATAGAGAAATCATGTTTCTCAACTGACAATACAAAGGAAAAGTCCCTGTATAAGTGTTTTTGCCCTCTCTTGCCACTCTTCACCTCGAAACGAAAAAGAAAACCACAGGACATGCAATCAATTTAAGTTAGAATTCACAAAATTTACTTTTTAGAGGATGAAGAAAAGGGTATTGTTTTCTCTGAATCATTAATATTTTCTTCCCCAAAGGATCTTATAAGACTCATCTAATTAAAAGACGCTTACTCCTTGGAAGAAAAGTTATGACCAACCTAGATAGCATATTCAAAAGAGGAGACATTACTTTGCCGACTAAAGTCCATCTAGTCAAGGCTATGATTTTCCCAGTGGTCATGTATGGATGTGAGAGTTGGACTGTGAAGAAGGCTGAGCACCGAAGAACTGATGCTTTTGAACTGTGGTGTTGGAGAGGACTCTTGAGAGTCCCTTGGACTGCTAGGAGATCCAACCAGTCCATTCTGAAGGAGATCAACCCTGGGATTTCTTTGGAAGGAATGATGCTAAAGCTGAAACTCCAGTACTCTGGCCACCTCATGTGAAGCGTTGACTCATTGGAAAAGACTCTGATGCTGGGAGGGATTGGGGGCAGGAGGAGAAGGGGACGACAGAGGATGAGATGGCTGGATGGCATCACTGACTCGATGGACATGAGTCTGAGTGAACTCCGGGAGTTGGTGACGGACAGGGAGGCCTGGCGTGCTGCGATTCATGGGGTCACGGAGAGTTGGATACGACTGAGCAACTGAACTGAACTGAACTGAATTTATAAATGAATCTGTGAAGGAAAAATTGTTGTGAAGAGTGGCTAAGAATGTGCCTGCCAATGCAGGAGAAGCGAGAGATGCAGGTTCGATTCCTGGGCCTGGAGAGCCCCTGCAGGAGGGCATGGGAACCGACTCCAGTATTCTTGCCTGGAAAATTCCATGGACAAAGGACTCTGTCAGGCTACAGTTGGTGGATCACAAAGAGTCAGATATGACTGAGTAACTAAGTACAAAATGTATTTTTTTTAAGAAGAAATTAATTCTACAAATCAATTCCCACAAACCATGTGCAATGTGTGAAATAGTTCCAAAACAGCTTGTTTCTGCTCTTTCTCATCAACATTTTTCCTTCTATTGACACCCTTTTTAATCTGACACCTCCTCCACTCCCAAATTATTGGGGGAAAAAGTAGATAGAATCTTAGTTTTAAACAGTCTTGTACCTTTTGTCACTATCTGTTGTCATCAGTATTAGGTGTGAGGCCTCTTGTGTCTTCAGCTGTGAGCTGGGCTACATCCACACGCAGCTGAGCTGCAGATGCTGTGGATGGAGCAAAGCCAAGCTCATGCAGCCGCCTGACTAAACTCTGGCTGCCACTGTGCCCTTTGACAGAAGCATTCGAATAATGGTCTAATTTATAACTGACTCATAGGCTAACCTTATTAAATAAATTGCCCAAATTATAGTTGTTATTTTCCTCTCAAAGTTTATGAGTGAATTATATGAACTATAACCTGGTTTGTGCAATGGATTAAAATGATCAGTGCTGTGCTGTGCTTAGTTGCTCAGTCATGTCTGATTCTTTGTGACCCAATGGACTGTAGCCCACCAGGCTCCTCTGTCCATGGGGATTCTCCAGGCAAGAATACTGGAGTGGGTTGCCGTGTCCTCCTCCAGGAGATCTTCCCAACCCAGGGATCAAATTCAGGTCTCCTGCATTGCAGGCAGATTCTTTACCAACTGAGCCACCAGGGAAGCCCGAGAGTACTGGAGTGGGCAGTCTATCCCTTCACCAGGGGATCATCCCAGCCCAGAAATCAGATCAAGGTCTCCTACACTGAAGGTGGATTCTTTACCAGCTGAGCTACCAGGAAAGCCCAGCCAAGACGTGGAGGTAACCTAAATGTCCATGGACTGAGGAATGGATAAAGAAGGTGTGGTACAGATATACAATGGAATACTACTCAGCCACTAAAAAGGATGAGATAATGCCATTTGCAGCAACACAGAGAGACCTAGAGAGTCATGCTGAGTGAACTAAGCCAGACAGAGGAGAAATAGACCATGCCATCCCTTATATGGGCAATCTTAAAAGAAATGATACAAATGAACTTATTCACTTGTATGAATGAGGAACAGATTCATAGACTTAGAGCAGCAAGGGAAGGATGGAGGGAAGGGATAGTTAGGGAATTTGGGATCGACATGCACACACTGCTCTATTTAAAGTGGATCACCAACAAGGACCTAGTGTAGAGCACATGGAACCGACTCAGCGTTACGTGGCAGCCCAGATAGGAGGGGAGTTTGGGGGGAGAATGGATACATGTATATGTATGGCTGAGTCCCTCTGCTGTGGACCGGAAACTATCACAACATTGTTTATTGACTATTCTCTAAAATCAAATAAAAAGTTAAAACAAAAAGTACTTTGTGTAGAAATCTTGACAAGGTGGTTATGACAATGGATGAATCCCACCATCCTGCTGGCCCTGCAGAAAGCACCACCCGTGGCCCAGGATAAAGGCTGAGCCAACCCTGGCTCTGCTTAGTTTCTCCCGTGGGACTTAGAGGCAGCCCCTAATGACCACTGTCTTAGGTGGGGCTGTCCACAGTCATCAAGTTCAAGTCCATTCACTGTTAGGGTGAATGTTGAGACAAACCAGAACCCATCAGAGTGTGAAGCATGCACTTCACACTCGTGTGTGCTGCATGCACCATATGTGTGCCTCTCACCAAGGGTCACGTGTCACACACCATACGTGCAGACCTCACATACACACACCCAGCACAACACACCCCACATATAAACATCACATACAAGCACACCACACTTTGCACACACAAACACATATGCTAATTCCCTCCCTTCTCTCTGCTTCCCAGGGCTGTGACTGCACATGTCTGTAGAAAAAAGTCATTAAAAAAAAATTGGATATTGCTGACTTAAGCTCGGGGGCCAGATGGAGAACTCTAGATAAGTCCAAGGATCAGTGAAACCAGACCTTTCTTTCTTTTTGTTGTTGCTGTTGTCTTAAGTATTGTGACTTCTTAGCTTAGGCACACATGTGTCACAATATAGTGAAAATGATAGGTCTTCCTCCTAAAAGAGAAAGAAAATCAAAACAAATATATACCAAGTACTATTTTATTGTAGAGCTTCCTGGTCTGACCTCCAAAGGCTCTTATATGAACTTTGACAAGTCCATGATGTTGTTTAGTCACCAAGTCATGTCCAACCCTTTTGGACCCCATAGATCATAGCTCACAACTCATCTGTCTATGGGATTTTTGAGGCAAGAATACTGGAGTTTGTTGCCATTTCCTTCTCCAAAGCCTCTCCTATGAACCTTGAGAGGTCCATGAGCCACAGGTAAATAACCTCTCAACTAAAAGAAGGAGAACCAGGACCTGGGATCCTGAGATAAGTACCTGCAGACATATTTTCCTGTTCATAGAGCTCCATTGCTAATGACTTAGTTTTTAGGTTATTATCACTTAAAAATAAGTAACTCATTTACACTGATTTTTAAAATCTAGTTTAACACTGAGTCCTTTCACCGCAGCAACACAAGTCTTTGACACAGATAAAATCACCAGCATCTAACAAACTTGAAAACTTTGCTTTAATTGCAAACCTAGTTTGATTTCACAGAGATATTTTATTATAAGATATTTAACCAGTGACATCCATGCCTTAAAAGTTAAAGTATTAGTCAGTAGTAAAAACAATTTGACACAGGATATACACAATTTGTATTGTATAACTGAAAACATTTCTTAATACCTGTATTCATTTTTTGTTAGCTTTAAGAACTTAAATGGCAAAACATTGGTGGATGCCCTGAAAGATTAATTCTAATTGAAATAAGCTTGCATTTCTATCATGTGAGACTCTGTAGAAAGTAAGGAACTTTCTAAAGAATATATGGACTGGAGTATATAGGCAGTAAGCATACATATAAAATATAATATGTACAATTGCTTCAAAATGAAAGATCAATCAAACTAACCTTGTTGGAGTCTCTTTTCCTGTCTCACTTTCAGCTTTCCCCGTGATTCTTTTCCAATCTCAAATTTGAAGGAAACACACACACACACACAAACCAAAATGATTTTATCTTGGGTCTTTATCAAGTATTCTACCCATCTCTTTTAAGAATGGTATTATATGGGCTTCCCTCGTAGCTCAAATGGCAAAAATTCTGCCTGCAGTATAGAAGGCCTGGGTTTGATCCCTGGGTCAGGAAGATTCCCTGGAGAAGGGAATGGCTACCCACTCCAGTATTCTACCCATTTCTTCTAACAGTGTTTTTTACATTTAAACATTTGTATAAATGAATGACTCTCTTTACTCTGATCCAGAAATAATTTGTGGTGTCTGTTTATAAAAGAAAGTAACTATCATTTTTAACTGAAGAGAAGAATGATAATGGATACATATGAGATGATAATTTAAAAACCATTTCTATATATATAACAACAACAAGAATAACCTTTAGAAAACTCTTACTAAGACCTGCACACTCTTTGAAATCTTTGTGAAAATAGTATAACAAATGAAACATTGTTACATAGCTGAAGTATGGACCATGAGGATAGAAAGAGAGATTTGGGGCAAGAAGACTGGATCTGGCAGGGCTTTGTGTATTGTCAAAGACTCAGAATTTTATTTGGAAAATTCTGGAAGTACTTTTAGTAGGGAAGTGACTTGACAGTATAGGACTGGGAGAGGGAGAGGCCCATGTGGGATGAGATCAAGGTGGTTCAGTGCAGGAGCTGTGATTTGAACAAAGACTTGAAAAGAGGTGATAAGGAGAGAGACACTCTGTGATTGTTGATTAGATGTGTGCACCTGTGGCATTCTTTTCTTTTTTTTTTAAGAAAAGTATAATTTTTAAATGATGAAAAAGAAACACTTTATAGAGAAGTAGATATTGTCTGCTGATGGTGTTCCATGCTTGTTCATCTAGAAATTGTGCGTGACTAACTTATCTCACACGCTAATAAAGCAATGCTCAAAATTCTCCAAGCCAGGCTTCAGGAATATGTGAACTGTGAACTTCCAGATGTTCAAGCTGGTTTTAGAAAAGGCAGAGGAACCAGAGATCAAATTGCCAACATCTGCTGGATCATCAAAAAAGCAAGAGAGTTCCAGAAAAACATCTATTTCTCCTTTATTGATTATGCCAAAGCCTTTGACTGTGTGGATCACAATAAACTGTGGAAAATTCTGAGAGAGTTGGGAATACCACACCTCCTGACCTGCTCTTGAGAAATCTGTATGCAGGTCAGGAAGCAACAGTTAGAACTGGACATGGAACAACAGACTGGTTCCAAATATGAAAAGGAATACGTCAAGGCTGTATATTGTCACCCTACTTATTTAACTTATATGCAGAGTACATCAAGAGAAACGCTGGGCTAGATGAAGCACAAGCTGGAATCAAGATTGTCGGGAGAAATATCAGTAATCTCAGATATGCAGATGACTCCACCCTTATGGCAGAAAGTGATGAAGAACTTGATGAAAGTGAAAGAGGAGAGTGAAGAAGTTGGCTTAAAGCTCAACATTCAGAAAACGAAGATCGCATCCGGTCCCATCACTTCATGGGAAATAGATGGGCTGGGCTCCAAAATCACTGCAGATGGTGATTGCAGCCATGAAATTGAAAGACGCTTACTCCTTGGAAGGAAATTTATGACCAACCTAGACCACATATTAAAAAGCAGAGACATTACTTTGCCAACAAAAATCCGTCTAGTCAAGGCCATGGTTTTTCCAGTGGTCATGTATGGATGTGAGACTTGGATTATAAAGAAAGCTGAATGCAGAATTGATGCTTTTGAACTGTGGTGTTGGAGAAGACTCTTGAGAGTCCCTTGAACTGCAAGGAGCTCCAACCAGTCCATCCTAAAGGAGATTAGTCCTGGGTATTCCTTGGAAGGACTGATGTTGAAGCTGAAACTCCAGTACTTTGGCCACCTGATGTGAAGAGGTGACTCACTTGAAGAGACCCTGATGCTGGGAAAGATTGGGTGCAGGAGGAGAAGGGAATGACAGAGCATGAGATGGTTGGATGGCATCACTGACTTGATGGACATGGGTTTGTGTGGAATCCAGGAGTTGCTGAAGGACAGGGAGGCCTGGCATGCTGCGGTTCATGGGGTCACAAAGAGTTGGACACGACTGAGCTACTGAACTGAACTGAAAAATGAGTTGGTGGGGCTGTTCAACATGAAAGGATATGGGAAAAAAAGGCAGATTTTAATTAGTTAAAAATGGAGTTTGGCCACCATCTAAATAAAGGGGGTGAAAAACTGTTGAGGAATGTAAGGTTGAAATTATTATTACAACTGAAAGCTAAATTTAGTTGAAATTTTCCTAGTGCACAAAGGGGAATATATTATATATATATAGACCAAGCCTTATTATAAAAAACAAACAAAAAACAAGAAAACACAATGCTTTTGGTTGATTGGTCAATCAGTTGGAGAACTTCCTTTTGAAATGCAATACTATTGCATTTGGATATGGCCACAAACTTCATTCGGCTCTTCCTTCTGTAATAACATCAAACAGCATTCAGCCAAGATATCTATGGGTTACATGCACATGGAGTCTAAAGAACAGTGCTGCTTTAGATGATCTCTCCTGCCATAAAGGTAACCAGCTTTATGATGGAGAACCCACCATAACCGTCTTCCTTCTCTAGCTCTTAGTCATGAGCTAAGAAGGGCCTTGGGAATGGCCACCCAGTTCACTTCTCTGAGCAACTAACTCCTGCTCACAGTTGCCCTGGTACCAGGCCCTGCAAAGAGCAGATGGCCAAAACAGGTGTTGAACAGAATTGAACATGTGAGAAAAAGCTTGAGATAATCCAGCGTTGTTTAAGAACACTAATGCTGATACGGCCTCAGGAATCGCAGGTTCTCTTAGTGATAACACAATTATTCCTCTGATCCTGCTCAGAGCCTGGTATAACTGAAGCAAGTTTGCATTTTGCTTACAAGCTGTGTGACCTCAGGAAAGTTCCTTAAACTTGCTAAATTCCATTTCCTCATCTATAAAAGGCTGAAAAATGATATCACCTACCTCAGAGAGTTACTATTGGGATTCAATGTGATAATTTGCGAAAACTGTCAAACCGAGAACTTCGCACCTAGTAAACAGTCAACAAATCCTGTTTCTATGTTGGCTACTTGGTTGTTTGATAAAGTAAATGATTGGGTCTGTCACTGCATCTTTACTACACTGGACTGGCCATTTACGAATTTAAACCAAAAAAAAAAAAGACAAAATGTGAAAGGTTATAATGAATGTAAGTCTTTGTATACAAACACTTTATCATCTGTCCAAGCGCAATAGGAGATGGGTGGAGAGTGAGGTGGAGGGTGATTCCCACATTAAGAATCTTTGTCACTGAAAGGCAACTTATCTACTGAGTCTAAGGTTGGGGGAGGGGAGTTAAGGGCCTTGGGAGACTGGGAAAGACATGTTAGGGAAGATTCATGCATTTTAAATTTCCTAATTGATGTTTTGTTTTTTTTTTTCTTATTGATAGATTTTGCTTAGGAGGGAGAAGTTTGAAGCTGCTGAAATGAGATTTAATGAATCAATTTAATATTTTCAAAGGCTCTCCCAATGATGTAAACCCAGAATGAAGTTGTTCATGTCAGGAGATCCTGGCCGCTTTCAGGATTCAGCGTTGGGTCCTGGGGCCTCTGCGAGCAGCTCTTGCTGGACTGTGATCCCTTGCAACAGGGATCATGTCACACAGAAAACACAATGTACAGTGTCTCCTAGAGATGGACAGAGTGGGAAAAACAGAGATGGAAAGAATATACAATTCTACAATTCCAGTGATTAACAAAGCATCAGTAGATCGTTCAATGCCACTCATTTAAACTTACACATTGTATTATAGGAATTGTGCACCTTTTCTATCATTTTCAAACACCATCCCATTGTTTGGAAATAATTATTTAAAAGGATGAATTTGGACAGAGGTCATGTCCACACATGGTCACATTCTCAGTGCTTTCATTGGAAATCTATGGAGACGTGTCAGCCACCTGTTCCTTTGGGAAACAAGACAATGTAAAAGGTATCCTAGAAGCAGAGTTTCTCTCTACATTGCAATCCAAGTCATCACTGAGAATAAGATAAAATGGTTCATGATTTCAGCAGAATGGTTTCTACTGAAAACCACTGATGGTTGTCAAATTAAATTAAATTAAATTTGAATTTCAGATAAATAAAATAATTACTTTGGGTAAGTATGCCCCGTATATCTCATGGGACACACTTATAATAAAATATATATTTATTCTTTATTTTAGATTCAAATTCAAATAGGCATCTTTATGTCTTTATTTGCTAAATATGATTATTTTAAAGTTGTCATTGCTCACAGACGGGGTTTCATGAATACAGATCTGTTGTGAAGCATTTGGCCAAAGCACCAGTACTGATATCTAACTGATTACTTTCCTGAAAGAAAAGTGCAACACTTTAATCATCTCACTAGAAGAGGGACCCTCCTGGTGATTTTCCTTTTCAAAAGAAACATTGAATTGAAATATTTGCTGGTTTGTTTCTGAAATTATTACCAGGATTTGTTTAGACCATGGCCAATATGAAACACCAAGGAAACAGATTCTATCAAAGGGGGAATTCACAGCACCAATAACAGCAAACACAACGATATATGCAGATGCTATGCTGTGCAACAACTCAAGCCACCATCATTTATTAAAAGGAAGGTTCATTCCTTCTGTTCACCTGCTTTTCCACTCAGTAGCGTGTTGTCTTAAAGTAAGGTTGTTCTAGGAGTTTGTGTTCTGCTTTCTCTTCCTTGACTCTCCTCACCAACACACACCCCCACATCCACAGCCACACCCACACACATACACTTAGGGCTGGGAAATTTGACTTGCAGGGATAGAGTTATTTATTTATTTTTGATATACACTACACCTAAAAGGAATATGCCCCCAAGAGGTGGCAATTGGACTTCCCGGGTGGTACAGTGGATAAGAATCCACCTGTCTATGCAGGAGACAGGTGCAATCCTGGTCCAGGAAGATCCCACATGCCTCAGAGCAACTGAACCCACATGCCACAGCTACTGAAGCTGTGTCTTAGAGTTCAGGCTTCGCAGTAGGAGAAGTCACTGCAGTGAGAAGCCCATGGCCCTCAACTGGAGAGTAGACCCCGGTCTCCGCAGTTATAGAAAGGCCCGCCTGGCAATGATAACCCAGCTCAGTCAAAAATAAAATAAATTAATTAAAAAAAATTTTTTTTACAAAGAGGTTGCAGATGGAGGGAATTTTATTTACACGCACAAGGCCTTACAATCCATTTTCTGTGTTGGTATCATGGGGGCAGACATGGATTCCCCCTTCCTAGATAATGACACGTAAAATGTGTTTTTCTGCAAACTTCACTCTTCTGTCCACATTCTCCTGCTTTCTTTGGTGTGATAAAGATCATATTCCTTCCCTTGATACCCACCCTCATCTAAACTGAAGCTTCACCTTCCCCCCAACTCAAAACATGCTTTCAGAAAAAGATATGACAGCCCTTTCACTCAGTGGTGCCACTTGATAAAGCTTAGAATGGCAGTGTATGCTCACGTGTTTCCCTAACAAGTCTAACAAGGGAAATAAACTAATTCAGAAGAAGGTCTGTTAGAGGTTCAGGGTCAGGAAGAGTGCTAGGAGAGTCTGTAATCACTGTCTATACAGCACTGGGTTAAATGAGAAAGATACCTGAGTGGAGACCGACATTCAGATGCTCCTATTTTTGACCTGATCTATTGCTATTTAATCGGCCGTATCATGGCCGAGGGATGAAGTGCCAGGTGACCAGGTTGGTACTTCCGATACTCAACCTCTTAACACCTGATAGTGATAGAAGGTACTAGAGAAGCTTCAGACAGTCAACTGCCCATGTGTGCAGGATGTGCTGAGATGCACACTACTCTTAAGGTAACAGAGCTGGCAAAAAAATAACCCTTTTGATTCACGAAGGAGGAAATTGAGATCCAGAAATGATAATTGACCTCTCTGAAGTCATTAAGCCAGTGAGTGACAGAAATACAAATAAAATTCATATTTCCTTTAACTTCATGTTTCGTTCTCATTTTAAAGACTAATCAGCCTCACATGTAAATTTACTATAAAAAAGCACAGCTCACTAAAAAATGGTTTTTAAAATAGTAAGGATCTGTAAAGCTAAAATATTTTTCCAGGAAATAAAATGAAAACCTTTCGAATAATATTTTAAGCTGGTCAGAAGTAGAACTGCTCTAACCACTGCATTTAATTACAGATAATTTTACAATTAAAAATTATCTCTGCTCTGAATAAATAATGACCAAACTTTCTAATATAGATTAGGGCCCAGGCAATTGGACCTGTATTTAAAGTAATGTCCAGATTTGTCATTAATTAAGTTTACATTATTACAAACACTTTTTTCTTTAATTTAGGAATGATTATGAGTGGCATGTTGCTTAGAGCTGAGGAAGAACAGGTATGCCGTCTTAAGATTACCAAGCACAACTAGGATTTGGGACATGTGAGCCTAATTAAAAATTTTTGTAAAGCACTTTGAAGATGAAAAGAGCTGTAAAATTCCAAAGAATATTGATATTTCTAAGCTCGTTCCTAGTTCTGTCATCAACTGGCTGTTTGGTCTTAAGTAAAAACAAAAGCAATTGCTGATCACTAACTTTGAACATAAAGCTGCAAGAATGTATTTCGTCTCAGTGAGCTTGTTTTTTATTTTTTATTTTCAAGGTGAATTTAACAAGAATACCAAATAGAGGTAGAATGATTCTGGTATCTTAAAAAAATGTATTGTATGGGTTTGCATATTGTATTTGTATGCAAATTATTTTCTTACTTGGTAATAAATTAGAGAGAATATCAGTAGAGATCAGTCGTGTCCAACTCTTTGTGACCCCGTGGACTGTAGCCCATCAGGCTACTCCGTCCATTCTCCAGGCAAGAATACTGGAGTGGGTTGCCATTTCCTTCTCCAGGGGATCTTTCCGACCCAGGGATCAAACCCAGGTCTCCTTCATTGCAGGCAGACGCTTTAACCTCTGAGCCTCCAGGGAAGCCCAAGAAAGTAGTTTGCATTGATCGTACGCAAACAAATTTGTCTTCTGAATAGGTTCAGTCTCTTCCATAAGTTTGGGAAAGCTCTCTTTATCAAATTGCAGTCTCTTCGTGGAAGAATAGCGCTATTTTTTTGTTATTGTTATTATCCCCCGACTTCAAGAGGTTGAGAGTTGTGGACATGTGTTTCTTTATAGCTTTATATACTTTATAGCTTAATTTCTCGTGTATCTCGATGCTCTGTGTCCCCCACCTCCTGCCACTGTTGTCACTTTGTACCAAGGAAAGTCTCTAAGAGAGGCCTAGACAGGGTGATACTTATCGACATCTTCCTACCCACCCCTCATAGAGTCACTCTGAAGCCAGAACATTCTCTCGCTCTCTCTTCCCACACGTACACACCAGACACACACACACACACACACACACACACACACACACACACCAACACCAGAGGGTTCGTGAATATCAGTAGAGATAAATAACTCTGTAATGTCACTTTTCTCTCTTTTAACTTACAGTTTTCAACCAGCAAAACATCACCCAGCTCACTGCTTTTGTCTCACATTCCCTTGTCTTCTGATGCCTGTTCAGGAATGAAAGGTGAATACAGGCTTAGAGGCTATCCCAAACCAGTGCCCGGACTATAGCACTGGCCAGTGGTTTCTGATCATTTCCTGGGTCCAGGCTTCTGTTCCTGGTCTTAGTTGGGAATGCCAGAGAAGGATACTCTCTGTGTGAATATAAATCTGTGGGTCTGCACATGTGGTTGAAAGCAAATCACTTTGTTTAGTCATTCTGCTAACACATTTAGGAAAGCAAAAACAAAAATAAATCCAATCTAAAAGTTCTGAAAGAAAAAATGAAAACATAACCAGAAAGTCTGGGGAAGGAAATGGCAACCCATGCCAATATTCTTGCCTGGGAAATCCCACGGACAGAGGAGCCTGGCGGGCTATCGTCCCTGGGATTTCAGTCAGGAACGGCCATAGCGATTTAACAACCAAAAAGTCGTCTTGCGTTCTAAATAGTGGGTAGGGATAGTGAGCTTGTCTGTTCAACCAAATATTAGGTGGCATGGATGCTCAGAATATGTCATGTGATTTAGGGATGGCATATTTTATATTCTGAAAGTCTTTCAAATGTGGAATCGGGGAACACTGCCTGAGTAAAAAGTGGAGCATGTTCTAGCGTCCCGTTTGGTTTTTTCCCATTTCAATCTTAGGGGAGCATTTTATGAGAATGTTTTAGTGCCAGCGCTGGCAACAGTGCCTCTTTTTCTCTGCTGCTTTTTGCCGTCTAGCAACTGGCATCTGAAGCATCTGTCTTCCCAGACAACCCTCTCTGCTCTTTTGTCTTCTCACGTATAAAATGAATCGCGTAGATTCATAAGATTATTTCACGGTTCTTTCAATGTGGAAATTTAGAAAAATTTCTATAAATTTTCACAAAAATAAGTAATTTTACAAGGATGTTTTCTGGATAGGGGTTAGTGCACTCTTTTGATTTAATTTATGTAAAAAGGCAGCCAAGGAGGTTTCTAGGCCCATTCAAATCAATGAAGGTAGATTGAGTTTAATTTCCCCTCATGCCACTTGCTACCTGTAAAGTCACAAAGCCTGAAGTGCTTTGTTTCAGCACAAATATAGAGTAGATATTAAAGTGAATGCTGAAGTTCCTCAGGTGATACAGAATTCTTGGTAAGTTTAATGTAAAAAAGCTCTGATTTTCATGCCTCACTTTTAGGCTTCTATTTCCTCGATGTCTCTGTGGGAAAGTCTTCAATCGGAAGCACAGGTGAGACTGACTCTTAGTGGATTTTAAATGACATAATTTTGAATAGGTTATGACACAATGTTGTTGCTATTGTTCAGTCCCTAAGTCATGTCTGACTCTCTGGAACACCACGGACTGCAGCACGCCAGGCTTCCCTGTCCTCCGCTGTCTCCTGGAGCTTGCTCAAACTCATGTCCATTGAGCCAGTCATGCCATCCAACCATCTGATCGTCTGAAGCCCTCTTCTCCTTTTACCTTCAATAGTGACAAGTACACATCTTAGGTTCTAACTGAGCCATTACCAACATTGCAAACTTGGACTTTTATTTATTTAGCTGTAAAATGAGGGACAGGAATTAACTGACCTTTAAGTCTCTTAAATGTTATACAAGCTGTGCTCCATTTTAATTCAGGTTGTCAATATTCAGCTTGGCAATATTTCTGTGTTGCCATCTGAAATTTAAAAATCAGATCCAAATATCTAGTATTCTGTGAGCACCCAATAAAAACATTCAGTCACAAACGTGACAAAAGTGAAGCAATATTCTGAAGGGTTTGCAGTAGTTTTCCCTGAGGTACAAATTGTGCAGGCCAAATGAGCTTGGTGTAGAATTTACACTCTAGTCAGCAACAGCCAAGATACTAGCATTAATGTTTCATGGGAAGTACTAGATTCTTACGTTGGTGAGATGATTTTTTATTGTGTCCATGAAATTTCTTTCTAAAGGTGTGTATATTATAACAAACAACCTGATGAATCTGGGAAGCTAGAATACTCAATGAGGTGCAGTGAATTTTATACTTAAGTTACATTAGAAAAGACATGACAGTAAAATTATTAAAATGATGTTTTACATATTATCCTTTATAGGATTCACATTTTCATAAAGGCGTTGCACGCAAAAAAGGAGAGCTCATTAGGACTTCGTAGGTTATATTTGGGTAATACAGCGATATCTTCTTGTTAAACATTGGTTATGGAGTGCCAGCTCACATAAGTTGTTAACTTTCAGAGGTATGGGAACAGTGACAGAAAGTAAACCTTCATTTCCTTTAAAGACATTGAGAAAGGATCTCTAGGATAAATAGATTCTTGCCGTTAAATCCCTTTTGAGCTGTTGTTGGGCATGGTGCTTTAACTTCAAACCTTTTTTTCTTTATGAGAGATGACTCACCTGGATGCAATGCAGGAATCAACTGTGCCATTGCAAAATTAGGTTGTGGTAGTTCATTCATGGGAACTCATTATGCAAGTCGAGATGATGTTATTTGCAAGTCAACAATTGTTTCTCATTGGGTGGATATGAGTGTCTGGAGGTTGACTGGACTTTTCCATTATACTACTTTGGCTTTTTCCGATATGCTCTTTTTATTCACCTTAAAAACATAACTTTCCCTTTTCAAACTCAGTTGTTATATCTTGAGTTAAGAAAAAAAGAAAATTTTAAGTATCAGAATGACCTAAGTGGGAGAAACATTAGACTAGAAATGTTTCTTGTAAAATGTGAAAGATATCCTTATTCCAACACTTAAAATGGAATAAACTCACCAAAACATAGATGGTAGCATAGCATTCATTGATTGGTTTGTTGCATCTGTGACAATGAATATACTGTAAAAGTTACGTCAATTTCCAATTTCTGGGAGGAAGCATCTTAGGAGCCCTGACTTGCGTGATTTCTGACTGAAAACAGCTAAACATGCTGAAGAAATATTAAAAAAAAGTTCTTAAGTGTCTCAATAATTTGTCAAGTAAGTGTAGGACGCTGTAGGCAAAAGAAGAATGTGGAAGATGGCACATGCTTTGAGGGCATAAGTGCACTTAAACTTTAGTTTTCACAGTTGTTTATGGCTTTGAGGGACATCAGACAAAACCCAGGTCCCTTTCAATGGAGAAAACTTAAAATGAGCGTTCCTAAAATTGGTACTCAAAGTACATACTCTCAATTTAATGAATTATACCTAAATTCAACACTCCTCCTACCATGGGTCTGAAATGAAAAGTGATGTATCCAACCTTGGGCTAGGAACAACAACAAAAAACTTGCTTCAGAATTCATCGCTACAGCCATCACTCATACCACAGTATGCAACAGAAACTCAAACTAGCCAGTTGGTTCAACAAAACAAAACCCATCTTCAATGGTCCTGGGCTTACACTGTCCCAGGTTCCTTGAAGAAATAAGTATAAATCTTCTTTTCAGAAGAACACAACTTCATGTCAGTCCTCAAAGAATTTCACAGATCAATTTCAAGAATCATGAGCTGTATTTATAAAAATTATTTACAAATGTTAAAAACCCCCAAAACAAGGAACTATGAGAAACAACAGCAAAACAATGAGAAAAATTATACATAAATATGCCAGAAATTGTAATAATGAGTTCATACTCTCATAATATAAACTAAATATTTTGTTATTGCTGTTGTTCAGTGGCTAAGTCCTGTCCAGCTCTTTGCGACCCCATGGACTGCAGCATGTCATCTTTCCCTGTCCTTCCCTATCTCCTGCAGTTTGCTCAAATTTATGTCCATTGAGTTGGTGATGCTATCTAAACATCTTATCCTCTGTTGCCCCCTTCCCCTTTCACTTTCAATCTTTCCCAGCATTGTGGTCTTATATACTAAACATATATAATGTAACTCAAGAATTCAAAAAGGATTCATACTCTTGGTGGCAATTAGCAATAGTAAGGATTTAGGTATATGAAAAATGATGAAGCAGATTTTATGGAGATCTAAATAGAACTTCAAGGACTAAAAATGCAATACTTGATATAAAAAACTGAATAAAAATATTTGACAGAAAATGAATTTACCAAAGAGAGGGAGTTAGAGTTGAGGAAATTATGTAGAAGGCAACACTGAGAAAAGGTGGAAAATCTGAGAGAGATATGCTAACACAGATTCAATTGGTATCCTAGAAGGGGTCAAGAGAGAAAGAGAGTGAGAGAACAAGAAAACTTGGCAGAGGGAACATTTGAAGTAGTAACAGTTGAGAATTATCCAGAATTGTACCACATATCAAAGAATCCCAGTGTGTCAGGAACATCTTAATGTATTTCCCTGGGCCCTCTCAGCCTTGTCTGTCTCCTTGATGCCTAGCCCCCGGCTCTACTTCAACCACTGGCACAGCTAACAGACATTGGGTGGACTGAAGTAGGTCTGTTGCCTGGACAGTTACTTGTTGGAAATACTAGCTGCTCTCTTTTGGCTGATACTGGACAGCCAGAGCAATCTTGAAACTTCTGGCTGTCTCTGAAGCTTTTGATGTGTGTGAACTACTACACTGCGGGCAAAAATCCCTTAGAAGAAATAGAATAGCCATCATAGTCAACAAAAGAGTCAAAAATGCAGTACTCAGTCTCAAAAACAACAGAATGATCTCTGTTTGTTTCCAAGGCAAACCATTCAGTATCACCGTAATCCAAGTCTATGCCCCAACCAGTAATGCTGAAGAAGCTGAAGTTGAACAGTTCCATGAAGACCTACAGGACCTTCTAGAACTAACAGCCAAAAAAGATGTTCTCTTCATTATAGGGGACTGGAATGCAAAACAGGAAGTCAAGAGCTACCTGGAGTAACAGGCAATTTAGGCCTTGGAGTACAAAACGAAGCAGGTCAAAGGTTAACAGAGTTTTGCCAAGAGAATGCACTGGCAAACACCCTCTTCCAACAACACAAGAGATGATTCTACACATGGACATCACCAGATGGTCGACACCAAAATCAGATTGATTACATTCTTTGTAGCCAAAGATGGAGAAGCTTTATACAGTTGGCAAAAACAAGACTGGGAGCTGACTGTGGCTCAGATCATGAACTCCTTATTGCCAAATTCAGACTTAAATTGAAGAAAGTAGGCAAAACCACTAGACCATTCATGTATGACCTAAATCAAATCCCTTACGATTATACAATGGAAGTGACAAATAGATTCAAGAGATTAGATCTGATAGATAGAGTACCTGAAGAACTATGGGTGAAGGTTCATGACATTGTACAGGAGGTAGTGATCAAGATCATCCCCAAGAAAAAGAAATGCAAAAAGGCAAAACGGTTGCCAGAGGAGACCTTACAAATAGCTGAGTAAAGAAGAGAAGCTAAAGGCAAAGGAGAAAAGGAAAGATATACCCATTTGAATGCAGAGTTCCAAAGAATAGCAAGGAGAGATAAAAAAGCCTTCCTCAGAGATCAATGCAAAGAATAGTGGAAAATAATAAAATGGGAAAGACCAGAGATCTCTTCAAGAAAATTAGAGATACCAAGGAACCATTTCATGCAAAGATGAGCACAATAAAGAACAGAAATGGTATGGACCTAACAGAAGCAGAAGATTTTAAGAAGAGGTGGCAAGAATACACAGAAGTTAAGTTAAGTTGCTCAGTCGTGTTCAACTCTTTGCAACCCCATGGACTGTAGCCCACCAGGCTTCTCCATCCATGGGATTCTCCAGGCAAGAATCCTGGAGTGGGTTGCCATTTCCATCTCCAAGTGATCTTCCCGACCCAGGGATTGAACCCAGGTCTTCTTACATCAGACACTTTAACCTCTGAGCCACCAGGGAAGCCCAGAATACACAGAAGAGCTATACAAAAAAGATCTTCATGACTCAGATAACCGTGAGGGTGTGATCACTCACCTAGAGTCAGACATCCTGGAATGCGAAGTCAAGTGGACCTTAGGAAGAATTGCTATGAAGAAAGCTAATGGAGGTGATGGAATTCCAGTTGAGCTATTTCAAATCCTAAAAGATGCTGCTGTGCAAATGCTGCACTCAATATGCCAGAAAATCTGGAAAACTCAGCAGTGGCCACAGACTGGAAAATGTCAGTTTCCATTCCTATCCCAAAGAACTGTGAACTTCCAAATGTTTAATTTGGATTTAGAAATGGCAGAGGAACCAGAGATCAAATTGCCAACATCCGTTGGATCATCAAAAAAGCAAGAGAGTTCCAGAAAAACATCTAATATTGCTACGCCAAAGCCTTTGTCTGTGTGGATCACCACAAACTGTGGAAAATCCAAGGGATGGGAATATCAGACCACCTGACCTGTCTCTTACAAACAACAGTTAGAACTGGACATGGAAAAACAGACTGGTTCCAAATTAGGAAGGAAGTATGTCAAGGCTGTATACTGTCACCCTGCTTATTTAAGTTATATGCAGAGTACATCATGAGAAATGCTGGACTGGATGAAGCACAAGCTGGAATCAAGATTGCCAGGAAAAATATCAATAACCTTAGATATGCAGATGACACCACCCTCATGGCAGAAAGTGAAGAAGAACTAAAGAGCCTCTTGATGAAAGTGAAAGAGGGGAGTGAAAAAGTTGGCTTAAAACTCAACATTCAGAAAACGAAGATCATGGCATCCGGTCCAATCATTTCATGGCAAATGGGGAAACAGTGGAAACAGTGACAGACTATTTTTTGGGCTCCAAAATCACTGGAGATGGTGATTGCAGCTATGAAATTAAAAGACACTTGCTCCTTAGAAGAAAAGTTATGACCAACCTAGACAGCATATTAAA
This sequence comes from Capricornis sumatraensis, assembly GCF_032405125.1. Classification (NCBI taxonomy): domain Eukaryota; kingdom Metazoa; phylum Chordata; class Mammalia; order Artiodactyla; family Bovidae; genus Capricornis; species Capricornis sumatraensis. The sequence continues at coordinate 16,731,133 of NC_091083.1, forward strand.
AAGCAGTGACAATACTTTACCAACAAAAGCCTGTCCAGGCAAAGCTATGGTTTTTCCAGTAGTCATGTATGGATGTGAGAGTTGGACTATAAAGAAAGCTGAGTGCAGAAGAATTGATGCGTTTGAACTGCGGTGCTGGAGAAGACTCTTGAGAGTCCCTTGGACAGCAAGGAGATCCAATCAGTCCATCCTAAAGGCAATCAGTCCTGGGTGTTCATTGGAAGGACTGATTCTGAAACTCCAATACTTCCATCTGCTGCAAAGAACCGCCTCATTGCAAAAGACCTTGATGCTGGGAAAGACTGAAAGCGGGAAGAGAAGGGGACGACAGAGGATGAGATGGTTGGATGGCATCATGAATGTTATGGACATGAGTTTGACTAGACTCCAGGAGTTGGTGATGGACAGGAAAGCCTGGCGTGCTGCAGTCCATGAGGTCACAAAGAATTGGACACCACTGCGCAACTGAAGTGAATTGCAGCTTTTGACCTGTATGAAGTACTACACTGCAGCAGGATTGGTAATCTGGCTTTTTGCGCTTCTTGTCAAAGGGGCTGAGTGATTTATATTGTAAGTAGGGCAAACTTTACCAACTGGATACCAGAAACAGGAGCAATGTGTACAGTTATGCTTCTTCCCCTCCAAGGTACTGCTCTGAGGCAATTTTTCCCTCTATCCAGTCTGAGGTGTCCTGAGTAGTTGAGCAGACACACTTGCTCAGCTCTTTGCTGTCTTGCCTTGCAACATCGTGTGAATTGAGGCCGGAATGGTGATGCATCTCACCTGCATTCTTTCCCATGTTTCCTCGATTCGCAGGATGTTGCAAGGCAAGACAGCCAGTAGCAAATAAATTGAGAAACATACAGGTAAATCTAGAAAATAATATTGACTTTGTAAAACAATACTAATGTCATAAGGAATAAAAATAAGGCATAACACAGCACTGACATATACAACAGGTCTACCATATGCACAATGAACATAGGAAATTGGAACGAGTGTGGGTATTCAATATCTTGGAAAGAAGGTGTAGTTTAAATTTCTACTTGGACACATTATGAACGGAGGGATACAGGTATAAATGACTACAGCTTTCTTGTCTGAAATCCATTAGCAAGAAAGCAATAGAATAACTCCTGAAATGCTGACATGAAATAAACAGTCAGCCAAGAATTATTTATACAATCATTTTAAAATAATTATAATGAATTCATATTTAATTAATAATATTTATAGATGCAATGAAAACATTTTCAGAAAAATTCAGTTGAGAGGCTTTGACCCTAGCAGCTTTAACATTAATAGATGCTAAATAACTTTAAGAAATATTAAGTAAGTCCTTCAGGCCAAAGAAAAATAGGTAATAACATGGAGGTAAACAAAGAAATGGGGCTTCACTGGTGGCCCTGTGGTAAAGAATCTTCCTGAAATCCAGGAGATGTGGGTTCAATTCCTGGGTTGGGAAGATCTCCTGGAGAAGAAAATGGCAACCCAGTCCAGTACACTTGTTGGAATTTCCCATAGTCAGGGAGCCTGGTGGGCTACAGCCCATGGGGTCGCAAAAAAGTTGTACACAACAGAAAAACTAAACATCAGATATACAAAGAAATACATAGCATGGCAAATAATCATCAAATTCTAGTTTCTTTCTTCAATCTTTTTATGGCTATCCCCATTCAAAAAGGGAGAAAATTAAAGGAAAAAAGGTCACTAGTCAAAAGCAATTTCGAAATCCAAAGGAGGAAGCCATATTAGATCCAAATCACATTAGATTTCAAGGCTTGGGAATAATATTCTGAGGTCTGAGGTTCTGTCTTCTGGGCCCCCAGCCTCTCACTTGGAGTCCTCCTTCCTTTCTCATGAAAGGTAGGACATGCTTTAAGCTGAGGCATTTCATAAGCCTGTTTCCTGCATGTAGAACTTTAGGAATCTGATGGTCTTTTTTAAAATTTTGTCTTCGTTCCCTTTCAGTGCATACTCACAGTGTGTCTACTGATATACAGCCTCAAAAACCATGTGGGCCTTCTCTGTGTGTGTCAGTGGGATTTACTCTATCAGAGTAAAATAAAGAACAGAGAGTATTAGATTGGATTTTTAAAAAAAGCAAGAATTAATTGTGTAAAGGTTGTAGGAAACAAACTTTAAATAAAAGGTAATAATACAATAAGACTTTTTATTTTGTGTCAATTACATCTCAATAAAGCTACTAAAAAAAGACTAAAAGGATGGAAGAAAGATATAGTACTCAAAAAGAAATCAAAGAAAATCTGAAATCACTATGTTAATGGAAGACAATGTAGTATTTACTATGAAATACTCATCTTTATGCTCAGTAATATACCTTTTCATGAGTATGTATATTTTTGATAACTGAGCTTCAAAATGCATGCTGAAAACCAAACACAAAGGGAAACATCTTAAAAGCATAAAAAGGAAAAAAACATTACCTTCAGAGAGGAGGATATTTATACTGATAGCTGACATTTCAACTTAAGTGATTGAAGGCAAAAGAAAATGGAATGAATACTTAACAGTAGCCTAGGGTTCTACACCAGTGTAAATATTTTAGCAAAAATGAAGAAAGGTAATCAAAAACATCGTTTCTGTTACAACCTCACCAGAGCCATGACAGGCTTAGAGAGGTGCACTAGGCCAAAAATGATCCATGAGTCATGCTTCTGGGGCTTCCGTGGATGGTAACTCTGGCCAATCAGAGAGATGGTAACTCTGGCCAATCAGAGAGATGAGAACTCTGGCCCATCAGAGGGATGATGACTGGCCAAGCAGTAAATACCAGGAAACCCCTGCAGCCAATCAACCCTTGCCAACTCCCTGTCTTTGTTCTAAACTTATAAATACTGCTGTAAATCTGGGCTTGGGGCTCTTGTCAAGGCTCCACTGCGCTGGATGAGACCGGAGCCCTGGCTCGAGCTGGCGATAAAACCCCTTTATGCTTTTGCATTGCTGTGGAAGTCTTATTCTCTCAGTTTTGGGGACTCGGACTCTGGGCATAACATTTGGGGGCTCGTCCGGGATCCCTTTAACTGGGAAGAATAACATTCTCCCGGTAGAAGGGGTTTCCTCACTAGGAGGAGAGATATCTGAACACCGGTGTTAGTTTTGGATTAAGTCCGGCATAAGGCCGAGGCCTGGTATCGTGCTGGGGAGGCGGCTGGCTCTGTGAACATCCTACAGGTAAGATTGAGTGCATTGTCGGTGGCCACCTTGCGTTTGTTATCTGTTTGTCTATTTGTGATGTCTGCGTTGCTCTTTGTGTGCTCTGTTGGCTCCCAGTGTACTTTTCTGTGATCATGGGACAAACAACTTCTACTCCTTTATCTCTTATGACTAACCACTTCTCTGATTTTAAGTCTAGAGCACAGAATCTATCATTGCTGGTGAAGAAAAGCAAGTTAGTAACTTTTTGTTCTGCCAAGTGGCCTACTTTTGATGTCAGCTGGCCACAAGAAAGCACCTTCAGCCTGCCTACTATTCGAGTGGTCGGAGAGAAGGTGTTCGCCCCCTACCCTTTGGGGCACCCAGACCAAACTCCATACATTTTGGTCTGGCAGGACCTGGTGGAAAACCCCCCAGCCTGGCTAAAACCTTTAGTTTTTCAGCCCCTCACTTCCCTTCCCTCTTCCCCATTCTCAGCTTCATTACATCCACAGGTACTAGCCGTGAAAACATCCAAAGAGAAAGAAGACAAAAAGCGCAGCAACCGGGTGAAACTGGTATTCCAGGAATCGTCACTATACCCCAATTCACTTGACCTGGAGACTGAACTCTCCCCGTCCCCCTATGCGGATCCACTTCTGCCCCCGCAGTTTCCTCAGGTCTCTTCTGGAGGGATTCAAAGGGACACCGAGCCTTCAGCCCCAGCCCAGGAAGGAGGCCCCACCCAAGGGACTTGGGGAAAAACCAGGGGCATCACCAATATGGTGGAAGAAAAAAAACCGAGAGCCCCCTCCTCCACAGACCAAGCATTTCCAGTTCGGGCAGGGCCTGCCCGAGCAGACGGAGAATGAACATACCAGTACTGGCCCTTTTCCACCAGTGATCTTTACAACTGGAAAACTCAGACCCCTTCATTCTCTGAAAAACCTCAGGGCCTCATTGACCTTTTAGAATCTATCCTTTTCACCTATAACCCCACCTGGGGTGACTGTCAACAATTGTTACAGGTGCTCTTTACTACAGAGGAACGTGAATGGATCTTGTCAGAAGCATGAAAAAAAAATGTGCCAGGGGTAGATGGGAGACCCACTATGCAGCCTAACCTGATTGATGAGGGATTTCCTCTGACACGGCCCTGCTGGGACTTTGAGCACGCTAAAGGTAGGGAGTGTCTCCGAGTGTACCGCCAGACTCTCATGGCCAGCCTCCGAGCAGCCGCCAGAAGGCCAACAAATTTGGCTAAAGTAAATCTGGTTAGACAAGAGCCAAATGAGAGCCCGGCAGCTTTCCTTGAGAGATTAATGGAAGCTTTTAGACAGTACACCCCCATGGACCCACAAGTCGATGAGTCGCACGCAGCCATCATGCTAGCATTCGTGAATCAGGCAGCCCCAGATATCAGGAAAAAACTATAAAAAATAGAGAGGTTGGGAGAGCAACAGAGAGGGTTTTTAATCATAGAGAGACTCCAGAGGAAAGGGAGGAATGTGTTAGGCAAGAGGAAAGAAAATTCAGGGCCCGGCACCCCTCCCCGAGTCCTGGATAACTATACATGTGGAGGGGAAACCGGTTGGCTTCACGGTGGACACGAGAGCTCAATACTCGCGATGTCTAAAAAGACCAGCTGGGTACAAAGGGCCACCGGGATTAAACGATATAGATGGACTACTAGACGTCAAGTGAACTTGGGGGCCCAGCAGGTGACCCACTCTTTTCTTGTGATACCAGAATGCCCAGTACCCTTGTTGGAAAGAGACTTACTATTTAAAGTCAATGCCTAAATTCACTTTGACCACAGATGGGACCGGACATCCTATACAAGTTTTGTCTCTGGCATTGAGGGACGAATACAGACTGTATCAGCCAAAGCCGCTCATGGCCATTGACCCCAATGTACAACCTTGGGTCCAAAAATACCCTCTAGCCTGGGCAAAAACTGCGGGGGTAAGACTAGCCAAGCAGAGGCCTCCCATCATTGTCAAACTTAAATTGGACGCCACCCCTATCCGGGTAAAACAATACCCTTTGAGCCTAGAAGCCTGGCGAGGAATTGCACCACATATACAACGGCTTCTGGAGGCAAAAATTCTTAAATGATGCCGATCTCCATGGAACACTCCTTTGTTACCTGTAAAAAAAAGCCAGGGGGAATGGACTTTAGACCTGTGCAAGATCTTCGTGAAGTCAACAAACGGGTAAATGATATACATCCAACCGTCCCTAACCCGTACACCCTTTTGAGTGGCCTCCCGCCAGACTATGTCTGGTATACTGTCCTGGACTTAAAAGATGCCTTTTTCAATTTACCCTTGGCCCCCTTGAGCCAAGAGATCTTCACATTCAAATATATAGAAGGCAGCCAGACCTCAGGACAGCTAACTTGGACTCGACTTCCGCAAGGCTTCAAAAATTCACCAACGCTATTCAGTGAGGCTCTGGGTGAAGACCTCCATGAGTACCGGGTTGATCACCCCAACATTGTCCTATTGCAGTATGTTGATGATCTTATGCTAGCTGCAACCACTGAGGAGGCATGCCTAGAAGCAACAGGCAACCTCCTTCAAACTTTGGGGACCTTGGGGTACCGGGCTAGTGCAAAGAAGGCCCAAATTGCTAAGCAAAAAGTCATATACCTAGGGTATAAAATAAAACAAGGATGGAGATGGCTGACGCAGGCCATAAAAGAGGCCATATTGCAGATCCCTGAGCCGGCAACTCCTCAACAAGTGAAAAAATTTCTTGGGACTATTGGGTATTGCCGGCTATGGATCTTGGGATTTGCTGAAAAGGGCCGGGCACTATATAAAAAAAATAAAAATAAATAAAAACTGGACTTGGATGAGCCAATGAAACGGGCTTTTCAAGAACTCAGACAGGCTCTGCTAGAAGCCCCAGCCCTTGCTCTCCCTGACCCATCCAAGCCCTTCCAATTGTTCGTAGATGAAAAATGGGGAATGGGAAAAGGAGTCTTGACACAGCAATGGGGGCCTTGGAGGCGACCAGTGGCCTACCTATCCAAACGACTGGACCCAGTGGCTGCGGGATGGCCACCTTGCCTCTGAATCATTGCCACTACTGCCCTCCTGGTCCATGATGCTGACAAGCTGACTTATGGACAGTGACTCCTGGTCTACACTCCCCATGCCATCGAAGGGATTCTGAAGCAGCCACCAAATAAATGGATCTCTAACGCCCGTTTGACCCATTATCAGGCTTTGCTGCTGGACACCCCACGGATACACTTCCAGATGCCCTGCTTCCTGAACCCGGCCACTCTCTTACCCAACCCGGAGGAAGACAGCCCCCTCCATGATTGTGGTGAGATATTGGCTGAGACAACGGCAATACGAAAAGACCTAACAGATGTGCCTTTAAATAACAGAGAGCTGATATGGTTTACAGATGGAAGCAGTGTTATAAAAGATGGACAGAGAAAGGCTGGAGCTGCAAGAGTTGATGACTCTGGAAAGATAATATGGGCTGAAGCCCTTCCCCCAGGTACCTCTGCCCAAAAAGCAGAACTAATAGCCTTGATACAGGCTCTGGAGAGGGCAAAAGAAAAAGAGTCACTATTTATACCGACAGTTGGTATGCATTCGGCACCATACACATCCAGGGCCCAATATATAAAGAGCAGGGATTTTTGACAGCCGAGGAAAAAGAAGTTAAAAACCTGCCTGAAATCTGCAGACTCTTAACAGCCGTCCAACAGCCTCGAACAATGTCAATAGTACATGTCCCTGGACATCAAAAGGGAAGAGACATTAAGGCTCAAGGCAACCGAGCCGCTGATATGGTGGCTCATGAGGCGGCTAACAGGGACTGCACAGCCCCTATACTAACTATGGGGCTGCCACCCCCAGGTATGGGAACCTTGCCCCCAACCCCCAAGTATTCCTCTTCTGATCTCAATTGGATTAAAAAAAAATGCCAGCCCTCAGGAGGGCAAAGACGGATGGTATCGGGACCAAGATGACAACTTGATACTTCCCACCAACTTGGGTCAACACCTCTGTATGCACCTACATCTGACCACCCATCTAGGAGAAAAAAAGACTCTAACCCTCTTACAGACAGCACGTTTGCAGTTTCCCCGACAACAGGCGGTTATACAAGACATAGTCCAGGCCTGCAAAGCGTGCCAGATGATGAAGCCGGGAAAAGGACAGCATATGGGAATGAGGTACCGGGGAGAGAGGCCAGGGCAACACTGGGAGATAGATTTTACAGAGGTAAGACCAGGCAAGTATGGGTACCATTATCTGTTAGTTTTGGTGGATACTTTTTCTGGGTGGGTGAAAGCATTCCCTACTAAGAGAGAAACAGCAATGATAGTAGCTAAAAAGATCCTAAAAGAAATAGTACCTAGGTTTGGGCTGCCAGTGACGATTGGCTCTGATAACAGGCCTGCCTTTGTGAGTCAGATTGTACAGGGACTGGCCCTAGCTCTGGGGACCAAATAAAAGCTACATTGTAAATACAATCCCCAGAGCTCAGGACAGGTTGAGAGGATAAATCAGACTCTAAAAAAACTTTGGCAAAATTGGCAGTAGAGACTGGCGGGGACTGGGTGACTCTCCTTCCCTTCGCCCTCTTTCATGTGCGTAATACCCCCTACAAGCTGGACTTAACCCCTTTCAAAGTTATGTATGAGAGGCCCCCTCCCATATGCCCTATCTTTAAAAGTAAAAAAGCCCCACTATGTGCCCAGGTGGCCAATATTACAAGACTAAATAAGACAAATTAGATTGTGTCTGAGACAAAAGATGGTGGGTTTGTTCATACATCGGGCTAACTCCATGTTTACATGCATCCATTTTTAATCAAAACAAAGAGTTCTGTATAATAGTGACTGTAATGCCCAAAATCCTGTACCACCCTGAAAAGATAATGTACGACTACTGGGCCCAAAAACAAACACCCGGCTCATTACATTTATAAAAGAGCATATTAATACAGTTCAACTATTTGTGCTTAGACAGCAATATCAAACTGTACCCCAAAAGAAAGAGGAAGATTCCTCTATACGATCTAAAGACAGGGGGGGAATGTTACAACCTCACCAGAGCCATGACAGGCTCAGAGAGGTGCACTAGGCCAAAAATAATCCCTGAGTCATGCTTCTGGGGCTTCCGCGGATGGTAACTCTGGCCAATCAGAGAGATGGTAACTCTGGCCAATCAGAGGGATGATGACTGGCCAATCAGTAAATACCAGGAAATGCCTGCAGCCAATCAACCCTTGCCAACTCCCTGTCTTTGTTCTAAACTTATAAATACTGCTGTAAATCTGGGCTCTGGGCTCCACTGTGCTGGATGAGACGGGAGCCCTGGCTCGAGCTGGCAGTAAAACCCCTTTATGTTTTTGCATTGCTGTGGGCATCTTATTCTCTCAGTTCTGGGGACTCGGACTCTGGGCATAACAATTTCCAGTAAGCCTGCATTATATTTCTAACTCAATTTCTTCAGAAAAGAAAGATTCCAAACTGAAACATGAAAACTGAGGAGGATCAGAGTAAACATATGAAGAAAGAAAATTGAATATTGACTGCACAAGACACTGTTTCTAAAGTCTTGAGTTCAGGAAATTTTTGATGAATATCTGTCTTGTAAAAAGGGCAAAAATTCTACAAAATTATTAGCTAATTGGATCAAGTTTAGAATTTAAAACATAATACATCTAGTTGAGTCCATTTATCAATAAAAGATCAGTTGAATATTAGAAAATCAATGATCTAGCTCATATAGCTAGGTGGTTTCTCACTGAACTTAGGCTTATATCTTTGAATACTAAACGAAAGATTATATCCTACCTGGTTGAGTTTTATCTGAGAGAATGTGAGAGGAGCTGCCAAGTGCAAATTCCAAGTCTGGCCTATACCCTCCTGTCCAGCCCCACATATACTTCTCCAAGTTCCTTCTGTCTTCCTGTGGTGTGCAGGCATGATTCCTGGCACCAGAATGGCCTCAGAAGCCATATACTGAAGATTAAAGGGTCACTATATGAAGAGGGTCTTATAACCTAATTACCAGCACTGACTGGAACTTCTATTTTGTTTGAACTATTATATGTTTAACTAATTAGAAATTAATACTGTACAGTTTGGGCTGCCTTGGTGGCTCAGAGGTAAAGAATCTGCCTGCCAACTCAGGAGACACAGGTTTGATCTCTGGATTGGGAAGATCCCCTGGAGAAGGAAATGGCAACCCACTGAAGTCCCATGGACAGGGGAGCCTGGCAGAGCTATAGTCCCAAAGAGTAGGATAGGACTTAGCCACTAAACAGCAACAACAATAGTGCAACTTATCCCATTTTCAGATTAAAGGGAAGAAAAATCAAATGCATAGACAAAATTTCACAAAGTTCAACATACAATATGATAAAATGAAACAAAAAAGGTGAGTCATTTTCTTACTTTTATAAATGGTATATATACCCTCTCCCTTAGTCCCACCTAAAACTGGTAAAAAAAGAATCATCATACTTCATGATAACATTAACCTAGAGAGCAGAGTAACAGAAGAAAAGGAATTAATTGACATAAAGTCTAAAAAGGATGAAATAGAAATTGCATTGTTTCCAAACTGTAAAAAAACTAGTGGATAGATCATTGCAATTTATAAAAGCCTTCATGGTGACATAGATACAAAATTAATATACAAAGTCAATTACATTTCTGTGCACCAAAACCAAGCAGAAAGTATATTTGACAGTTTTTCTAAATACTTTACGTATTAATCTCTTCCCAAAATATTAGTCTCCTGACATTGTTAAATGTCCCCTGGCAGGTGGGAGAAGCAGAATTGCCCACGACTGAGAACCACTGTTCTGGGTGACACCTCTCACTACTAACTCCTGGTGGAATATTATAGGAAAAAAAGAACAGTTTTTAGAGCTTTTATAAGCACATTTGGTGCCAGAAACAAAGATGTGAGAGATACCTGTATGAGCAAAGATGTAACTTTTGCAGCTTCCCTTATTTTTGGTCTACCTACACGTGTTATGACTTCGCGTTCACTTTTCACTTTCATGCATTGGAGAAGGAAATGGCAACCCACTCCAGTATTCTTGCCTGGAGAATCCCAGGGATGGGGGAGCCTGGTGGGCTGCCGTCTATGTGGTCGCACAGAGTTGGACACTATTGAAGCGACGCAGCAGCAGCAGCAGCAGCAGGCCCTGGAGGCATCTAAACAACTGGACAGTCTTTGAAGTACTGCACAGACTTCATCTTTGGTAAAGAAAAGCCTGTTGTCTGAGAGGAAAAGCTTCTTTGGTGTCTTTCCTTTGAGACATTCAGAAAAAAGAGAAAGTGAAAGTGTTGGTCGCTCAGTCATGTCCAACTCTTTGGGACCCCATGGACTGTAGCCCACCAGGCTCCTCAGTTCATGAAGTTTTCCAGACAGGAATACTAGGGTGGGTAGCCATTCCCTTCTTCAGGGGGTCTTCCTGACCCAGAGATCGAACCTGGGTCTCCAGGATTATAGGCAGATTGTTTACCATCTGAGCCACCAAGGAAGCCCAAGACATTTGGAGCTCTGTATCTGTATTCCTAAGATGTAAGACAGGCCACCAAAACTGAATGGAATAAGATTTAGTATTATGAACTTTACCCTACTTTTTTCTTTTTTAAGTTATTTTGTATTGGGGTATGGCTGATAAACAGTGTTATGACAGTTTCAGGCAAACAGCAAAGGGACTCAGCCATACATATATTTGTATCCATTCTCCCCTAGATTCTCCTCTCATCCAGGTTGCCACATAATATTGAGGAGAGTTTCATATACTATACAGTAGGTCCTTGTTGGTTATCCATTATAAATATAGCAATGTGCACATGTCTATCCCAAACTTCCTAACTATCCCTTCCCCCCATCCCTCTTCCTGGCAATAAGTTCTACCCTATTTTTTACACTTCTTATCATGAAGACCTCAATACTGGTGCTTCGCGATTCCAAATTCAAATTTCTTGTTAACATTCACACCCTCATTGTCTAGAATAGTGTCTATTAGATTTCTTTCCTTCCTTCCTCCCTCCCTCCCTCCCTTCCTTCTCATGAAATCCTCTTATAAAATGATTTAGATTATATAAACCTCAATATATGAAACTTGAAGTATCCAAAATCTCTCCTGGTCAGTTCCCCACACCTGATCTTACACAGTTGTGGTTCCTTAAGTACCTTTGAAATACATGTAGAGTCCTATGGTACCCACTCTTAAAACACAGACAGAGGGGAAGTGAAACCTCGGGAGAAATGAATATTTGCATAAGGTTTGAGAACAGTTTAGCCTGTCAGGTTCCTCTGTCCATGGAATTCTCCAGGAAATGGAGTGGGTAGCCATTCCCTTCTCCAGGGGATCTTCCCAACCCAGGGATGAAATCTGGGTCTCCTGCATTGCAGACAGATTCTTTACCATCTGAGCCAGCAGGGAAGACCTAGAAAATTACGTGAGGTTATATATATATACACATACACATACATCTGAGAACCATTTGTAAGTTACTGTGCCAGAGAGTATGCAGTAGGATAGATTTTGTGCAAACCTCATTTTATCCCCTCTAGAAACTCTTAAGGAAGGCAGTGCTGAGTCTCTTCTTCTTGACTATATATTAAAAATGAAAGGTTAGAGTTGTAAAGTCTTTAACACTTATGAACTCCTCTTTTCAATACAGAGCACCAACTGAAGGGGAAAGCAGAGAGCTAAGTATATTTTGCTGTGACAGTAGCCCAGGTTTGAGTTGAGCTCTTTTTTGTTTTAGCTGTGGCGTTACTTGCAGTATCGTGACATGCTGGGGTCTCTCTTTAGCTGGTGGAAACCAGCAGGCTTCTCTGAAAATGATTTATAAACTAAATGTGGCTGCTCTGAAACTAGGGCAACCGGTATCTTGGGCTTCATCTGTTTAGTACTTTAGACCTGGTCCTGATGTGACCGTTCAGGTATTAAACACTGACTCTGGGCTTTTGGAATGTCAACGAATGAGTACAGATGGCCTTGGGTCCTTCACTATACATGTTAATGCTAAAAATGATGACTTTTTTTGGCAACTAGATACATTGAAATTGAAAACAGCAGGAAGGTATAAACAAGATACATTTGCCTTTTTTTCCCGTTTGAGACTAAGTTTTGAAATGCAAATAAAAAAGATTAAGGCTATGTTACTGGTTGAAATGGTAAGAAACTTACTTTCCTGTCTTGGAATAGCTCTTCTTTAGGTAAGATGAATCTGATCTTTTCTTAAAATAAGGCCCAAGGGAATTTAGAACTATATAAATATTCTTTAAAGAAATTGCCTTTCAGATGGGAACTTTGATTTTCAAATGGTTTCAGATGAAGTTGTTGAAAAATCATATTATTATTTTTTTTTAAAATGTGAGATTCAATGAATATTTCATTAAAGATTAGTAAATAGAATGTTGAATTTTTTCTGTTGAATTCTAATATTGTTTGTACTGTCAGTCTAAATGTGTGAGCATGTTGCTAAGAAATTTATGAACCTCAAGATGCAATAGATATTATTATACAGCAGGCATTTTTTCCTTCTCTATATACCAAATACATCAAATAGCGCTCACTTTTGTATTAGCCATACTCTGACAAAGTGTAGATGGTTAAGAATTGCATGATCATGATCATTATTAAAAAGCAAATGAATAACATATCTATTTTCTATTTTTATTAATTTTTAATCTGTTTTAACTAATTCTTTAACATAGAAAAGAATGAAGAATTCTCTTATGGTATGAGGTTAAACTGTCAACTTTCATTTGAATTCAGGAAATGTCACTTTATGATATTCTTTTAAACTGTGGCTTTATCTTCATAAGTTAATGCTGTTACAGTTTAAATTGACAAAAATAGCATCAAAAAAAGATGAAAACTGAAAAGAGTATCTGATTTTTTTTTAGTATAATATTTCAAAGTATTACAACTGCCCCTGAATATAATAACTGGTTTTTATTAATCCAAGCTAAAGAAAAAAAAAAAAAAAAAAGGCAGAAGGGCACCATAAACATGCAAGATTTAGGTTCCTTTTAGTTTGTTTTAACCATTTAACTGTGAGGTCATGTAGGGGCCAAAGTCAGGAAATTCCTAACTAAATGCCTGCACAACATGCCTTTGTTTGATGCAGTTTTGAAGCTATTTTGTCAACATTCATTGAAGATGAATTATATTGCTTTTAAAACGAGGACATCCTACTACTCACCTTCCTCATTTGTTATAAAATTAATATGAATAACTTTATTTTGCTTTTTTCCATTATAAAATTGTCTCATTCAAATTTCTCTTCATAATATTACTCATTGAAAGGCAGTTATTCTGAAATGAGATTCAATGTATTGTAAATTACGATAGAATAACTTGTTTATCTCCCCTTTAGAGGTTGAAATCAATCATCAGTATGATTTTTCCTGTCATTGGCAGCATTCTTTTTTGGACTAAGCTTACTGTGCACATTGGTTTTCCTTTAAAATCAGATGTAACTGTAGAACTTTGTGAATGGTTTCTATTTCTCAGATTAATGAACAGATTCACCACCCACAGAAAGTCTAACTTTTCAGCAATGATGTGTTAGCAACAATTTCCTCGTTTATATAGTTTCTTTAATTCAAATTAGGTATAGAGTTCTTTGCTTTCCTAATATTGGGAATGAAGTTTTCAAGTCTCCTGAGTACACAATCTCAGTCTATAGGGAAACTTTTTCTGACATACTTACTCAGGATAAGATTTTCGCTTGGAAATAAGCAGGGTGAGTACTAAGATTGGTGAGGTCCTTAAACATCATCTGGTACAGAGGTGGTAAACCCCAATGCTGGATTAGGCATCTGTATGTGTGTAGGGTGACTGGAGGTAAGACCTCAGGAAGTTCTCTGGGAATTCAGATGCAGTGTGGACTCTTCCAATTCAACCAAATAGAGCATCTTTGTTAGCTAGTTCAGCCCACCAGCCACCAAACTGACACTTGGGAGGCCCACCAACCCGATCATTCATAATGCAGGGAAATTTAGGCCAGAGGAGAAAATCCAAGTCCAAGATCGTACTGTTACTGAGTGCTAACCTCAGACGTGTCTTCCTGCTCGTAATGGACCTTTGTAAGGCAGGGTAAGGTACTGAGGTCTCTTTTCACATGCACTCACTGCATGTTCATTAATTCTTGTAATGCCCTATGGGTGCTGGAGGAGATGGACCCTCTAATTAGCTAAAATTTAAAAGAAATGAGGTAGAATGCATTGAGTCAATGGGTAAAGTGGTCTTGAAGGTCTAGTGGGATTGGGTGTGAGGGATAGAGATGTATTCTTTGTTTCCTCATTTTCAAATCTAGTCATAAATATAAGCCTGTTGCCCATTTAAATAAAAGTGATAATCAATTATTAAAATGCAAAATGTTTCCAGAATGGTTTTAGAGAGAATGAGGCTATTTTCTCATATAAATCAGATGTGATATGTTGTATAGGTACCATTTAGGAACTCTGAATTAATATACTACTTCTAGCACAAAAATTGCATGTACGTTTAGAAGCTCAGAAACAAATGTAGAGTATGTATTAAAACATCTATTGATTTTAAGTTATTTCACTGAAAGTCACACCTTATGTTACTGGAATTATTAGATCTTACACAGGCCATGCCTCAAAGATTGAGCTAAAATCTGAAGTCTTAAGGAAATAGTGCTTATATATAATTTTATGTTGTGAAATGTACTCTCTATATACACATTCATATAAATCACTTAATCAGGATCACTGTTTTGCTTTTCAAAAAATAAACCAAATTCTTAACTTAGGAAAATAAAATATCTAAAAGAAATGTCACAACTGTTAACGTTCTACAGAGGTTAAAATATAAAGCTGTGATCACCTGGCAAGAAATGACTTAGAACAGTCACTTTGATGAAACTTTATGAACCTGAAAGATTGGCTTCCTTACCTCAGTTTGCCTGTAAGCAAATCTCCAGGATTAAGACCACAGGTGAGATTTTGCTGTAATTGATCCAAAGCTCTGATAAGTCATGAAACAATCTATAATCTGTACCTTCAAATGTGCATGCCTAGCATAAGAGGAAGAAGACCATATTGTAGACTGACTCTGTCATTCACACACTTGCACAGGTTACAATGTGAATTATTCACAATTTCATTAAATTAAATTAAAAATTAATGGTTTGCAGAATGCATGCTGCAAAACTCAGGTAGAGAATGCAGTATGCAAATGTCAAATGGAACTTGTTCTGGGTGTACCTATCTTTTATATTGTCACATAGATTGACTCAAAAACAGACAAACAAAGAGTCAACCCATAAAGGAAGCATGTCAGCATAAAGTTGATTTACAGGAGCCCATATATCAACATGTACATGGGAGGGCCTTGAATTGAAGACAAATCTCTAAGAAACTGGACATCAAAACATCCACAGAGCTATTATAGTAAAAATATTCACAGCCAAATGCTACTATCAACTAGTGTTTTACTTTTCCACACATTCCAAGGTAGATTTTTCTCAGTGATGTGAATAAGCTTGGATAACCTTGTAGCTGTTTCTCGTTAACTCCTAAAACTTTTAGACCACATTATGTGTGTGTGAGGCAGTGCTTTAACTTTGAACCAGAAGATAACTTAAACTTTAAATTTTAAAGCCGCTAGCATGGTGCCTAGCATCTAACCATGTCTCATTATTCAACAGTGAATACTGCTGCAGTATTGTCTAATTTCTAAAGATTGTGGATGATACAAAAGAGAGGTACAGGGAGGGCTGGCAGTGAAGGTCACAATTCTGGAAATGCTTTTTTCCTTATATAGGTCTATTTTCATAGCATTTTTATTAGAGAGTATTTTGATCTGATTTCCTCAATATCTTGCACATATAATGGAATAGCTGATGTTCATATTCTTAAAACTTTAACTTTGCAAATGAGTACAGTCTCACAGTTTCAGAATTGAAATAATTTCTCATAAATCACAATGAAATTATGTCACGGACAAGTACTAAATGGTATACTCTTCTAACCTGGGTGTACTTTGCTGCAAAATTGTTACACATAAAACATGTAATTTAGTTATTTTAAATATAAATGTTGATGAACATTAGCAAAATAATTCAGGTTGTTAGAATTTTCTGCTTCACATTTGTATATTTTGTATCCTGCCACATTTCTAAATTGAGCCACATTTTCAGCGCTGTTGTTTCCAGTGGCCACAAATTCATTAGACTTGTTTTTTTTTTTTTTTTAATTGAAAGAAAAACATGTATTTTTAGAAAAAAATGTTGTCTTTATTTTATTAGAGAAGCTCAAGTCTATGTTCAGAACTTAATACAAGAGTGGTAAAATAAATCTCATTTATTAGAAGCAAGAAATTAGATCTTGTAAAATGACAAATGTATCACATAAAGAGGGTACAATTTGGTTTACCCATAAAAACTGCAAGGTGTACACAGTAATTATCCTTCTTATACCAAATGTGCTAAAAAAATAAGCATATATTTTGACCCTAAATAACTGACAGTATATATCTGTAAATAAATGTGCTTCAAAGTCAGAGTATTTACAAAGTTCCCTCTCTTTTGCTTATCTGTAAGGAATCAAATTTAATGTTCTTCTGACTCTGTTAAATAACACCCAGAGCAACAAACCCATTGAAGGAATTTAGTTTCCTTTATGGTGAAGGTGATGGTGCCCTCATCAACTCCAGCAGGGGACACTGGACAGCCAGGAGAAAACAAATACTTTTCAGTTTGCATAGTAATTTCTTTTCTTGTATATCTTGTTTGTACTTTTTGAAAATCAGAAGCCTGAAAAGGGCTATGAGATTTCTGTAGTTAGTAGCATGTCTATTTCACAAGAAAGTATAAGTCACAGGAAAACATAATGATTAATTTTATGAGTAAGAATTGTCTTCACCTTTCCCAGTTTTTATGTTGCAACCAAAAGGTACACACCACGGAAAGTAGGTCATCTTCTATCTATGAAATTCTTTATGTCAGTCTTAACATATTCAGAACTTCTCATAATCTGAGTAAAAATTGACTCTATCTGTTCAAAGAAAGAGAATTTGTGATTTTTTGCATATATGCATTATCTGCCAGTTGGTCACATTACAGTGAATGAATAAGAGGGAACAGAAACCTGTGATGTACAAACAGACAAGATAGAAGGAGTGGCAACAGGAACAAAAAGCACCACAGATTTTTCCGTAACTAGAAATGTTCCCCAGTCACTCGCCTTCTAAAATAATCGCTTAGCAGAAATTCTCTTCAAAATATTAATTGAATATCTGTCGTCAGAAATGTAGCATTACTTGCTTGCTTATGGAATTTGCTTTACTTTAAGTTTTAAGGTAAAATAAAATTTAATTCTGTCTTGCTAAATTTTTAGCTAATGAAACCACAGAAGTATTTTTAATACTTTCGCAAACTGATCAGTCTGGGGCTGCACTGTTGAAGCTGTTACAAATTTCTGAGTAACCTATCTTCACCAACATATAGTGAAGACTACACAAAGCATTAATATGAAAGTCTCCTTCTTTACTAGCAATAAGTAAATGAGGAGTTGATTGCTGCGTCTTGAAGTGGAAATAATGTTCCTAACCCTTCAGCTAGCCTCAAAATATCAGTTGTTCTGAGCAATGGGAAGCAGGCTAATTTCCCAGGTATTAAGGCTTGAAAACTATTCCAGGCCCATTTATGCCTCTGCAGTCACTGGTTAGCAGGTTCCCGTGCTCCACCTCCTGTCAGAAGAGATTGTGGAGAACTTCTTTGCTCAAGTGAATTTTTATTTCTGAGATGATGTGCTTTCTGCAACAAGAAAACAGCTTAGAGGTGACAAAAGACACCCTCAATATTTAGTGAACACTCAGAGAAGCCATATGACAGCCCCTGAAATTGAGGTTGAGGGTGAAAAAGTGGAGAATGGCAACTTTTGAATTATTTTGAATCTCTGCCTATAAAAAAATCATATTAGTTTGATTGCTAGATGGTTTTAGACATAGGTTTTCCTCTATCTGTGTTCTCACTATTGGGCAAAAGAGCTGCTAGCATTTCTGTGCTCTCTGGGTCGCCTGGTGAAGCAAGCAGCCCAGGGAAAGTAAGTTCTGTTCATGTTCATGTGTAGGCATCATTTAGTGTGTATGTGGACTATGGATAATAACCTTGTTAGAATATCTTTGAAAACTGGTATGTAAGTCTCAAGTAGAATTGCATTACTATGATGTAGGTTTTGGCAAACATGCTGTAAACGATTATAAATAAGCAATCCTACACAGGTACACAGACAACTTCTCTACATACTTATTAATGTAAAACTCCTATATATTAAATTTCATGTTGGGAAGTTTTTCTTTTAACTCTGCAACTTTGTAATACCTGCTGCCCTCTGCTTCTGAGATGGCAACTCATGTAGTTGCATATCTTGCTTGTGAAAAACATCACAGATGTGAAAATCAATTCTACGTACTATATGTGATGCTATAATTATAATTTAGAAGTCAAAAACAAGAAAACTAAAAAGCTGTTAATCTTTATTTCCTATAAAGAAGTTACACTTATTAGATTTGTTCTACAGTCTTTGTCTAAGAAATTTTATAATTGAACAGAAAGTAAATAAAAGTGTGGCAGAAGCCAACACAATATTGTACAGCAATTGTTCTCCAATTAAAAGAAAGTAAATCTATTTCTGTATGAGTTGCAGATGTTTAAAGAAATTCCTCATATTTAAATGGTGCAAATATAAGGGAAAGCTCTTTTGTATTAACTGTGTTATGAGTTCAAGGTTTATATATTTTTTTCATTAAATGTTAAGTAAGCAATCAAGATGTAGATTTAATATGTACTAATGTTTAGGAAAATAATTGAGAGCAGATTTAAATTTTTTAAATGGTTGATGACCTTAAAACTGGAGAATTACTTCTTTTTGTTTATTTTTGTCTTTCTTAGGTTGAATTGCATTATTCTTACTACTTATTATATATTTTGAAAATGTTTGTATTTCTTGATTAAAAGTTCTGATCTTATATTTCATGAATAGCATGAACCCAATAACTATATCTTTCTAGTTTGATTGTTTTTTTCTTTCTACAATGGTATAATTTCTTCTTGTAAAACATGTGAAGCTAGTCTCAAGTAAGATTTTTAATTTTTCTCTAAGCCAATATTTTTCAATGGGTACTAATGCTTGTTTCTTTCCTTGCTGTGGGAATACAGCTCCCCCAGCCCAATTTTTAAAACTCTTTTTACCAAGCAAAGTTTTATCCTCTAAAGCCAAGAAAACCTCAGATTTACTTATGGGGTCCTTACTGAGTAACAGCTACTATTCTAAGCAAACTTACATAGGCCATCTCATTGATTTCTTACAAAACTCAACCAGGCATTTGTTATATTTATTTTAGTGATGAGAAAATTGAGGTATTAAAAGTTTAAATCATTTCCCCAAAGTTGTTTGCTCAATTGTGTCTGACACTTTGCTACCCCATGGACTGTAGCCCACCAAGCTCCTCTGCTCATGGGATTTCCCAGGCAAGAATACGGGAGTGGGTTGCCATTTCCTCCTCCAAGGAATCGTCCCAACCCAGGGATCGAACCTGTGTCTCCTATGACTCATGCATTGCCAGGCAGATTCTTTACCACTGAGTCACCTGGAATGCCCATTTGCCTAAAATTGAACAGATAGAAAAAGATGTCAACCTGTTTGTCTGACTCTCCAGTAAAAAGTTAAATGAACAGTTCAGGGTAGAGACACGGAGATGTCCCTGACAGTTCTATAAAGGATTACTCTACCTTAAGTAATCATAGAAATACTTTTGAAATAAAAAAAATTTGATGTTTGTAGAACCTCTGAAAGTAATACAATGGATATCCCTTTGAAAGGAAGAAAAATTTGCAGACTAATCTGGACAAAATGAATATTTTATTGAACATCTTCCAGTTATTAGTTCTTAGAAATAAGCATGATTATTGAAATTTCCCAAGATGTATTTGAAATGAATATGGTTGGCCTTTAAGCAACATGGGTTTGAACTGTTCATTTATATTAATATGTTGTTTTTTCAACTGTAAATTGAACAGTATCATTAGCCTCAGCCCTCTGCACAAACTGGAATCCACATATAACTTATTGTTGGCCCTCTGTATATGCGGTTCCTCCATATCCATGTGGAACTGTAGTATTTACTGCTAAAAAAATTTTTGTAGAAGAGGATCTGTACAATTTAAACCTGTTGTGTTCAAGGGTCAGCGGTACTAGAGCGTCTGCAGAATCTGCTGATACAGAACTGTGGACACAGAGGAAGTGGGTATACAGAGGGATGACTATAAAGTTACATGTGGATTTTCAACTATGGGAGTGTGAGGGTGTGGGGTGGGGGCTTGATGCCCCAACCCTTGCGTTGTTCAAGAGCAACTGTATAATTTGCAGTTCATAGTAGAGACTTGAGGATAGTCAAGTCTCTGGGATCATTGCAGGCAGAGTCAATTCCTATCAATTTACTCAAGCCAGCACAAGACTTAAGCTAGTAAACAGCTTAAGTAAACTCTGGAACTGGTTGGGGAACTGTGTGCGAGCTCAGTCGTGTTCGACTCTTTGTGACCCCCATGTACTGTGTAGCCTGCCAGGCTCCTCTGTCTATGAGATTCTCGAGGCAAGAATACTGGAGTGGGTTGCTATTGCTTCCTCCAGGGGATCTTCCTGACCCAGGGACGGAACCCATGTCTCTTGTGTCTCCTGCAGTGGCAGGCAGATTCTTCACCACTGAGCTGCCTGAGAAGCCCTCTGTCAGTCTCTAGGGAAACTCTAGTTCAGTACTACACACCATTAAGAATAAATGGCTACCAGTTGTAAAATTCTTCTCGTTCTATCAATATTTGGTCTCCTTGTCCCAATGTAGCTTCCCTTCAATTAATTCTCCACACTGTTTTTCAGCCCAACTTTCCTTTATACACCTTTACTTTCAATTATTTATTTGTTCCTAATTGATCTTTGCAAAAAGTTTTAACCTACAAAGAGTCCTTAATATTCTGTTGTCAGCACACTTTTCAAATCGGATATCTCATGATATTATTATAGATGATCTAGTCCAATCCTATTTGTAGTTCTGAATGCCATGTTTGCTGTGTTCACTATTTCAAAAGTCATCTCCTCTTGGAAGTTCTTCATCGGAGTTAAGTGTTTTTTTCGGAATACCTCCTCTGAATTCCCTTACTATTTGGAACTTATTTGTAATAGAAATATATGATACAATATTAAGATTATTATTTAGCTTCTGTGTCTTCTCTAGAATATTCTGATATTTTTGAGGGCTGGGGCTCTGTTGTCATATTAACTGACTTTTGAAAAACATGTCTGACTTCATAGTTTTGTTTTATATATATTATATATATATATATTCAATAGCTTTAAAATGGACTTTGCTGAATTTAATGCATCCTTTAAGGCAATTCTGATCATTTTACTTTTTGCCTGCCTTATAAAATTTTATTTCTCTTTTTTATGCATTATTAACTACAGTCACCATGTCATATTTTAAGTCTTCAGACCTTATAGACCTTATGATCAAAAGTTTGTACCCTTTTACCAATCTCTTCCCATTTTCCCTCAACTTAAATATATAGCATTTGCTCAATAATATCTGATGACTGGGTAATAAAGGTTTTTTGTAGGAATAGACAAGAGTATAGAAATCAAATTAACCCCCGAAAGGTATATAATTTAAATCTCTAAATTATTTGTTTGTTCCTTTTAAAACATTTTTAACATGAGCTAAATAATTTGAACAGTGTATCAGTATGGAAGCCTACATGATTTTATATTTCATTAACAAAACCCCAAAATATGTAACAGAAGTAATTGCATGCAATCTGTTTTACCTATTGCCACTCATTCTCTTTCTCTTTAACTGGTAATAATTCAGGTTTAATTTAAAGGCAGAGTCCACTCATTTATGAGGTAGCTCCTCCACATAAAACATTGCTTCAGAAGCTGCTGCAAACGACCTTCCTCTGAAATGAAGTGTTTCATATTTTATTAGGAAATGGAGGAACTCTCTGTTCTGTTGGTAAATGCTGTATTTTTGGGGGGATACCTCAAAAAATTTTAGTGGCTAATTTGTAATCTATTAATTCCCCCTAGCATGACAGCAGCAAACAAGTTTTCAAGGGCTTCCTGAGTATGAAATCTGGACCCAAATCTCTCGCTATATAATTTCATCAGCAGGAAGTGCCTTTTTGCAGACCTTACTGCTAGTCTGATAAAACCACTGATTCTGCTGCTGTTGATAAACTCCCTACATTAAAGTCTTCAACCTTCAACAATTTTCAATTCCAAGCAAAACCTAAAAATTTTATTTTCTGTGTGGTTCTCATTTACCCAGAGTAATATGCTATCCTTTCCCACAGCGTATCAAGTTAGCTCAGCTCGCGATGCCAAGAAAAGTTCCCCAGGTTCATTTTCCAGAACACTAGTTGCTTCACACTGGCTGGATTAAAACTGTTCTTCCTGAAAACAAATAATGAAGGTGCCTTTACATTTTCATCCTCAGATCAGTGTCAAACTTATAGTTGAACTTTGTCTCTAGTCTGTGGGTTTTCCAAAAAAACCTCGTCTATGAAACTCTCCTTAGACTTTGAGAACCAAAGACTGAGAATAGCAGAGATAAGCACCCTAAATTTTTACTACGCAGTGTTTTTGGTAGCAAAGGAAAGTATAAGTCAGTCAATGGTTTCCAGTGCAAAGGTGCAAACAGGCTGCACTGAAAACCATGGTCAGTCCACAGGCATTCCAAAGAAGCTTGTTAATAATGAAGCAATCAATTATCAGGAGAGTTGTGGGAAGGTGGATCCAGGCATCAAGTGAGATTGGAACTGGGATACAGTGGAAAATGTTGAGTTTGACTTCTGAAATCAGGTTCAGCTGCCAGCAGACAACCTCCACAGTAAGCACGGGTCAAATGCAATGATAAACTGAGGCAGGGCATACATTACAGAGATACCAGAAATCCAGTCCAATTTTAGGTGGGATGGGTGGGTCGACTCCTATTTACTAATAGACCTGTCTGCAGAGTAAGGCAGTGCAGATTAGGACAACAAGCAACTTTTTCAGCTTAGTTGGGTTGGCATATAGCTTGAATGAAAATATTGACAAGGATGGCATTTTGAGGGTCGTAATGCTGGTGAGACTGTCCAGGACTTTTGTCTGAGTCTCCTTGTCATAAAGGTCATGAACACCCTGCATTATATACAGGGAACCCTGCCCGACACTATAACACCAGTCTGGGGTGGGTCCCTGTCCTTATATGACAACTCAGCTGTTTGGCTCTCCTCTCAAACCAAAGGTTCATTTTGGAGCAGAGGATGTGACAGGTATATTTGGAGTGGCAGGCTAACTCTGCTTTTTGCATTTCAAGACACATGCTTTAAATACCAGACTTTCAGGCCCCTCTTCCTTCAGACTGAGGAAGGCTGATCAGCTTAGTCAGTTTGCTCAGATGCCTGTCACAGAGGCATATGTAAGTAGACTTTCTGACAGTGTTCAAGCCAGAGTCCCTGCCAGCGTTTCAGTTTGGTTCTTCCAAGGAAGACTGAGGTGGCTACACTGAAGTCAGCACCTAGCTTAGCGATGCTGTCAATGATCGGAGGCCTTTCCTTTATCAGCCTGGTGACTAACTCAGACCTTGACGTGGCTTTTCACACACGCCGATCACTTCTGCTAGAGCTGAAGCAATTTGCTAGTGCTTTCTCACTGCTGCAGACCATTAATTTCTATTTTTTTTCTATTTAACAATTTCTCTAAAGTCTCAAACCTTGTCACAGTGGCAATAAGAAGGGAGCTTCAAGGCTGGAAACAGCATCTTAATAAACTAAATAGTGAAAAACAATGTTACAGGACCAGTGTTGAAGAATTGAAACAGTATTACAGTACAGTTGGTTAAAAAAAAATGAATGTTTTAATTTTAGAAAGTTTATCTCTCAAACAGTGTTTTATGCCTGTGAAGCCTGAGAGAAAATGACCAGCTGCCCTATAGCGTGGGGCAACCTTTTGTATATTCACATCTATATGCTTCTGAAAATTTCTTTTAGATTTAATTTCTGTATTTATTAAATAGGGCTAATAATAGCTCAAAATTTTCAGAGTAAAAAGAGGAAATAATAAGCAAACTTTTGTGTCATCAGAAAAAAATCTTTAAATTAAAAAGATTTCTCTTTCTGTTGATTTATTGTACACATTTAGCAATAAAGGAAAAGTACAGAAGAAATATGGTGCTAGTGGCAAAGAATCTGTCTGCCAATGCAGGAGTTGGAGGTTTGATCCCTGGCTTGGGAAGATCCCCTGGAGAAGGAAATGGCAACCCACTCCAGTATTCTTGCCTGAAGAATCCCATGGATGGAGGAGCCTGGTGGCTACAGTCCATGGGGTTGCAAAGAGTTGGATAGGACCAAATGACTGAACACACACACACACGCAGAAGAAATATACATGATTACTCTTTCACCACTCCAATACACAAATTATTTTCTCCCCCCACCCCAATTTTCTTATTTTCATAGTCTCCTCTTGTTCTTTGCCCAGATATAAGCTTCACCACAGAGACTTTCTGAGTAACCTCATGCCATTCCCATGGCTACTTTTCCATCATCTCTCCTGAGACGTGACTTGGCAGAGTCAGCTGAATGTCCAGTCTCAACTCTCACACCCTCCAATGCATTAACTTGACGACTCCTTCTACAACTTACCACAGAAACTCTGGATTTGTCTTTATTCGTTTGTCCATCTTCCATTACTATTAGATAATCAACAAATAAAGATCAGAAGCCTGGGCAATTTAGAAATGTGTAGTCCTTTCCAGGAAAGTAAGACATAATTTCATTTTATTTTATTTTACATGAAAAAAAAAAACCCAACATATAAAGCTACCCAGTGGACCCTTGAACAGCACAAGTTGGAACTGAGAGGGCCC
Organism: Capricornis sumatraensis; assembly: GCF_032405125.1. Taxonomy (NCBI): domain Eukaryota; kingdom Metazoa; phylum Chordata; class Mammalia; order Artiodactyla; family Bovidae; genus Capricornis; species Capricornis sumatraensis. The sequence goes on from NC_091083.1 coordinate 16,756,246, forward strand.
ACTTACACACTCATTCTTTTTTCAGTACGTATACAGTTGGTCTTCCATATTCACTCACTAGGGATCTGAGGATTCAGTCAACTGTGGGAATTCCCTCCCACATTTAGTTGAATTCTCAGATGTGGAAATACAGATGCAGCGGGCTGACTATGGGACTTAAAGACTCATGGATTTTGGTACACTTGGGGGCCCCAGGGGCTTCCCTGGCAGCTCAGAGGGTAAGGAATCTGCCTGCAATGCAGGAGACCTGGGTTTGGTCCCTGGGTCAGGAAGATCCTCTGGAGAAGGAATAGCAACCTACTCCAATATTCTTGTCTGGAAAATCCCATGGACAGAGGAGCTTGGTGGTCTACAGTCCATGGGGTCGTAAAGAGTTGGACACGACTGAGCAACCAACACTTGCCCTTTCACCTTGGGGGGTTCCAGGAATCAATTACCCACAAATACTCGGGGTAGGGGCGGGTGATGACTGTGTTTTTAAAAAGTTACAGAGTGGAATGTACAGCAAATTTCCATTGTAGGGGATATTGCTAAATTTCCTGAAGAATGTTTATTTCCTTTTGAGAGTCTACCATTATTGCCTAAAGACAAATTATATTAACTTCCTCACAAAAATTCAGCTGCAAAATGTGATCAACTGCAAACTCACGGTATATATTTGCTGGATCCCAAAGAAAAATAATGTAACAAAACTATCAGATCTCAAAATAAAAAGTGTGGTTCTTATTAGGTAACCCCCACAGTGGTACTTACTGCCTGGTTCTCTTGTAGACAAGGTGGCTGTAGCAATGAATGAGCCCAACAAGGTGTGTTCTCCTGTGACAGTAGACAAGCACACAGAGAAACAAGCTCTTTATGCTACAGAGAAATGAACTGAGGACCAGAGGGATGGGGCAACCTGCCTGAGTAACACTCCTGATGTAAGGTAGTGTTGAAAACAAAGGTCAAATATTGTGATTACACATCACTGTTTGTTATTTCTAAACAATTCTTTCTGAGATACGTAGACATGCTTTTTCATATAATTGGAACTCTTAAAAAGAGTGGAGACAGATATATGTGTATATATTTTCAAAAGCATAAGAATAGATTTAAAACTTGGATTACTCTCTTTTACATAAAAAGAAATGAGTCCAAAAATGCCAGGAAGAATTCAAGTTAGACATAAGAGGATTATTTGAGGAGAAACTGGACAACTGCTTAGAGAACTGGTTGAATTCTTTAAAGAAAAGATGATTTTAAAATGTCTTCCTGAGTTACTTTAAATGATTAAAGATGTTAAGCATGGTAAAGGTGACAAATGGAGAAGATGACTTTTCAGGGCCTTTTCTGGGCAGATAAATTTAATCGTGAATATTTATATCAAATCATTTCACTGAAACATAGGTGACAGCCTCCTTGTCTACTTCTTCACCCAAGGACTGTTTTGTCATTGACATAAATGTGAAATAATAATTTTTCAGAAATATTTATAATGAAAAGGTGAATTAAATTCTGTGCCATATACAGTATGTAAACAGAATTGCTGCACTTTTTTTTGTTTGTTTAAATGCTGAGTAAAACAAATAATTCATAGCAATTATTTCAAAATACAAGCAATATAAGTCCAAGAAGCCTTAATAGCATCATCAAAGGGTTTTACAATTCATCGAATGAAAATCATAATTTGACTTTTAGGAAGTCAGTTGCCCTTGCATTTTTTCAAGTTCAGTTATTGTTGAGCTCACTCCAGTTATCTCCTTTCGCCAAGTACAGACGGCGAAATTTAAAGCCACAGCATATAGAAAAATAGATTTGAAGCTTAGCCAGGGCCACTTTGGATATTTCCAGAAAAATAAATACAAACTTTATTTTAGTTGGTGGGGCAGGGAAGGCATGCATAAAAGATAAGTAAATACATTTTCATGACGAGTATAATAAGCTAGCATAGAAACAGTCCTGTGGATTTCAGAAGTCAGAAAGAGATGTAACTATGCCCCTTTCCTTTTACCTACTGTCTTCCTTCTTTAAGAAAAGAAGGTGGAAAATGAAGGAAGGATAAATTTCCATGGTTCAAAGGGATAAGCATCTAGAAAAATTGATGCAATTCTGATATTTTCCTGGAATCATTTTGAAACTAGAGTGGCTGTTTGGATGAAGTTGGCTGAAATGACAAGGTTCTTGGTCTGGTGAGGGCCCTCAACACGTTTGTCTACAGTACCTGGATTTTCGCTGAAGGTCTTTGAGGAAGAACAGATGAGCAAAGAAACTTAGGATGCTTTCCTAATTTTTAGACAGAATTTCAGTTAATAATATTGTGGCACCAGTACTGTGAATAGGGTGGTATAATTCAACATATATTTATATAACATGGCGGTACACCTTTGAGTGCTTTTAAATTCTTTTCTGAGAGTTTCAGTCACTTAATGCTCATTCATTCAAAACCCTTCATATTATCAATTATCTCAGTTTTACCATAAAAGCCAAGCACTGAGTAGAAGGAGAAAATAAAAAAATAGATGTTGATAGCTTAATGCTTATATTTCCCCCCTCAATTCTTAAAGATGAACATGGAGAAATATTTAACACAATAGTCTTGATCCTCTAAAATACACAGCTTTCAGTTTCATTCTATCACACAAAACCATAGCATTTGACTAGTGCCTTGGAATCCATAATTTCTTTTCCTATTTTTTTAGCATTAGAAAAGACTTTGACTTCATCTGCATTTTGCCATTGAAAAAATTCTGACAAACAGCCCTCAGGTAATTTCATTTATCCACAATCCAGGTAAAATAAGAATCCAGTCATTGTTATTTCAAGTTCAATGCTCTTTGCACCACCTAATACTACCTTCCTGTTTAATAAGAAGTTCAGATCTGGCCTGGAGTCATAAATATGAATATTTCTTGTCACTTAGATGTTCAACAAGCAATGTCAAACGAGTTATATTATTCCTAGGTATTGGTTGCATTCTGAAAATCATTCAATTGATAACAATTAGCAGTTTTCGATGAGTGGATGAGTACCATGGAGTGGGGACGGAAGCTAATTAATGAGGAATTCTGGGAAGTCATGTTCTTCCTTTCCTGTTGGATGGTTAGACATTAAACCTCGGGGCTGTCAAATAAGTAACACCTTTGCATCAGTATTAAATTCACACACAAAGAAAATTAATTACAGGAAAGCTGTCTCAAACCCACTTTGTCAACTCTCTTGACAGGAAATTCTCACTTAGGCAGGAAAAGTCAAGTACAGCTGACTTAAAATACCCTTGTTTTTATAAGCCTACTTTTTTTTTTTTGGCTTCTGAAGGAGAGATGTTGGCGTAGAGAAGCTTTTTTTTTTTTTTTTTTTGTATTAAAGAGAGGCAAACACATCTGTCTGAAAGATTTAGATTTAGTGAAACAAGAAACCAGATTTTGGACTAATTCCCATTAGATTGTCATCAAAAAGTGTCCCTGCTAATGCAAATTGTAAGAATTTGAAATATTCTGTTCAGCACTGAATTCATACTCAAATGACTGCTCGGACCTGAGAAGAGTCATGTGTTTCTTATTTTAGAAAATGGCTAGCAAAGCACCTACATCCCAGCTATGAGTGGGAAAATGTAATAATCAGCTGAAGTCACCCTGGCTCATCAAACTCTCATTTGAAAACTTCTATTATAGGATAATTCCACCTAAGTCTTCCTTTTCGGATGAATATATTGAGACATTTGATTCTTAAATTCTAATTACTCCAAAAAATGTACTCTAGTTTGAGTTAAATTATGGACTGTAAATATTGAATTAAAATATGCTGAGACTGGGTACTTTGATAACCATGGAAAGCACATATATGGCAGTAATCCCCAAGTCTCTTCTTAGGATCCTCATCATTTTCTGGGACTAATGTCCTCAATAACCTCTGTGAAGACTCAATGTTTTCTGTGTTACACAGCTTGCACAGCTTTCTAAGAGGGACATTCTATTGCTCCTCACTGACTCCTAGGAGTAGAGGCAGGCTCAGTTTCTGTATGTGTCTGAGTGAAAAGGATATGTCATTAAACATCTACTCTTACATTTCAGAAACCCACCGCCCACTCAGAATTTTGTCTGACATAGTTGGGGAGACACCTTATTGGAAAATCTCCACACGCATTTAGGTCTTAGCAGAATAAAACTGGCCATGCGTGGACTTGACTGAGCATAAATCACATATTTATTTATATCTGAAGCTTCTTCAGTTAGCAAATGTTGGTTTTGACCTGAGATTAACAATGTGAAGTCAATGGATCACACTGAGTTTTCAACTGTTCATTCTTCCCAAAACCCATTTAGATTTTGGAAGCAGCTCTTGCTTAAATCTGTAATGCAAACTAATAACTATGCTGATAAGGAAAAGAGTACTAAGATTATAATCAATGAAGGAAGCTAAATGTATATTTATATTTTTGTAAATTAAAGGTATATGTGGCTTCATGTTAACACACACAAAATAATAGAAGATGTACAACTCATAAAATGATTTACTTGTTAGTTTTGCAAATGAGTAACATACCTTTATATGTATATAGATATAAAGTTAAAACTTAAAAACTGGTCAAAGGATAATTTTTTATGTAATAATCTTTTGCTGATAAAACATTACCCATTTGGAAAAAGAATTGACACTTTTACCTTTCAGCAGTAATTTACTTCACCAATCACTGAGATTAGAGTCTATGTAAGTATGATGAATGTAATATAAAAACAAGTATTGAGAAAGGTCAGGCAATGTGAAGGAAGGTAAGTAGGGATGGGGTTTTTTAAAGGAGGAGTTTCATTTTCCAAAATATGTCTCACTGATGTGTAGAGAAATACCTTCCAGCATAGCAGATGTAAAAGTGAAGATAAAATTCATGAAACGTTTCTTTTCATAACATGTTGAAGAAAGAGCAAGTAAGAGGAATGATAAGAGATAAGAAGAGAAAGAAATTCTGCAGAGGTAAGGGAGTATGGGGGTTGGGGTTTGGCTTTCAAAAATATGCCCATTTCTGGTGGACTTGAGGCTGAGTTTTGATGGGTCATGTGTGTAGAGAAAGGAGAGAAAGCTTGTGCCCCAGCAACATGAGAGTTCAAATCAGAGACCCCTCTATTAAGAAAGAAGCTGCAACATGTGATTAGTTCTTAGGAAGAGAAACTCATTTTTCTGGAGAAAATGTACCTGTTAGAGAAGAGCTACACATGTCAATTACTGTCCTAACATGAGAAGAAAAATATCCTCTTTAAAATGTGCTAAGTATAAGCTTTTATTTATAGCTGTGAATGGAATTCATAATATTTGCATGACTCACAAAATAGCAAGGGGAAAATTTAATTTAGTCATGCTGGGTTGAAAACATCCCAAAAGACCTTGGAGAAGTAAACACAAAGGCTTTCCAATGAAATCTATCTTAAACTAGGCTTCCAATTACTTCTACTGATAAAGTTCCCAGGAAATTAGCTCCCACTGAAAAATTATGAGAATAAGATTTATGAGTGCCCTTAGGAACAATCCTAGCTATCAGATCTGTAAGTATTTCATATACTGATATGATGACAGGCATGTAAATATTTTGTTTAGTTTATTAAAGAAACAGAAGAATGATTTGAAAAGAAAACAACATAAATGAGACCTAAATATTTTTTCCAAACACATTTGAAAAGTATGAAATTGAACATATGGACATGAAAAATATAGTAAATAAAAATTTTAAAATGGATGAGTGTCCTTCTGTTTTCTACAACACAGCAGACTAGGTTGTTTGGACAAACTGTATCACTGAAAATAATTTCAAATGTCAGATAAAAATATTCTTAAAATATTAAAATCCATGTAGTAGTAAATTATCATGTGAAAATATTAGCGTAATCTAAGGAGATAAACAGAGCACTCAAGCAACCTCACTTCTTCAATTATTTGATCATATTGGAGAAGATGAACTTCATTTCATATAAAACTTATAGATGATGAATGAATAAGTTAAAACCGAGAACAAGTAAGAGGTTATTGACATATTAAATTGGAATCTCTAAGAGATCAAGGAAGAATATTTGTTTTCTTAGATGATAGCTAATAATTTTCTGCAAAAAATGAAAGGAACAAGTCACAGTGTAAAGAACTCAAACAAATCCCAGTACACACATGCATACCTATATGCACACATACATAAATAATGACATAAATAAAAATACATACATGTTAAAAACATTACATTAAGTAAATAAAAGAAATTCTCACCAAGTCACAGCATCGAGAAACTGTGTCCAGAAGAGGGGGTAGGAAAGGGAATACCTTCAAAGAATTACAGTTGAAGGGTAGCTTACTTCTCAAAGCAATGATAAAGCCAGAAGATAGTGGAATTATATCCTCAAAGTCCTGAAAGAAAATAAATTTAGCTTAGATTTCTATACCCAGCTAAACTATCTTTCAAGAATAATAGCAAAATAAAGGTGAGAGGGAACGTAGACGCAGCCAGACATCTTGAAACCTAGACATGGGACAGACCCAGTCTTATTTCCACTGGATGCTGTTGACCAACACGCATCACAAGGCCAGTCCAGATACTAACAAAGGGAAAATAGCCATCTCTTGATGACTTCAGCAGTATTTGAAACCAGATAAGGACGCATTGGTTGTGACCATCTTCAGAGACTATCATCCACAATACAAAGAACTCTTCAGGATCATTATGACATTGATAAATAACACAAGAAAAGGATGAGCCCCAAAATATATTTGCAAACTAGACCTGAATCAAACACCAGTTAACAGTAGAGTGGCTAAGTATTGTTTACATTCTATAAGTGAAATACCATAGAGTAGTAAAAGAAAATATACTAAAGCTATACTTGACAACATGAATATATTCAAAATACAGTCTTGAGCAAAAGAAGACAGATATTAAAGGATTCATACTGTTATCTGTCATTTACACACAGTTCAGAAACAACCTAATTAAACAATATATTGTTTGTTTATAAAAATGCTAAAACTATAAAGAATGCAAGAGAAATGACTAAATCAAATTTAGAATAGTGCAAGAGGTGCAGGAGAGAGAGATTGGGAAAGAGACACAGAGAGAGGTAAATCTGTATTCCTTACTTTGTGTTGTAGGCATGTTAATGTTAATCTCATATCATTACTACTCTAAACTGCATGAGAAACAGTGGGCTGGAAGAAACACAAGCTGGAATCAAGATTGCCGGGAGAAATATCAATAACCTCAGATATGCAGATGACACCACCCTTATGGCAGAAAGTGAAGAGGAACTAAAGAGCCTCTTGATGACAGTGAAAGAGGAGTGTGAAAAAGTTGGCTTAAAACTCAACATTCAGAAAACGAAGATCATGGCATCCGGTCCCATCACTTCATGGGAAATAGATGGGGAAACAGTGGAAACAGTGTCAGACTCTATTTTGGGGGGCTCCAAAATCATTGCAGATAGTGACTGCAGCCATGAAATTAAAAGACGCTTGCTCCTTGGTTATGACCAACCTAGATAGCATATTGAAAAGCAGAGACATTACTTTGCCAACAAAGGTCCACCTAGTCAAGGCTATGGTTTTTCCAGCGGTCATGTGTGGATGTGAGAGTTGGACTATGAAGAAGGCTGAGTGCCAAACAATTGATGCTTTTGAACTGTGGTGTTGGAGAAGACTCTTGAGAGTCCCTTGGACTGCAAGGAGATCCAACCAGTCCATTCTGAAGGAGATCAACCCTGGGATTTCTTTGGAAGGAATGATGCTAAAGCTGAAACTCCAGTACTTTTTCCACCTCATGTGAAGAGTTGACTCATTGGTAAAGACCCTGATGCTGGGAGGGATTGGGGGCAGGAGGAGAAGGGGATGACAGAGGATGAGATGGCTCGATGGCACCACTGACTCGATTAATGTGAGTCTGAGTGAACTCTGGGAGATGGTGATGGACAGGGAGGCCTTGGTGTGCTGCTATTCACGGGATTGCAAAGAGACACAACTGAGCAACTGAACTGAACTGAAATGAACTGTTGTAGGCATGTTAATATTAATCTCATATCATTATTACTCTAAATTGCATATAGAAATCTAGAGTTCATTTCTTTGGGGTTTTTGTGTGAACTCAAGGGTTCATTTCTTTAGGGTAAATGCCCAGGAGTATAACTGCTGTGCTGTATGGTAGTTGAATGCTTGGTTTTTAAGAGACTAATAAACAGTTTTCCAGAATAGCTACATTGTTTCAAAATGCCACCAGCAATGTATGATCAATCCAGCTTTTCCATATTCTTTGCTGCATTTGGTTTTCACTATTATTTTGTTTTAGTCACACAAATGTTCATAGTAGCTTTTATGTATTATAAACTAGGAGGAGGGAACCCAGATGTTCTTAAATGGTTGAATGGTTAAACACAGTGTGGTATATTCATATTATGGAATACAAGTCCACAACACCAAGGAACAATCTATTGACATACACAAGTATTTGGATGGATTTCCAAAGAATTATGTTACACTAAAAAATGCCAGTCCCCAAAGGTTACATAGTATATGGTTTCATTTATATAACATTATTGAAATGATAAAACTAGAAATGAAAAACAGATTAGTAGTTATCAGAGGATAACCATGGGTAGGAGGAGAAGGAGGACAGGAGAGCCATAGGGTATCTATAAAATCACAACATGGGATATTTTTGTGGTGATAGAAATGTGTTGCATCTTTATCATGTCCATGTCAATATTTTGGTTGTAATATTGTATTATAATGCTGCAAGATGTTATCATGGGGGGGACTGGGTAAAGGGTGTTAGAATCACTATATTATTCTTTCCAATTGCATGTCACTTATCCACAAATTAAAAGTTATTTTAATATATATATGTTTTACATATCTGATTGTATATATCATAAAGGAAAACAATAAAAGTAAGTATGAAACTACCATGTTTGGGGTGGACATGGGAAGTTCTGGTCAGAGGGGGAGTACGGATCATCACATTTCAGAGCAATTTGCCAATATTTAGTACAATTGACCCTGTGAATTGACAGATTCTAAAATTTAGCAGAAAATCACTCTAGTGCAAAAGAAGACATGTGTAATGGTGTTTGTTGCAGCATGGTTTATAAAACTAAAATGCCAATTAGAAAGGAAATTATTTTTAAAATTGACAGTCATACAACTGTGTTTCATAGTTAAATTTATTAAGCTGAGGTAATACCTTTGGGGACATAAAATTTAAGTAGTCAAACATTTCATGATATGGAGAATGTGATATCAGTTAAGCAATTTCTAAAATATATAAACAGTTCTACATAATGCTTATAGATAGGTATAATTAAATGTATAAAAGAATACACACCAACTTTATAATAAAGGGTCATTCTTTGAAAATCCATCTCAGAGACCTCAAATTACATGCTCAGTTTACACAGAATTTTTGTTTTGATGTCAGTGATATTTAAACTGGAGTGGCTATAAGCTCAGAGGCAGAAGCATTGAAAGGAAATAGATAAATGAAGAGATGGGAAGTAGTGTTTATAGGATGTGGGAGATATTCTAGAAAAGGAAGCAAAAATATGTACTCCAAATCTTACTATATTTTTGTATAATTTTTTTTTCTTTTTTTTAAATTTGTTTTTTATTGAAGGATAATTGCTTTACAGAATTTTGTTGTTTTCTGTTAAACCTTGACATGAATCAGCCATAGGTATACATATATCCCCTCCCTTTTGAACTTCCCTCCCATCTCCCTCCCCATCCCACCCTGATAGATTGATACAAAGTCCTGTTTGAGTTTCCTGAGCCATAGAGTTAATTCCTGTTGGCTATCTATTTTGGAGAAGGAAATGGCAAACCACTCCAGTACTTCTGCTTGGAAAATTCCATGGATGGAGGAGCCTAGTAGGCTACAGTCCATGGGGTCACAAAGAGTTGGACATGACTGAGCGACTTCACTTTCTTTCTTTCTATAGTTGCTTTTGGAGAAGGAACTGGCAGCCCACTCTAGTGTTCTTGCCTGGAGAATCTCATGGACAGAGGGGCCTGGTGGGCTACAGTCTATGGTGTTGCAAAGAGTTGGACACAACTAAGCAACTAACACACACATACACACACACACACACACACATCTATTTTACATATGGTAATTTGTTTCCATGTTACTCTTTCCATACATCTTACCCTCTCCTCCCCTCTCCCCATGTCCATAAGTCTATTCTCTATGTGTTTCTCCATGCTACCCTGTAAATAAATTCTTCAGTACCATTTTTCCAGATTCCGTATATATGTGTTAGAATATATTTAACTTTCTCTTTCTGAGTCATTTCACTCTGTATAATAGTTCTAGGTTCATCTACCTCATCAGAACTGACTCAAAGGTGACTCCTTTTTATGGCTGAGTAATATAAGCCTTTGACTGTGTGGATCACAATAAACTGTGGAAAATTCTTCAAGAGATGGGAATACCAGACCACCTGACCTGCCTCTTGGGAAACCTGTATGCAGGTCAGGAAGCAACAGTTAAAACTGGACATGGAACAACAGACTGGTTCCAAATAGGAAAAGGAGTACATCAAGGCTGTATATTGTCACCCTGCTTATTTAACTTCTATGCAGAGTACATCATGAGAAATGCTGGACTGGAAGAAGCACAAGCTGGAATCAAGATTGCCGGGAGAAATATCAGTAACCTCAGATATGCAGATGACACCACCCTTATGGCAGAAAGTGAAGAGGAACTAAAAAGCCTCTTGATGAAAGTGAAAGAGGAGAGTGAAAAAGTTGGCTTAAAGTTCAACATTCAGGAAACTAAGCTCATGGCATCTGGTCCCATCACTTCATGGGAAATAGATGGGGAAACAGTGGAAACAGTGTCAGACTCTATTTTTGGGGGCTCCAAAATCACTGCAGATGGTGACTGCAGCCATGATATTAAAAGGCGCTTACTCCTTGGAAGAAAAGTTATGACCAACCTAGATAGCATATTGAAAAGCAGAGATATTACTTTGCCAACAAAGGTCCATCTCGTCAAGGCTATGGTTTTTCCAGTGGTCATATATGGATGCTAGAGTTGGACTGTGAAGAAAGTTGAGCACCAAAGAATTGATGCTTTTGAACTGTGGTGTTGGAGAAGACTCTTGAGAGTTCCTTGGACTGCAAGGAGATCCAACCAGTCCATTCTAAAGGAGATCTGTCCTAGGTGTTCACTGGAAGGACTGATGATGAAGGTGAAACTCCAATACTTTGGCTACCTCGTGCGAAGAGTTGACTCATTGGAAAAGACTCTGATGCTGGGAGGGATTGGGGGCAGGAGGAGAAGGGGACGACAGAGGATGAGATGGCTGGATGGCATCACCGACTTGATGGACATAAGTTTCAGTGAACTCTGGGAGTTGGTGATGGACAGGGTGGCCTAGTGTGCTGAGATTCATGGGGTCGCAGAGTCGGACACAACTGAGTGACTGAACTGAACTGAATATTCCATTGTGTATATGCACCACACTTCTTTATCCATTCATCTGTTGATGGACATCTAGGTTGCTTCCATGGTCTAGCTATTGTAAATAGTGCTGCAATGAACAATAGGATACATGTCTCTTTTTCAATTTTCATTTCCTCAGGGTATATGCCTAGGAGTGGGATTGCTGGGTTATAAGGTGGTTTTATTCCTAGTTTTTAAAGAAATCTCCATACCGTCTTCCATAGTGACTGTATCAATTTACATTCCCACCAACAGTGCAAAGACATTCCCTTTTCTCCACACCCTCTCCAGCATTTATTGTTTGTAGACTTTTTGATGATGGCCATTCTTACCGGTGTGAGGAGATATCTCATTGTAGTTTTGATTTGCATTTCTCTAATAATGAGCAATGTTGAGCATCTTTTCATGCATTTGTTAGCCATCTGTAAGTCTTCTTTGGAGGGATGTCTGTTTAAGTATTTTTCCCATTTTTTGATTGGGTTGTTTGTTTCTCTGGCATTGAGCTGTATGAGCTGCTTGATTTTGTATAATTTTTTTATTTACACTTTAACTGTATTTAAAGATAGTCAGGCAGGAAGTATTTTTCCTTAAGTTACCATTAGGAATCTGAGGACCCCAAAGTTAGATGACTTATCCAAGGTTAGCACAACTAACTACTGATGTAGTTCAGAATAGGGATCCATTCGCTGTCAGCACTGCCGTGTTTTTCGTTGGATGACCTTCTCTACCCTACACTGTTGACCCATCTTCCAACTCCAAGAGAATATCACATCCATTTTTATCTGACACAGCTTATTTTTATGTTCAGGAAAACTCTGAATAGAGAGAAAATAGGGTCATGCATTCCAGTGATATCAGAGCGTAGAGAAGGCAGTTCATAAATCAAGTTGACAGTAAATCTTCAGCAGTATATGAGCTTGGGAGTGAGTTAAACACAGTTCCTTTGCTGGAATGATGACACCCACAAAGAATGCCACAGAGTGGTGTGCACAACATTATGGCACACCTATAAAGTGCCAGATGAAAAAGCAGGAGCTGTTTGACCTTCATTATTCCGGGGAAAAGCCCACTTTACACACCATTGCTTGAAGCTTAGGTGTCCTGAGAAGATAAACCTGTCTTAAAATGCAACCCCTGTCAATCTGTCTTGCAGAGAAGAGGTACTTGGCCTCATGTGGTTGAAGCTTTGTATTGTAATTAGACTCATTTTGATTTAATCAGTACTGTATTGGTTCATGGGCCTCCTTGGTGGCTCAGCGGGTAAAGAATCTGCATATAATGCAGGAGGCATTGGTTCCATTCCTGGGTTGGGCTGATCTCCTGGAGAAGAAAATGGCAACCCACTCCAGTGTTCTTGCCTGGGAAGTCCCATGGACAGAGGAACCTGGTAGGCCATGGGGTCACAAAAGGGTAGGACATGACTTAGCAACTAAACAATGACAAACACTGGTACACAAGGGGAGAGGGAGACAAGTTCTTTGAAAAACCACATTGAGTTTAAGGCTAGTCTGGAGAGGTACACAGGTTATGTGGATTTCTGACTTTGTGAGATATATGTTCCTTATTCAATTTATACGGTTGAAGATGCCAAAGGGACTGTTGTTATAGGAGGCCTAATAAAATGGAATCTAGTATAAAAGTAATCAGAGAAGAAGAGGATGATCACTCTAACCTTAGCACCTTAAAAAAGTTCCACTGCAGATGATTTTTGTCTTCAAACATACATAGAGCTTGAAGACAGCCAGTGTGACGCAAGGAGTCTTACACATCAGCGATTCCTTTCTACTCACGTTTAGAGTCTAGGTCTCATTTTTATCAAGCCTTTCAGGGATTAGGGAAAGGAATGAGGAAACAGATGGGTAGGGTAAGAAAACAATGTAGGAACTTTTGAGGGTTCTCAACTGGTGATGGAGTAACAGTATAGCTTTCCAAGGAAGAGTTATATTCTAAAATGCAACATACTGTATTCAGATCTCAGTTTTCCTATATACATGTTCTCTGGCTTCACAATTTGATTTTCTTTGCTCTCTACTAATCCATCCATAAATTGGGAATGGTAAAATATTTACCTACTAGAGCTTCTGCAAACATTCAAGAGCTTAATGCAGGTAGCAAATAGCAAGATGCCTGGTACATATAAAGTATCAGATATCATTAGCTTTTCATTCATCTTTTCATTCAAATGTGTCATTATGAGCCCATTTTAATGGAGGTACCTGCTCCATTACAAAATGACTTCTTTTTCTCTGTCCTTTCTCATTCATAAGATATTCAACAGTAAGCCATAGAGAAACACTATCTCATCATGTGATGAGCTCCATTGAGCACAAGAATAATTTTCATCTAAACCAAGACTGTGAAACATCAGTTAATGTTGAAAACAGTATTAAGAATCCCTTAATGATTGCTTTAGTTCCTCCCAGCATCTGAAGGAATGTTTTATGATCAGGTGAAGAGAAGGGTGTGAATCAGCGGCAGCCGTATAGCTTTGAAGCTCAACACTTTTGAGGCCCAGTCTCACTCCCACAAAGCCTGCCCACACCCTTACACCCTTGCAATACCACACCTTTCTTTCCCACATGGAAATTTTCCATTATGAAATATCCTCATTGCTCAAACTGAAGGGCTTTCCTCTTGAGAAACTCACGTATTTAATTGAATCTTGTGCATCACCAATTTTGAGAAGATAATTTAGATGCTTTTCCCTTTTACTTTGGTTTCTCCTGATCATCTATTCATCCTAGTACTTCTCCAAACAGTTCATCATGGTTAATAAAGCTTGATAAGAGTATTTAAAGATTCAAGAGAGTTGCTGTTTGAAGAAAAGAAGGGATGAATATATATATGAAAGGATATTAACCATAGTTGACCATTCTGGCCGTGGATCAGATTATTATCTGAAAGTCTGAAAGCATCACTGAACAGCTTGTGCTCTAGACATGGTATTGTAAAATTAGGTTTAACTATTCTTTCAGCAAAGGCTACTTCTTCATTCAAGAGTGACTGCCTGAGTGGCAGGTTAGAGATGGCCATCAGTTCTTTGATATTGATGCCTTTGAACTGTGGTGCTGGAGAAAACTCCTGAGTCCCTTGGACAGCAAGGAGATCAAACCAGTCAATATCAAAGGAAATCAACCCTAAATACTCATTGGAAGGACTGATGCTGAAGCTGAAGCTCCAATACTTTGACCACCTGATGGGAAAAGCCAGTTCATTGGAAAAGTCTCTGATGTTGAGAAAGATTGAGGGCAGAAGGAGAAGAGGGAGTCAGAAGATGAGATGCTTGGATGGCCTCACCGATGCAGCGCACATGAACTCGGGCAAGCTTCAGGAAATAGTGAGCGACAGGGAGGTCTGGCGTGCTGCAGGCCATGGAGTTGCAAAGTCGGACACAACTAGGTGACTGAACAGTAGCAACGTTTTATCTATAATTATGAAGGATTATTGTTCTGTGATTTTCTTTCTTTGGATATTGACTTTGTCTTTGGTTATCAGGATCAGTTCAGTTCAGTCGCTCAGTCATGTCTGACTCTTTGCGACCCTATAAATCACAGCACGCCAGGCCTCCCTGTCCATCACCAACTCCCAGAGTTCACTCAGACTCATGTCCATCGAGTCAATGATGCCATCCAGCCATCTCATCCTCTGTCGTCCCCTTCTCCTCCTGCCCCCAATCCCTCCCAGCATCAGAGTCTTTTCCAAGGAGTCAATGCTTCACATGAGGGGGCCAAAGTACAGGAGTTTCAGCTTTAGCATCATTCCTTCCAAAGAAATCCCAGGGCTGATCTCCTTCAGGATGGACTGGTTGGATCTCCTTGCAGTCCAAGGGACTCTCAAGAGTCTTCTCCAATACCACAGTTCAAAAGCATCAATTCTTCAGTGCTCAGCCTTCTTCACAGTCCAACTCTCACATCCATACATGACCACAGGAAAAACCATAGCCTTGCCTAGACAGACCTTAGTTGGCAAAGTAATGTCTCTGCTTTTGCATATGCTATCTAGGCTGGTCATAACTTTTCTTCCAAGGAGTAAGGGTCTTTTAATTTCATGGCTGCAATCACCATCTGCTGTGATTTTGGAGCCCCCCAAAATAAAGTCTGACACTGTTTCCACTGTTTCCCCATCTATTTCCCATGAAGTGATGGGACTGGATGCCATGATCTTTGTTTTCTGAATGTTGAGCTTTAAGCCAACTTTTTCACTCTCCTCTTTCACTTTCATCAGGAAGCTTTTTAGTTCCTCTTCACTTTATGCCATAGGGTGGTGTCATCTGCATATCTGAGGTTATTGATATTTCTCCCAGAAATCTTGATTCCAGCTTGTGTTTCTTCCAGTCCAGCATTTCTCATGATGTACTCTGCATAGAAGTTAAATAAGCAGGGTGACAATATACAGCCTTGATGTACTCCTTTTCCTATTTGGAACCAGTCTGTTATTCCATGTCCAGTTCTAACTGTTGCTTCCTGACCTGCATACAGATTTCTCAAGAGGCAGGTCAGGTGGTCTGGTATTCCCATCTCTTGAAGAATTTTCCACAGTTTATTGTGATCCACACAGTCAAAGGCTTTGGCATAGTCAATAAAGCAGAAATAGATGTTTTTCTGGAACTCTCTTGCTTTTTTGATGATCCAGAGGATGTTGGCAATTTGATCTCTGGTTCCTCTGCCTTTTCTAAAACCAGCTTGAACATCAGAAATTTCACAGTTCATGTATTGCTGAAGCCTGGCTTGGAGAATTTTGAGCATTACTTTACTAGCATGTGAGATGAGTACAATTGTGTGGTAGTTTGAGCATTCTTTGGCATTGCCTTTCTCTGGGATTGGAATGAAAACTGACCTTTTCTAGTCCTGTGGCCACTGCTGAGTTTTCCAAATTTGCTGGCATATTGAGTGCAGCACTTTCACAGCATCATCTTTCAGGATTTGAAATAGCTCCACTGGAATTCTATCACCTCCACTAGCTTTGTTCATAGTGATGCTTTCTAAGGCCCACTTGACTTCACATTCCAGGATGTCGGGCTCTAGATGAATGATCACACCATCGTGATTATCCGGGTCATGAAGATCTTTTTTGTACAGTTCTTCTGTGTATTTTTGCCATAGATTTAAGGGCCTAGACCTGATAGATAAAGTGCCTGATGAACTATGGAATGTTCGTGACATTGTGTAGGAGACAGGGATCAAGACAATCCCCATGGAAAAGAAATGCAAAAAAGCAAAATGGCTGTCTGGGGAGGCCTTACAAATAGCTGTGAAAAGAAGAGAGGTGAAAAGCAAAGGAGAAAAGGAAAGATATAAGCATCTGAATGCAGAGTTCCAAAGAATAGCAAGAAGAGATAAGAAAGCCTTCTTCAGCGATCAATGCAAAGAAATAGAGGAAAAGAACCAAATGGGAAAGACTAGAGATCTCGTCAAGAAAATTAGAGATACCAAGGGAACATTTCACGCAAAGATGGGCTCGATAAAGGACAGAAATGGTATGGACCTAAAAGAAGCAGAAGATATTAAGAAGAGGTTATCAGGGTAGCACTTGCCATATAAAATGAGTTGGGAAGTGTTCCATCATATTCGATTTTTCTGAGCTTCTGAAGTTTTGGTATTCTTTAAATTGGTAGAATTCACTGATAAAGTCATCTGGACCTGGGGTTTTCTTTGTGTGTAGGTTTATTTTATTTTATTTATTTTTGACTGTGCTTGGTCTTTCTTCATTGCTGAGTGGGCTTTTCTCTAGGTGCAGTGTGTGGGCTTCTCTTGTTGCAGAGCATGGGCTCTGGGGCAACCAGGCTTCAGTAGCTGTGGCATGTGGGTTCCATCGCTGCAGCTCCCAGGCTCTAGAGCACAGACTCAGTAGTGGCAGCACATGAACTTAGTTGCTCTGTGGCATGTGGGTTCTTCCCTGATCAGGGCTCAAACTCATATCTCCTGCATTGGCAGGCAGCTTCTTTACCACCAAGCCACCAGGGAAGCCCTGTGGATAAGTTTTTAATTTCTAATTTACTTCTTTTACTTCTTACAGGTCGACTCAGATTATCTATTTCTTCTTGAGTCAGTTTTATTCATTTTTCTTTCGAGGATTCACTTATTTCACTTAAATTAATATCTTTATTGGAAAACAGTTTTTCATAGTATTATAAGATAGACATTTTAATTTCTATAATGGCCTCACGATGTCTTTTCTTTCATGCCTATTTTTGGTCATTTGAGTCTTCTCTCTTTTGTTCCCGTTCAACCTGGCTGAGCCTTTATCAATTTTGTCAAAATAAAATCAACTATGGTTTCATTGATTTTCTCAGTTGTTTTTTTCCTTTTTCACCCGTTTTCACTTTAATCTTCAACGTTTCCTTCTCTCTACTTTGTGCGGCTCTCTGGGTTACTCTCCGGTCCCTCCTGAGTGGGTGTGCATCCTTATGTGTGTTTACAGGCTCCAGATAGCCAGGAATATTCAGGAGCTGACCAAGGCCCTTTACAGTTGTTTGATTATTCATGTTTTACTGTTAACTTCCTGGATCTCTTGTCAATCTGATTTTTCCCCCAACGAGATCTCAGTCTCGGAGTTGCTGAGACATCAACCTTCCTTATTCATTTGCCACTAAGATTGTTACTGTGCCCATCAATAACAAAGGCATTGGATTTTTCCACATTCTGCTCCCAATTAAGTCAGCCCCCATCCACCTGCAAAGCTGCTGTATTCAAGGCTTGCCTCATGGTACAGAACTATTGTGTTGACTGAACTGACAGAGAGGGGGGGAGTGGTCTTAAGGCTTACCTTAAGCACCTTTACTACTTTTTACTTGAACACAGAAATTATTTATTAAGAAGTGTCTTTTGACTTCAGCATTCTGAGGAGCATGCTTACCAAGACACAGCAGATAAACGGATAAAATAGTTATCTGATTATAAAATGATTTAAATTAGTAGAAAAATCTCCAATGTTTAAGGGATGTAAATGTAAAGGCCTACTCTCTCAATTCATATTTTCTGCTTGTGTGACATGTCATACATTTTTACTTCTGTGCATCTTGCCATTTTCAATCTTATTTTTAAAGTTTTTAAGTTCTAACCTTCAAGGATTGGAAGATAGATCTGAAATAAAAGGCATAACCTAGTTGTAGAAATAGGAGACATGACATGGAGATTTTCTCCTTGTATATTATTCTCAACACCAATTAGGACTCTAATAGCAAAGTGCTAAAAAGTTGTAAGCAGTCCTTCTTTCTCCAATTGCTATCATTTATTTCCAAGTTTTGAGCTAACTGGGAGTGTCTACCATGTTTATTACTACATTTCTTGCCTTGATTAATAAAAATTCACTGTTGATGAACTCAACTTTCAGTTCAGTTCAGTCGCTCAGTCGTGTCCGACTCTGCGATCCCATGAACTGCAGCACGCCAGGCCTCCCTGTCCATCACCATCTCCCAGAATTCACTCAGACTCACATCCATCGAGTTGGTGATGCCATTCAGCCATCTCATTCTCTGTCATCCTCTGTCGTCCCCTTCTCCTCCTGCCCCCAATCCCTCCCAGCATCAGAGTCTTTTCCAATGAGTCAACTCTTTGCATGAGGTGGCCAAGATACTGGAGTTTCAGCTTTAGCATCATTCCTTCCAAAGAACACCCAGGGCTGATCTCCTTTAGAATGGACTGGTTGGATCTCCTTGCAGTCCAAGGGACTCTCAAGAACTCAACTTTAATATCTTGTAAAAAAAAAGTCCAAGGATAATGAATGAAATGAGAAATATCAACGAGAAGATCAAGGTTGCTTATTAAATGCAACAAACTTTCAAAATAGATCTTACTCTATTTGCAATGTGTAGATTTTGCATTTGATAAAGTATAGCATTTAAAGCTGAACACTTTAAATATTTAACACATTTTTCTATCTGATACACTAAGCTTTTTCCTTTCTCTAATTTCTTTGATATTGGAGAGTGGCATGAGTTGAAAAGATGATAAACATGTTTCTGCTGGTAAGATTTGTCAGCATATACAGCCGGATGCACCAAGATGTACTAAATTTTATATAAAATATTCTATTTGTGCCCACAATGATTGCAATGAAAACGTTACAGATTTATACAAATAGACAATATGTTGAAGGAAACAGAGAGAGGGATGCAAAAAATGCAGTTTCATATATTATCAAACCGTGCTGTTTCTGTTGTCTTTTTAAGTAAGATCAAAAGACAAAAATGTCTTCAATTTGAAGAACTCAGGAAAAATAGCCCCTGGTCCTAGACTTAATTCTGTCAGCCACTTGCTGGTCAAGTTTTGTCTACATTATTTGGATTTAGGGTCTTTTATACCAAAAGAAGAGGAGGTATTGGTAGAGGAAGGCTAATTTTCCTTACATAGAAATTCAGGAGTCAAATTGCTAGCTTACTATAAAAATGCTTTCAAATGGCAAGAACTTCTCCTTAAATGTGCATCTTCATTCATTTTTATGTAGAACAGATCACATGAAAAGAGACAATTATTCCTTTAAAATAGATGTTGCTTTCCTGATCACCTCTAAATTGAAATCCTCATGTGTGTCTGGATAGTAGACAGTAGAAGGAAGATTAAAGAATCAGACTTCTATTGGGCTGCCAGTTTAATCAGAAGGAGACATCACTGAATCTGCTGCTTCAAAACCATTCTAGGGGACCCAAAACTCATGCAGCAAAACTTATGAGATGATGAGTCTACATTTCGTTTGCCTCGCACATGACAGTCACAACAGTCACAGCACATAAAAGTAAAGTTTCCCCCTACCTGGTCTTGGTCCATCTCTAAGTGGTGATCTGTACACTTAGTCAGAGTCTGAAGCCTATTTTCAAAGCAGTGTAGGAAACAATAAAGCTCAATCAGAATTCTGAAACCTCTGATAAAATCAATCTTTTAGGGCAATTTCAAACTGATGACATAAAAAGTAGGCATGCTTTTTTTTTTTTTTCTGGTAATTCATTGAGTTTTAGTTCCTGCATTGAAAGTGAGCTGTTAATATGGGGAAACATTTCTTCTTCTAGCTGATATAATTTGCTTGCTCTTGGAACGTTTTTTGAAAAGGTTTTGTTTCTAAAACTTGTTATTGGAATGTGACAGGCACACAGAAAAGTGAGCAAATTATAAAGGTATAGCTCAATTAATTTTCAGAGAGTGAAAGTGCCTCTGTGACTTTATCGAGATGGAGAAATAGAACATTATAAGAATTCTGGAAGGAAGGCACCAATGCTCCTCCTGTTCCTTCTGAGTAACTATTCCCATCAATGGAAATAATCATTATGTAATTTTTGATACTGTATATTAGTGTTTGAACTTAATTTAATGAGCTATGTAGTATGTATTTTTGGTGTGATTAATCTTTATTGTTGCGCTCATTGTCACTGCCATGTAATATTCCATCACATGCCTTACAGTCAGCCCTCAGTACCTGTAACCTTCATGTGTGCAGATTCAACCAAACATGGATCAGAAAATATTTGAAAGCAAAAATTCCAGAAAGTTCTAAAAGTAAAACTTGAATTCACCACAAACCAGCCACTAATTACATAACATTTATGTTGTATTCACTACTGTGTACATAGCATTAACATTGTATCAGTTATTATAAGTAACCTAGACATGACTTGAAGTATATGGGAGGATGTGCAGAGAATAAATTCAAATACCGTGCCATTTTATATAAGGGACTTGAGCATCCATGGTTTGTTTCTAATTATTGGTTATTGTTAATAATGTTAGTCACTCAGTCGTGTTCTACTCTTTGTGACCCGGACTGTAGTCTGCCAGGCTCCCGTCCATGGAATTCTCCAGGCAAGAATACTGGAGTAGGTAGCCGTTCCCTTTTCCATGGGATCTTTCTGATCCGGGGATTGAACCTGGGTATCTTGCATTGCAGGTGGTTTCTTTACCATCTGAGCACCAAACTTTCTTGTACCTGTCTTTTGGTGAATATATTCATATACCGTGCCCAAACAATAAAAGATACACCTTGTATAGACTCAAACACAGGCTATAAAGCAAAGATCAGGTTTTGCTTTATGGCTGATTTGTGAGTTTATACTTTCTGCTTGTGCCAAGCTGAGGAGCATGATGTTGTGCTGACCATCATATCCCAGTGTTTCTCATACAGTTCTAAAAACTGGTTGCTTTTCTGAAGTTACCGAGTACTCTGCCATAAAGCAAAATTAAATGCTGCTGAAAGATAGCTTTTTCATGTGCCTGAATTTTATATCTGGGAGCTGAAATCTCCACTGCTATTATTATATACTTTCACTGTTGAAAGTTAAGCTCCACCAAACATCAAGGAGTCTCTAATTGGAAAAGGCTTTCTAGCTTTTGGATCTCAAATAGCTCAGTTTTGTCTAAATGTTCCAAAAGAATCATGATACTGATTTAGTAAAAAAAATCTAAACTACAACCCCTCATTTCATATCAGAAAAAATAATTTCAGTTTACATGAGAAAAATGAAATGCTAAGGATAAATTCCTGCCATTCAATATATAAATATGTGATGAAGTCTAGGGCCTGATCAGGAAAGAATACAAAGTGAAAGGATTTCTATATGTGGGTCTTTTCCAAAATGAAGATGAGATGCTGCAGGAACACAGTGTTATGATATAACTAAATTTGGTCCAATCAAAAGCCTATCTATTTGGATGCAAATTAAATTGCTAGATTATGTAGTTTTATTACCACCTGGAAGGATGTCAAAACATACCCATAAATGAAATCACTTTCCCTGTATGAGGAATATAGCACATGCAGGGTCTCCTTATAAACCCATGTTTGTAAGGCATATGCTGCACAGTTTATTATATACTATTTATGAACTGCAAAGTTCTGATACACAACCTCAGGAAATGAATAATTTATAAATCTTTGAAAGATATTCTGGTGAATTTCTAAAAGCAGATGGTAGAATTTTCAGTGTACCTTACGTGATTTGTCAATAACAATAGTATAAAATTAAATGATCATTGAGGAAAATATAGACGTGAGATTTTAAGAGTTTACACTGTGATGGAAGGACCCCCTTCTCTATTTGGTAAAATGGATTTTTATTGGCTATAAAAGTATCCACTGTACTTAGAGAGATTTCTTTAGCAGAGGGGTATAGTGGCTATATTTGTATTACCCTTTTAATAATATTGAATTTAACTGACTTAAATTTACTTGATTTATATTCCTATCTAACTCTTCTAAGGGCATATGCTACAACTTGACTTATATTGAATTCTTAATTTATTGCCTTGCTTAAATTGCCTGGAAACAAAGAAAAAGTTGATGTTTCATATTTCAAAATTGTAGGCAAGAAAATGGTAAAAATAAAAAAAGGAAGGGGGGTAAATTTATCACTGGATGTCTTTGTGTTTATAAGTGAATGAATGAACGGTGTATTTAATTTGACCGCCTGAGAGAAAACGTATCTTATAAGATAAAATTAAATAAAAAAAATCAAAGTCAGGAAAGATTGCACACACAGAATGGTAAAACAAGAAAGTCATGGGTATTGCTATACAGAGATTTTAAAATGTGGACTTATTTAAATTTATGATTAGATATTTTTAAAATTTAATAGTATTTAAAGACAACTACAGTTTTTAAGCACAACCCATGTATTTTGTTTCTATAAATAAGATAGGTGTTTATCACAAACAGGTTAAAGTACTCAAGATTTAGCAAATGGGACCTGTTAAAAAATTCAAATATGTGGTTTAAAACTTGAAACTCTTATTGAATCCATAAGAATTAGATAGAAATGACAAACCATTATTCTTTGTCCTAAAAAATGACAAACAAGTAAGTCTACTATCATCGGCAGATTAAAATGATTAAAATCTCATTGTCCCTGGGAATAAAAAAGTGGTAAATATTCAATTAATGGTAGCACTATTCATTAATCTATAAAATTTGCAGTGGTAATATTTATATTTACTGCTAATATTCCCGAAGTTCATTTAAAGAAATTATACTAATAAGAACCATTTATTGAGCACCTATTAAATTGCAAATGCCTCAATGCCTGTGCATGTGTGTATGTATCTGTGTGTGTACATATTCATACACACATATCAATGAAAATGCTGTTGATTTTCATTTATACTTAGTCAAATTTATTTGCAATCTTAGGCATGATTTAAAAAATAAGAAATTGAGAGTAACATTAACTTCTACTCATAAAACAGTGAGAACTAAACTACAAGGCTATTCTAAGATATTATTTTGCTTTTATAATTTTATATATAATAATAACAGTTGTCATTTATAGAAGGACTTCCCTGGTGGCTCAGACAGTAAAGCGTCTGTATGCCAAGCACTATACTTGGCATTCTATATACTTTATTAATAATACTCACATTATGCTCATCTCTAAGAGTATTTCAAACAGGGTGCCTACTCTGTGTCAAGATCTGTTCTATTTCGATCACAACAATATTAATTTAGTTACAGATTGTATTCCTTTTTTAAAGATTTTTTTTTTTCAAACTTCAAACTTTTATTTTGTAATGGGGTATAGCCAATTAACAATGTTGTGGTAGTTTCAGGTGAGCAGCAAAGAGGCTAAGCCATACATATACAGATTGAATTCTGATCAGATAGATTAAAATAAGCAATACGAACCAAATAAGTAATGCATAACAAAGGTAGTTTTAAGTGTTACAAATGATAATAACTAATAAAATAAGTAATGGAACAGGAAAAGAAAAAAGTGACTGATGGTCAGAGCAGCTAATCTTGAGGGAGTATTTGGGGAAAAGCTTCTCAGAGGAGGTGACACCAGAGTGGAGACCCAAAAGCATAGAGGCGATAAGCTATGTAAAGATCTGGGGACATAATTCCATGAAGAGCCTGGGAGTGGCAAGGAGCTGGGCACTTTTAAATCAATATCAAGAAGGTGAGGATAGGATGGAGTGAGGAGAGGCATTTGATATTTATTCTGAATGTGATGGTCATCCATCAGACAGCTTTAACCTGAAAAAGTGACTGATCTGATCAGCATATAAAAAAACCTCTCTGTGGCTCTGTGGAAAACTGATTGTGGTTGGCAGGAAGCAGGGAGATCAGACAGCATCCACAGGTGAGTGAGGGATGATAGTGTTTTGGACGAGGAAGGTCAGTCTTGAAGAGGGTGAAATGACTGAATGCTGGATGTATGTTTGCACCAATCAGAGTCTCAGTGACCGAGAGATGGTGCTCCCAAAGCTGGGTAATTCAAGGTGGATCTGTTAATAAGACTATTTACAGTTTATGAGTACTGCATCTTCAATGTGCCTTCACTGGCCTTACACCTTGGTAAGTGACCATGTATATTAAGTTCTCCCCAAATTACACAATTTAAGTTTTCCCCCTGCTTCCTGCCAGGCTTTGATGAACCCTCAGCAAAACCCTGGTACATTAAAGATTCTCACGAACTATTGCCTGAATGCGTGAATGAGTAAAGAAATTAATGACTGAATCTGTAGAAAAGTTTGTGGTAAGGATAAAACAAATATAATCTGCCAGATGACTTGGAGCCTCTCAAAGGGTTTGATTTTGTTATTGTCAAAATAACTTCTCCCAGTGGTGTCATTCATCCACTCCAAAAATTAATCAAACGCAATGTAAATCACTGGGCAAGTTAAAGATAAATGTAAAGTCCTACCCTCAAGTGGCTTCCTCTACTCAAGGGTCTTGTGAGACATGATGTGCCAAGGCTTCGGGTACAGAGGAAGAAAATCCCCAGAGCCTCAGGGGTGCTGTGGGCATTATCAGGAAGGGTTCAAAGAGGTGAGATCAATGGTAAAGTCCTGAATGATAAGTAAGAGTTAATCACTTTGTTAAAGGAATACACGGCCAGAGTAGCAGGAGCTGGGAGTGGAGCCAGACAGAGAAATCCTTGCTGAGAAAACAGCATGTGCAGAAGAGAGGAGGGGAAATGACAAGCTGTTCTGGAGATTCTCGTCAGTTGGGTTTTGACTAGAGTATTTGGCCAGAGTTGTGGGGCATGGATTAAGAGCAGTATTCACCCTACTGAGCCCGCGCACCACAACTAGAGAGTCCATGCCCTGTGACAAAATATCCCATATGATGCAATGAAGATCCTGCATGCCACAACTAAGACTCGATGCAGCTAAAATAAAATAAACATATTTTTTAAAAAGAAAGCTGGTCGCCTGATTATTAAGGACCTTACAGTCTTGAGTAAATATCTGCATTTTACCTGTTTCTATTCAGTCCAGTTCAGTTCAGCCACTCAGTTGTATCCAACTCTTTGCAACCCTATGGACTGCAGCACACCTCCCTGTCCATTACCAACTCCCAGAGTTCACTCAAACTCATGTCCATTGAGTCGGTGATGCCATCCAACTATGTCATCCTCTTTCGTCCCCTTCTACTCTCACTTTAAAAGGAGTATGTTAAGGCTGTATATTGTCACCCTACTTATTTAACTTCTATGCAGAGTACATCATAAGAAACGCTGGGCTGGAAGAAACATAAGCTGGAATCAAGATTGCCGGGAGAAATATCAATAACCTCAGATATGCAGATGACCCCACCCTTATGGCAAAAAGTGAAGAGGAACTAAAAAGCCTGTTGATGAAAGTGAAAGAGGAGAGTAAAAACGTTGGCTTAAAGCTTAACATTCAGAAAACTAAGATCATGGCATCTGGTCCCATCACTTCATGGGAAATAGATGGGGAAATAGTGGAAACAGTGGCAGACTTTATTATTTTGGGCTCCAAAATCACTGCAGATGGTGATTGCAGCCACAAAATTAAAACACGTTACTCCTTGGAATAAAAGTTATGATCAACCTAGAAAGCATATTCGAAAGCAGAGACTTTGCCGACTAAGGTCCATCTCTTCAAGGCTATGGTTTTTCCTGTGGTCATGTATGGATGTGAGAGCTGGACTGTGAAGAAGGCTGAGCGCCGAAGAATTGATGCTTTTGAACTGTGGTGTTGGAGAAGACTCTTGGGAGTCCCTTGGACTGCAAGAACATCCAACCAGT
The DNA here is from genome assembly GCF_032405125.1 of Capricornis sumatraensis. Taxonomy (NCBI): domain Eukaryota; kingdom Metazoa; phylum Chordata; class Mammalia; order Artiodactyla; family Bovidae; genus Capricornis; species Capricornis sumatraensis. The sequence continues at coordinate 16,782,660 of NC_091083.1, forward strand.
CCATGCTGAAGGAGATCAACCCTGGGATTTCTTTGGAAGGAATGATGCTAAAGCTGAAACTCCAGTACTTTTTCCAACTCATGCGAAGAGTTGACTCCTTGGAAAAGACTCTGATGCTGGGAGGGATTGGGGGCAGGAGGAGAAGGGGACGACAGAGGATGAGATGGCTGGATGGCATCACTGACTCGATGGACATGAGTCTGAGTGAACTCCGGGAGTTGGTGATGGACAGGGAGGCCTGGCGTGCTGCGTTTCATGGGATCACAAAGAGTCAGACATGACTGAGCGACTGAACTGAACTGATTGACTCTCACCTTCAATCTTTCCCAGCATCAGGGTCTTTTCAAATGAGTCAACTCTTTGCGTCAGCTGGCCAAAGTATTGGAGTTTCAGCTTCAGCATCAGTCCTTCCAATGAATATTCAGGTACGATTTCCTTTAGGAGGGACTGGTTGGACCTCCTTGCAGTCCATGGGACTCTCAAGAGTCTTCTCCAACACCACAGTTCAAAAGCATCAGTTCTTAGGCTTTCAGCTTTCTTTATAGTCCAACTGTCACATCCATACATGACTATTGGAAAAACCATAGCCTTGACTAGATGGACCTTTGTTGGCAAAGTAATGTTTCTGCTTTTTAATATGCTATCTAGGTTGGACATAACTTTTCTTCCAAGGAGTAAGAGTCTTTTTTTTTTTTTTCTCTCATGGCTGCAGTCACTATCTGCAGTAATTATGGAGCACCCCCCACCAAAAAATTCTGTCACTGTTTTCACTGTTTCCCCATCTATTTCCCATGAAGTGGTGGGACCAGATGCCATGATCTTAGTTTTCTGAATGTTGAGTTTTAAGCCAACTTTTTCTATTAAACAGTCGTTAAAAGATTTTACGCAGAGAAACATCATGTGAAAATACTTTACCAGGACTAAACAAGACTGGGGACAAAGTAAAGTGAAAGTGAAAGAGAAGTCACTCAGTCGTGTCTGACTCTTTGCGACCCTGTGGACTGTAGCCCACCAGGCTTCTCCCATCCATGGGATTCTCCAGGCAAGAATACTGGAGTGGGTTGCCATTTCCTTCTCCAGGGGAAATCTTCCCGACCCAGGGATCGAACCCTGGTCTCCCACATTGCAGGCAGATGCTTTAACCTCTTAGCCACCAGGGAAGCTCATGCTGGGGACAAAGTAAGAACTTAAGAAATTGTACTAATTCAGATGAGGAATGATGAAGCCCTACACTAGAGCATTTGCAATGGGAGTGGACAAAATAAAAAGTTCAGGAAAGGGATCAACAGGGCTTCGTTGTTGAATAATTGAGGGAAATGGATATATCTCTGAATTAATTAACATAATTTGTGGTGAGCCCTGAATCATTCTCTAGGCCTTAGCGCTTTCAGTAAATACTTCACTCTTAAAATACACATCATATTACTAGGTCATGAACATGGTTTTGCTATAGGTACATTGTAGGAAATGATAAGAATAGCTTGTTAAGAATTTGTTAAGAGTGGTTGGTGTTATTTGATTGCTCTTAAATCACACCAAGTACTCTTAACTTTTCCCAAGAGGAGCGCTGGGGAAGGCTTGGCTAGATTAAAATAATGGCAGTTGGTATACAATTACACTTGCTTCATGTCTGATAAGGCTCAGGTTTTCATTCTCGTGGAGTGGTTTTGAAAAATAATTTGCATTGAGCTATTGAAATGAATGATTCTGCTATCTGCACCCCACAACCTTCACGTGGAAGCGATGGGATGTAGAGCACATGTCGGACAAATAGGTTCTCATAGTGAGAAATCCGTGGTTACGGCTCACTCATCTGTCGGATGATGAGCTCCTTCAGGTATTCTTACTTGAGGGCTGTGTTTCTCTCGTGAATTTGCCCTTTCAGGTTGAAGTATGCAAAGCATCAGATTTTCATTTTCCTGGGTTGGGTGGTGGGGAAACTGGACAGTTATTATTGTTCCCTCCAAATCCCCCCCTCAAAATTTCTGAGGGGTAAAATACCTTTCCAGTTCACAGAATTTGACTGATGAAATCTACTGTTCTAGGTATGTGTGTCAGATGATTTTGCTGGGTGTCTTTTCAGTCCTCCAGAATTCGGAGGGACTTGATGACTCCTCTAAGGCGCAAGGTGCCTCTGCCTCTGACTTTGTTGCTGCTGCTGTAATTCACAGACGGACACAGTCATCTAGATAGCATACCTCTCTATTTTCATTTGTGGCTTAGTTACTTCATGTAAGTGAGATAGAGATAAAAATTTTAGATCAAATTTTAAAGCGACTTATGATCAATAATTACCCTCTTCCTGGTGATTTTTTTTTAAATGACAGCTTTTTCAAGATACAGAGTTTTCATACCATCATTTTGACATGTTCTTAAAAGTACCTTGTCTTAGTTGAATGTTAAATTATGAATAACTGCAAATGTGTAAATGAGTAAAAACACAAGTAAAACGTGTAAAATGAGTAAACACACATGTATATTTTTGTTCTTCAGAGTTGATCAGATCCTCCAGTTAGCTGGGGAACTGTGGTGATCTTCTGAAAAAAAAAATGAGTTATAGCAGTACTCATGTTACAGTGTTGAGCACTGACTCATTGTTCTTTTGATTTGATTGTTCAGGATAAAACGGGTGGGATTTTCAGAGTTTTTAGTGGAGTTTTTCTGTTTTTCAACTCTTTCCCTTTGTCTATTCCACTCTTGTATGCCAGCTCTCAATACTAGCTCCCTCAAATTTTGGCTGAAATTCTCAGGTTTTCTGAAAAGTACTGCATAGTAACAGTGGAGATGGAAAATACATTCTTCAAAGTTAATGCATTGGATTAAATGCACTCTGAAGATACACATCCTATCAGAGGTTTGCAAGAGAGGAGTTTCTAATGGTTTTTACATTCACAGGTGAGTTCTTTTTCAGACTTTATTTTTCAGTCATTTGTTCCTATGGTACATTTTGTGTAATGTATTTTGCTATGTCTACAAGCTGACTAATTCCTTCAATAGTTTCTAACTTGCTAGTAATCACATCCAGTTTTATTCTTCCCTCATAAATCAGTCAGTAAAGAATCTGTCTGCAATGCAGGAGACCTGTGTTCGATTCCTGGGTTGGGAAGATCCCCTGGAGAAGGAATTGGCAACTTACTCCAGTATTCTTGCCTGGAGAATCCCCTGGGCAGAGGAACCTGGCAGCCTACAGTCCATGGGGTCGCAAGAGTTGGACATGACTTAGTGACTAAACTAGCAACAACGGACTTAGATTGACTGAAAGATGGTACAAACAAAAATAAGGTTTCATGGTAAGAGATTACTGATATACCCAGGAAGGCAGGCAGGTTAGACTCATCTGAAAGTCCATTATCCAGGACAGGACCGCTTCTTTGGAGGGCAATCATAGGAAGAGAAAGCAGAGAAGGAACCAAAGCAATATCTAATTGGGCATCGTGCAAGGTAATTTTTGTATTTATCAACTCACCTGATCCTCACATAAACTGTGTGATAGAAACATTCTTTTATTCTTATTTTGTAGTTGAGGAAACTAAATTTGAACAGCATCAATAAGTAAATTTGCCAAGAACTCATATTTATCAATCAAAAGAGCTCAGACTCATGTGGTCTAAACTCTAAATTGCACCTACCCTCATTACCCCATGTTGGCTCCCAGCAAAGCACATGCCAGTCCCAGGCAGGCATCAGCACTATATACATGATGCCAGACTGTTCGTTTGGTCCAAAAGTGCCTACTACACACTTGTGGCAGGCACTATTCTGGGTGCTATTAACATTTTTTTTCCATCATGTGCAAATCAAATGAATCAAATGGTGGTAAAAGAACACCCTCTTTCCTGTGTTCCGGCTGTATACTATTGTTGAGAGACTTCTTTTTCTTTCATATTCATTTCATCCTGCTTTCTTCTGGATAACATGTGCTGGCAACACTGTGTTTTACAGTCTGAAGTATTCTTTCTCATTATAATAGATATACTAGTGTCTTCTGCAGACATGTTGCTCTCCAAAAGTACCCAAGGTAGCATGAGCTGGAGGAGAGGGAACGCTGTCAGGATAGTGGGGATGAGAGAGCCTGGGTCACACAGAGACACTGACACTGCCTTTTGAGTTCAGTGAGGCTAGGCAGGAGACTCAGCTTTTCCACATCAAGAAATTTGCACTGTGTACACATTGGCTGGAGCGATTATGACATGGGGAAGAGAGGGTGAAACTCAGACTTTTAATTATCCCAGAGGGTTTGCAGGATTCAGAGGACAGGTCACAGCTATTGAGCTTTTGGAATTTTTATAAACAAGTCTAGATTTTGGCACTCGTAGGAGGAAATGTTTCACAAAGAGAAAGGTCATTGTATTTGGGAGACCTGAAAGGTGATTGTGTTGGGGTGAGGCGGGAGGTCATTTGAAGGAAGAGTGTGAGAAGAGGATGATTCAGCTGTGACATAAAGGATATTTGTTGCAGGACTTCACAAGAGCTTTGAAAGATCTTCAAAATGTAGTCATCTTTTTCATGAAAGCCTTCTCCTTGTGGTTAGAAAGTCTATCGAAAATGAAGGAGGGGCACTTCCCTGGTGGTCCAATGGTTAAGACTTCACCTTCCAGTGCAAAGGTGGTGTGGGTTTGATCCCTGGTCAAGGAGCTAATATCCCAAGAGCTTTGTGGCCGAAAAACCAAGACATAAAACAGAAGCGATATTGTAACAAATTCAATAAAGACTTAAGAAAAACAGTCCACATTAAAAACAAATCTTTAAAGACTTAAAAAATGAAGGAGGCTCTTGATATACTTTGCTACATCATAGATCACTATCACTGCCACTGGGAAATTATGCCTCACATATCCATGCATGTTCATTGAAAAACAGAATAAACGTTCAACAAATACGGAGGATGGTGAGTAAATCAGTTCACCTACTAACTGTTTACCGAGGTTGGGCACCATCATCAGCCTTGGCTTCGGATCAGACCAAGCCACATGTTCGCGGCTGAGCTTTGCTGGGATGTTGGTATGCTTCTCTTTCAGCAAGACCATCTCTAATATAACACAGTCATAAAAAGTACACAGGCATCAACTAATATAAAATAAGTAAACCACACGTAGTCACTGCAGTCAGAATTGACTTACAGTCTGGAACATCCCTTCGGCTGTTTTTCCTGTTGACTTATGATGGATGGTTACAGATTGAGAGGGTTCTGAAGGGGACAAGCAGCTGCTTGTTAAGTGGAGCCTGCATCCATCATACACATATTAATTGATTCATTAATATGAATTACACAGTTTTTTTTCTCCTACTTGTTGTGTTTAGACTTGTCGCTAACAGAAATAAACTGCCTGATTTTAAAAAGCTAGGTAGAAATGGCCTTCAGCGCAAGCAAGTAGTCTGGAAAATTTTAAGCAAATGCTGTTGCCGCTTTTTAATTTTTCCAATAAGTAAGCTCCGGTATGTCTTCCCTCTTTTTCCAAATGTAATTTAAAACACAAGATACAAAATCAGGCATATTTTGGATTTACATAGTTTTCTTTAGCATTGTTTCTAAGTAAAACAGGATGTTGTGCTTGCTACCCTTAAAATTAAGTAATAACCATGCTATTGTTCTTGTGGAATTCCCTCTTAAGGCAATAAATGCTGTTTATTTGGCATATATTATATATTTAGCTTGTGGTAGACCATCCGAGTGATATATAGAGGAAGCAAAATGCAGGGTGCTTATTTTCAAATTTGGATGATATAGTTGGACAGATAGGAAAACACAGGAAACCATCACAAAGCCAGTGAAAGAATAGAATGATAAATCATATGGTGTGGTGAGGGATGATGGAGGGCAGCTACATTGGAGCCTTGTGAACAGGAGAATGTACTCTCTATTAAGAAACTCAACAGGAGCAAAGACACAGAAATGAGCGTCAGGCAATCATATTGCGGGAATAATAAGAAGACCCCTGAATCTGACCTAAATACTGGCATAAGTGAGCTGTGAATTAAGTACAAGGCAAAAAACTGCATACTTGGTGAAAAAGAGAAGTGACAGAACAAAAGAGAAGAAAATGGAGTAAATAAACCTCTTTTTTTTTTTTTTGAAACTAAGATCCTTTCACATATCAGGGTAGATTTATCCTGGTATTACTAATCATATGATAAGTTAAAAACTGGGTACTTGAAGAAATGTTAAGTTTTATCTAATGGGTGTGAATTTTGTAAATTGGTTTTGAAATTTTATTAAAGAAATTAGAGACTGAAAAATAGCATTAAATTCCAGACTGTTTAATATCATCACAATTTGTAACACCTTTTGCTTTGCCTGAGTAAGAGTGAGATCTGGATTTGTGTTTCACATTTATGGCTAGTCTCTGTCAATGCTAAGGTCCTTAACAGTGTAAAATAATAATCACACAACTTCCTGTATATTTTGTCTATTGATCCCCAATTCATTTATCCCTCCACTCACTCTTTTGCCAACTATCTATTCGCTTGTAATCATTGTGCTGGACACTGAGGATACACATAGATTAGCTGAATTCTGATAAACTAGTTAAATGCTTTGGTTTGGGTTGGAATTAAAACAGCGAAGCCCAGTTGAGGGTGGGCTGCTCTTCTGTCGTTTGAAAAGTTCCCTGTGAAGTAAACGGGATTTTAATTGCAGATGAATCTCTCCTACACACATAATAAGTGCACTTTGATGTAAGTATTAGGTATTTTCCATTCTATTAGATTTGGAGGAATAAACTAAAAACATTTGTGTTAATGTGATAATATATATTCCATTTACCTCTGGAAAAGAGACTCAATAGAAATGGAGGGATTTTTTTTTTTCCAGAATGGAAATTTGATTAGTATACTAGGAAGGTAGAATTTATAGCAAAACAAACACAAGAAGAAAAAACTGGTAAACAGGAAGAATTCTGTTCCTTCTGATCTAACCTGGGTCCGTATATTGAATCTGGCACAGTTTAGCTTTAAGAAAGTTCTTTTTGGCTCAGAAATGATTACAAGGTATGTGAACATATTGTGGCAGATTTGTTGCAACTCAATAAAAAATTGGCAAAAATTATGTATATTAGATGCAAAACAGCCTTTGACTAGTCAAAAACACACTCCCTTAAGGTTATTTTAATAATTATCTTTTTTTTTTAGTAATTTTTGTGGGGGAAGGTTAATTAGTTGTTTTGGATATTCAGGCAGAATTTAGAATGGGATAATACAAAATAAAACCTAATCTTGATGAGGCCCGAGGTACAACAAATACTTGGCTTCAGTGATAGAGCAGCATGAGGATTGAAGAACAACCCTGAGAAGACATCACAGAAATCATCTCAAAAATTGCCATGGAATGATTTACATATGGGTCAACTGCTTAGTCATCTCTTTTCAGTATTCATTAATGTAAAAAAAATAACTTAGGTCAAGGCGGGGTATTGAACTGCACAGGAACCAGGAGCTGCTGCCATTGTTGTAATCCAACCCAAAATGTTAAGGCGAACTTAATAGGCTGTGCAGCCTGAACATCATGCTTTGGGTTAAGAACAGTTTCTGGCCTTCAGGAACTTAAATCATTCTTCCAAGGACATGACAGTAAAAGGTTTCTCATGAGTGTGAGTGTTTTTCTTTTCAAAGGCAATTATTCATCCTGTGTGGTATGGATTATTATGGAAAGACTCATCAGCCATTGAGGGGAAAACTGAATATTGGAGAGTCTGAGTCACTACAATTTATGGTGAAATTCACTATAATTGTTATTTCTTTGACAATGTTTAACAGGCATTTTATACCATTTGTTGACTATATCATTCTCATCTTAAAATTTTTTAAAAAGGTATGTCAAAATCCAATTAATTTGGTATAAAAACTTTGGCAAAGCATCATACACATATCAAGCAGATGCATGATGAACACAAATATGATTCTTTGATCTATGGTATTGGGGAATCTAAGTAGAGAAAATCTCTTTGCTGTTGTCTGTCTATTTATTCATTCATCTACCTATCTGCCTACATATCAATTCTGCTATCACTTCTAATATATGTGATAATAGGTCCCTTAAAATGTACATAAATAGTTTACAAGAATTAGGAAAAAATGAGCATATGGGCTGGAAGAATAACAGTTATTCTCATAATTTTCAGAGCAGAGGTGTTGTTTGAGCTTGTATCTGAGAGCTATCATGAGAACTGAAGTCAACATAAAGTATGGAATTCTCAGATTCATGAATTCCTGCCTGCTTGTCTTTGTCTTGTGTTTACTTGTGTGATTTTATACAAATCGCAGCTTTCCATATTTACACCTGTTTCCATTAAATGGGAACAGTTACATTTTTATTTCCTGGTACCAATGTCCACAGCAACTCTACAAGGTGACTATTATTCACAGTTTTAATATTAACATATGGCCATTTACAGAGGTTAGTTTCTACAAGTTTACAAAGATGATACGTGGCTTCAAACCTAGTTCTTACAGATTTTAACACCACCTTGTTTCTTTTTCCACTATACCTGGCTTGTTCTCCCAGCAGCATCATGAGGATTAAAGAAAACTCCAAAATGCTACAGGAATATGGTACGTGTATGTATTACTATGAAAATGACCCTGTGTGTGTATCTGTGTGTGCTTAATCATGTCCCACTATTTGTGACCCCGTGGACTATAGCCTGCCAGGCTCCTCTGTCCATGGGATTTCCCAGGCATGAATACTGGAGTGGGTTGCCATGCCCTTCTCCAGAAGATGACTATGATGATGGTATTTTGCAGCAGGATTGGGGTTGGAGGGGGAGGCGGGAGAGTGCATTCCAATTAGTGTAAGTCAAATTGCAGGGACTTAATTCATCTTATGTTCTTTATGATCATAATGTTCTACTGGAAAACAATTTCTGTATGTATTCTTTTCTGGTATGGACTTTAGTATTTAGCAACTTGTTGACTGCCAACTTATTACAAGTGTGTGGGTGTCTCAAGGAACTGCAAATCTTCCTCTTGTTTATCAACCCTGTTCATGCGTCTCTTTGGAAGACCCTAATTTGTGGACCCTGGCTCTTAACACCAAATACTTTTGAGTTAGCTATTTCTTCATCTTATGAAGTGCCCAGTTAACTTTTAAAGATGCTATACCCCCTGAGCCGTGCAGAGGCTGGTGAATGTCTGAATGCAGACCAGGCAGCTAATAGCACAATGTTTACCTATGGCTGAATTTCAAATCCATCACTGAAGAGTCCAAAACGAAAGTCAATTGTAAACATTTCTGAAAGGTACTGGTTGCTACCATTTGTTTTCAGTAAAGGTATTCAAAATTGCAATTTAGTTTCTGCCAAGAGTTTGGGAGAAAAAAATATTGATTTGTTATTCTGGGGTATGTGTATCATATTCTTAAATATGAAGGTCTTCTTGAACTTCAAGATTTCAGAAATATCAGACATGCAATTTTTATTTTTCCATAACTTTTCCAGGGTTTGTTTGGATTAATTCTAAATGGTCCATTAAAAATGGGTAAAATGATTGCTTTGGTTAGTGACCAAATATATCATGTTCTTTTGTACATGTAGGTTGCATTGCTGGTTGGGGGGGCTGGATCTCATTTAGTGATGTCTGCTTAGGGTGGAAAAGGCCTTTTGTCCCTTTAAGTGAATTCCATTAATGATCTTGTCATGGCAGGTTGGGTGGAGGCAGGGATGATGTTTATGTGCAAGTTCAGGTCTCCTTGAACAATTGTAGAAATAGGAGTGAAAAAGTCAGACCTAGGAACTATCAAATCAGAGAATTAAATGACAGGTTCTCTAATCCTGCATTTCATACCTGGCCCACAGTTGGCTTTCCCTTGAATTATGAGAAAGATATACCATATTCTCAGGAATGAATTTGACTCCTATTTAAAAACAATTACTTTAAGACCCTTTTGTCTAAACATTCCCTTTAAAATGGGCTCCTGGGTTAGTTTACCTGTTGGTAGAAGCACATAGACCACCTAAGAAGCTCTTTCACTAGGACCTGACTCATAATGCTGATTAATGGAGACCCTGTACATTTTCCAAGAATATAAATAGCATGTAGCATTTTTACAGCAAAAATATATTTCTGTCATCACCTAATCCAGCAAAAAAAAAAAAAAAAAGAAATATTGCTTTCAAATGAAGAAATACTGCTATCTCCTTTAAGCAATCTGAAAAATTGCATTGAAGTCGTTTTTACTCTTTTTAACCCTATGGTCTTAGCTAGTACTTGAAGTTGAAAAAAATGTTTTAAGGAAGATGGGTCATAAAAATTGACTTTTCTAAAGAGGTAAGTCTTTGTATGTGTTTCTCATAGTCTATGTCATAAATTCATCCAGAATTTATGTAAAATAGTAATATTTAAGGAGGGTCAATGCCCTGGATTTCTCTCCCCTAAAGTTCTTTGTGTTTGTCTTTTTGTCTCTGTTTCTTTATCCTTGTCTCTGTCCCTCTCTCTCTTTCTTTCTTTCTCATTTTAAAGACTAAAAGTTATAAATAAAATTAAGACCAAGTTTAAAATAGATCAGATTATTAGCAGTTTTTTAAAGGAGAGAATATTAACTGCATTCTTTGTAAAAGATGAACAAAAATATTTAATAAATAATAATTTATTTTATTCTGCAATATTTAAAAGGTAAGTTTAGTCTTCATAGAATTTAGTATTGTTTATTATCCTGCTCCTGGAGAATCCCAGGGACAGGGGAGCCTGGTGGGCTGCCGTCTATGGGGTTGCACAGAGTCGGACACGACTGAAGTGACTTAGCAGCAGCAGCAGCCAGTAATACACAGAGTGAGCATCTTAATGATTTAATGGAGTTAGAGAACATTTAGCCTACTGCCTTAACTAAAAAAAAAAAGAAAACTTTTTATTTAGTACTGGGGTATAGCTGATTAACAAACAATGTTGTGAAAGCTCAAGGTGAGCAGCAAAGAGATTCAACCACGTGTATACATGCATGTTCTTTGCTGTGTTCAGTTGCTTCAGTCATATCTGACTCTTTGAGACCCTATGGACTGTAGCCAGCCAGGCTCCTCTACCCATGGAATTCTGCAGGCAGGAATACTGGAGTGGGTTACCATGCCCTCCTCAAGGGGATCTTCTCAACCTGGGGATTGAACTTGCATCTGCCTGCATCTCCTGCACTGTAGGCAGATTCTTTACCCACTGAGTTACCTTGGAAGCCCCATATATGTATCCCTTCTCCCCCAAACACCCCTCCCATCCAGGCTGCTACAAAACATTGAGCAGAGTTCCATGTGCTATACAGTAGGCCCTTGTTGGTTATCCATTTTAATATAGCAGTGTGTACATATTTATCCCAAACTCTCTAACTAGTGCTTCCCATCCTTCCCTTTGGCAACCATAAGCTCATTCTCGAAGTCTTGTGTCTTTTTCTGTTTTGTAAGTAAGTTCATTTGTATTGCTTCGTTTTAGATTCCACATATAAGCAATGCATGCAATATTTCTCCTTCTCTGTCTGACTTCCTTCACTCAGTATGACCTTCTCTAGGTCTGTGAAGGTGTGAGTGCTCAGTTGCTTCAGGCATTTCCGACTTTTTGTGACCCCGTGGACTATAGTCTGCCAGGCTCCTTTGTCCAAGGGATTTTCCAGACAAGAAGTGGGTTGCCATGCCCTTGCCACCAAGGAAGTCCCCTCTCTAGGTCCATCCATGCCCTAATGCCTTAATTTTATTGAGGAGAAAGATCCCAGAGTTTCCCCAGCATGACCTGAGAACTTAAAAATAGAGCTGATGCAGAGGCCTATTACTCCTGCAACCCATTTCCAGCTTCTGGGTGTGCTATTGGTCTGCTGATTCTTCTATGTAAAGAATTCTATGGCTTGGTTGTATTAAAAATCAACACAGAGTATGTCATAAGAAAGTAGATCTTTGCCCTTTATTCTTCAATTACTTTAATTAAACAGAGGCTCACCATTTAGTTAGTTGAATGCAACTTTTTCTCCATTGCCCAGCCCTGAAAAATTAGGATGTAAAACAGCTGACTTTAGGAATGGCAGGCCAATGCTCTGCCGTATTTTGGATAATCTTCTCTAGCCCTTTACTATTAGCATTATTAAGTTTGCTGGGGGAAGAGTACATTCGAGTAGAGAACTCTGACTTCTGTCTGGATTTTATATAAATTTTCTCTTTTCCAGCTGCTCTCAAAGCACAATGATATTTTTGATTAAGTTTCTTAATTTTCAGTCAATAAATTCATCATGGGGCAGTTTATAACATTATTGCTTCTTCAGGTGACTAAACTTTAGAACACAGGTGCACCATTGTTCTGGCCAAGGAGTTGTTTAAAAAGCTGGGGAAAACATTTGCAGATGAGTACATTTTGGGAAACTCTGTATAACATGAGTGTAAATAAGCTTCCCATGCATGACTCACTGCCATATCTTTGCAGACAGACCGAGCAGAGGAAATAAAAACTCTGCATTTTGGTGATTCTTTTCTTGCAGAACAACTTGTTAATACACAGAAAGGCATTTCAAGTTTCGATTCAAATGGGAATAGGTGAAATCAAATGAATAATTGGAGTGCCATGTTCACATATTAGTGGGTACAGACTCTTTGATACTTTACAAAATAGTTCCTAACATTTTAAGCTGGTGAAGCCAAAGCTACTGGCCTGTCAGACAGGTAAGTGCTGTTAAGTTGAAGTGACTAGAGCATAAACTGAGGCTTAGAAGGCTTAAGATTTGACTGACAGACACATTTATCATGATGTGATTAAAGATAATGAATTGATCCTATCCGCTCTCTGTGTGATGGAATCACAACCGCATTTTGCTTCTTATGCAAATGAAGGAGTGATTTCTTTGTGGTTATCCTTTAATTCTTACACAGGGATGCTTATTCATGTTGTTTGTAGACTTAGTCTGAAACTTTTGAAGTTTTTTGGGGGAGGGGCTGCATAGTCCTATCAGTATTTCATTTTTTCAGGTCTTTATTTCATTTGTTACAATATTGTTTCCATTTCTGGTTTGTTTTTTTTTTAGCTGAGAGGCATGTGGGAACCTAGCTCCCCAATCAGGGATCAAACCCACATCCCCTGCATTGAAAAGCAAAGTTCCAACCACTGGACCACCAGGAAGGCTCATTTATCAGTATTTTTAAAACACTAGGGGGCTAAGCGAAACATGCTCTATCCTCCGTTTAGTTTGCTAGATAAATCTGTAGAATGTAAAGTACATGTGCTTAGTACTTCTAACTTCAGTTGCTTCCATCATAGCTATTAATTCATATGTAGTTAGATAAAATTTCACCAAAGAGTATGAAAATTATTTCAATACTCAAGGCTCACCTGTTTGAGGTAATATTTAATTCATGCAGTTTACCAAAATTGCATGATGTCAGCTAATCATCAATCACTCTACATAATGAAGTGCAAGGTCATTTATAAAGACGAGCAAGCATGAGACACACACACACTTCCTACCGTGGTATCTCTATCATGTATTGAAGCCAATGCCCTGAATGGGGCTGTATTTCTTTATTTATTGAACGTGATTGTGGGAAAATGTCCCTTCCTTTTTCTTTAAACTGGAAGGCACAATTTAAAGAGATGCCAATCCAGAATGCCACATTCTCATATTGATTAAAAAGAAAAAAGCTTGATGAGGCCCTTGCTTGTTTCCACAATTCAAAGACCTGACTGTGTAGAGAAGGAGTGAGAAGAAAGTTGCATGTTTAGAAAGACAGCACCTGCGAAGTCTAGGTAAATGGAGTTTAAGTCTAAGTCTTGTAATATCTAAACATTTTTCAAATATTTTCCTCGCAATACAGTTTCTCTCAGTCATTGCAAAAGGTCTTGAAGTTATTTACCAGGGAATTCCATTCCCAGATTGACTCAGTTGAAACACGCAAGTGTATAGCTGGGCAGAACTCATACTGGTTCCCCTTTTCTCCTCCATTCTTGTTATTTGAGTCACCAATTTGAAATGCACCATTACCACCAAATAACTACTTAGCAGTATACAATCACACAATTGTGTGAAGGCACAAACATAATGAAGGACACCCTGGAAACAGGATCCTTCGTCCAGGGCACTTACCCTTCCCTGAAATGATTGAGAGTTCTGTAGCTTTTGTAACAGTCTTCTCTCAACAATTACCTTCAGCTAATGGTATGCTAACCTGAACAGGAAATCAAGTCTTGGGATGAATAGAACCATTGGTCCAAGTGACAGAGAGCCCAGCACCGTGTTCAAATTGTTTCAAAAGAGCCAATGTTCTCATTACATAATTATAGCTCAACGAAATTAAGGAATACTGATACCCTGTCTGATTCTACACCACTGCTTTTTCGCTTCAGTATTAATGATGTATCTTATTGCTTGCATAGGTGAAGTTAGGTACTTAGCATTTACTGTCTCATTCTGACGCCCTCCTGTTTCCTGGCTCACATTGTGTTTGTTAACTAATATAAAACCTAGGGCAACCATTTATGAAACATTGCTGAATAAAGATTATTTAAAAATTTGAGATCATTCTTTGAGGATGCTTCTGGAAGGTATATTTTAGGTGAATCCTCCAAAAGGACTCAAGAAAATAGTAATGCAAAATCATGAAGGTCAAGGGCTCAAGGAACTCATATTTAAAGCACTGTTTTTTCCCCTTAATCAGTGTTTAATGACATTTAGCCTTCTTAAGGATGTCTTTATTGTCTGCTCAATTAAGAGCATGTCCCCTTTCTTTAGATCAGTAGCTGAAATCTTCTGACCCTGCCTCTAGCATGTATATCGCTAGACTTTGTGAAATGAATTGGGAAAGTTGAACTGCATGACGATCCGAAGAGCCCCCACAGCATTTTCCTATAAATTTAGGACAGTCAAATTTGACAAGCCAAGAAAAACAGTCATTCCTACAACTCCCCTGTCTTAAACCATAATTCATAATACAACTGAGAAATGATTCTTTCAGAAACTGGAATTCAGAGAGCTTCTTCAGTTATAGTAGAAATATTTTGAGGCAAATTTCTAATTTGTTTTCAGGTGTGCTGTTTCATTCTCTTTCCCCAGTCATTTGTGGGGACTTTCATGTAGCCTAAGTCCCTACCAGCGACTTTCATTCCTACACTTTCATGTAGGAATGCAGCTAACTCAAGTGCAGCTATATGAGGTGAGATACACGCTCTAAGGAAGAGTAGAAACGGCATGAAATCTAAAGAGGAAGCAATTGAGAGTCAAGTGATAGGTAATGAATTGGCTATTTAGATTTTACTGGAAGAATTTCATGATACTAAATATAATTTTCACAAACCTTCTAAAATCCTACATGTCCATGAATAAAATAGATAACAAAATTTTATACATTCATTCTATGGACTCCCATTGAAGCTATGAAAAAGAAGTGTTAGATCAATGTGCATTACATAATATTCATAATGAATTAAGAAAAAAGAGTTGTGATACACTGCATGAATCATGACTCACTAATAAAATAAACTCTAGATATGTATGTGTGAATATGTTTACTTAGCTTCCCGGGTGGCACAGTGGTAAGGAACCCATCTGCCAATGCAGGAGATGTGGGAGAGAAGGGTTGGATCCCTGCATTGAAAAGATCCCCCAGAGGAGGAAATGGCAACCCACTCCAGTATTCTTGCCTAAAAAAATCCCATGGACAAAGGAGCCTGGTGGGCTATAGTCTATGGTGTCGTAAAAGAACTAGACATGATTTGGCGACTAAATAACAGTATATGTTTAATCAAGCCAAGGGAAAGGTTTGGGAGGATAGAAACAGACTTTTAATCTTGGTATTTTACTGGCTGTGCCAAGTTAGTTTCAGCATTTTGACAAGTAATTTTTTTAAAGGAGAATTTTTTTAAATTGTCAAAATTTTAAGTTTTCTTTGAAATATTGGTGTGAAAAAAAATTTTTTTTTGAGATACTGCATCTTATGTTTAAGGGCTTAATTGAGTCTGACCACAGGTTTCCTAACTTGCGTAGAACTGTTTCTCCATCTGTTAAATGGAATAACATTGAACT
The DNA here is from genome assembly GCF_032405125.1 of Capricornis sumatraensis. NCBI lineage: Eukaryota > Metazoa > Chordata > Mammalia > Artiodactyla > Bovidae > Capricornis > Capricornis sumatraensis. Next base: position 16,798,627 of record NC_091083.1, read on the forward strand.
CAGATGCTTGATGTAGAAATTAGTAATATTATCTAGGATTTCTAGTCACCAAGTGACAGGAAATTCATAAGTTGATGTGCCTGTTTATATTCTAAATACCTAGTGATTGTAGTTAAAATATTTTTCTTTTTTCCTCTTTTATTTAAATTAAAAACTTTTTTGGCAATGTGTTGCTTTCTGCCGTACAACAATGAAAATCAGCCCATCGATTGATGAATGGATGAAGACGTTGAGATATATATGTGCAATGGAATATTAGTCAGCCATAAAAAAAAAAAACAAATTTGAATCAATTCTAGTGAAGTGGATGAGCCTGGAATCTATCATACAGAGTGAAGAAAGTGAGAAAGAGAAAACCAAATGTCTATTAAGGCACATATCTGGACTCTAGAAAAAGGATATTGATGAACGTATTTGCAGGGAAGGAATGGAGAAGCAGATGTACAACATTTTTTAAAAGAAATAATAAATGTCACAATGAGGTGATTGAAATGGTAAGTATTTCCCTGGACTAGAAGTGGAACTGAAATACAAAATAATGAGTGGGGCTGAAGTTAAGGTTCACCAAACTGGTTTTCACTATTCTGGTGTGCTGTACTACTTTTAGGTACCACTCTCATAGGATGGTGAGAATGAACAGAACTCAATTAGAGAAAGAGGGCAGGAACTAGCTTCTGGGTTTAAAGTTTGATGTTGAAGGCTGTTACTCACTTGAAGGAAGCTGAAAAATATTGCTGCTGGTGGCATATGTAGATAACATGGGTTATAGGTCAAGGAAGATAGACTAGCACAAACTTATTTCTCCAACAAGAAACCAAATCTAATTATTTGATTATAATGAAAATAAATTTGAAAATAACAATGAAAAGAGAAAAAAATTCCTATATATTAGGGAGCTAAACAATACATAACTATGCCACTTATGTGTTTAAAGGATATCTCAGTGGGGTTTATAAAAATGATTTTACTAAATGACTAAGAAAGTACTACTTAACAAAACTTCTTAGATGTAGTTGAAGTTATCCTTAGAGATAAATATATAACTTTAACTGAATTTAAAAACTGAAAGTAAATTTGTCCAACTAGAAAAATTCACCAAATTGAATATAATATATATAGACTATAAGGAATAAAAAATAAGAGTAGTGTGGAAGGAAGTAGAAAACAAAGTAATATCAGAGTGCATCAAGCAAATCAAATTGTTTTTTTGAATTAAATATATATTGGGAGGAAATAAGTATTATACTATGTTCACAATGAGAAAACAAAAATCACAAAGATGGATATTTCAATCAAATTAATCTGCAATTCTAATAGAAATATTAACAGTAGGTTTCATGACATTTAATAAGGTGTCTAATATTCAAATGGTGAATGGTTAAGACATCCTGAAAGGAAAAGAAAAAAAAAAAAGTATCTTGTCCTTCTGAATATCAAGGTTTGTTCTAACACTGTAATGAATAAAATGAGATAATGTTGGAACAGGAACAGAAATAAATCTAAGTGTATGTGGAAAAATCCATATTCAACAGACGCAGAATTTCTTCTAGTTCTGTTTGTAAGCAGGACAATGTCAAGGTAAGGCACATGAGTCAAAATACATAACCTTAGTCTTCTTTTTCCTCTTTACTGAAATCAGTGGTCCTGCATATTTCTAAGAACGCACTGCCTATCAAGTGACAAAAACTAGCAGAAAGATCAACAGCAGTGGGTTCCTACTTTGTTCTTTCTCTATCCATGGGGGATTCTGGGGCATTAAGCAGTAATGAGATGGAGAAAACCAAAGGTATAGCTAATATCTCTTAACTCCTTGTTGACACTCTCATACTTTAGCCCACATAATTAATAAATTAGAAGTGTCACATGACTGGAAATTAATCTTGAATTGTTTTAGAATTCAAAATATTAAACTTCTTTCTGAAAGTAAATAATGTTTAATTAGTGATTAATTAAGGTCTTGCTCAGTCCATGGGGCTAATGTCCATCCAGTAAATTTTATATATTTCTGCACTCAGAGGCTTCCTGGCTTAAAGTAGAGATTATACTTTCAAGGCCCTTTTAATAAGGCTCTTAAATATATAGTTTATTGACTAAGTTGTTTCTTGCTGCTATGAAGAGGGGAGATCCTTCAAGAACTAAGTGAGCCTCAAGACTGTTGAGCCTGGGAGCTGATGGATTAGATCATTAGGTAAAATGCCTCTAGAAGTAAGATTTGCCAAGTTTTTAATGTTACTAATCTTTAGTGCACCATAAAAATCGTTGTGGATTTACGTGGAGCAATTATTTTGAGTACAAGGAAGAAAATCTCATTACTCAGAGTTATTACTAATAATCACCATCATTAACATTACTGGCAAGAGGGCAGTTATATGGCAAATTATACCAGGTTAGCACCAGAGAGAGAAAACAAAACAAAAAACCCTCCCCTAAGGGCCCATAGTCAGTGCCCCATTTGCATAGACAGTCTGTAGTAATGAGCTGTCTGTTAAGAAGGTCTGGAGATTTGTTACGAGTCTCTTCAAAGAGGTGAATTCCCTAGTTTCTGTCTTTTAAACTCTTCTGAAGTTTAACTGACTGTAAATGCAATTACTGCCTTTCTTATTGTTCAGTTAAGTGAAGTTTCAACCTCACATCAATATGGAAAAACTTTGTTAGTTCCTTAGGGCAAATGCATTGTGCAGAGAACAAACATAATACAAGAATTAGGTTCATTCACAAACACATGAACCAGACTGTTTTCTAGAAAGCTGTTCTAAGTAAATTTTATTGCTGATAGACATATCAGTCCAAAATCCTTCTTTAGAAAGCTCAATGATCAAGAAATACTGTACTTGAACTGCAGGAAAGTCGAGGTAGGAATTGCACTGTGAATTGACAAGACAATCTGTGATAAAATGACTGTCTATTTCCTGCCCCTGGGTAGATGATACATTCAATTCCAACTATAATTTTTTAAAATATACACTTTATTGTAGATCCAACTACAAGTTTCATATATTAAGATTCAAAATTCTATTGTATTATGATAAATTAAAATTTTTTCTTGTTTAAACTGAATTTTAAACTTTGAAAGATTAGAAACGTTGCTAGAACCTATGATGGATATGTCAGAAGACTGCAGCTTTGACATCTTAACATGTACATGATCAGATGAAAGAAAAGAAATGTACTTACAAACACAAAGATGTTAAAGTGAGATTAAAACCACCAAAGGCTAGAGTGTACTCTGCATGATAACTATCTTTGTAAGAATCCCAAGAAAAGAAATGCCTACGTCAGAAAGATGGGTTTGATAAAATATAAATATGAGGCAAAACCAATTTGTGGGTTAATTTCAAAGAATTGTACTGTGAACTGAAAATTATCTAAAATCTCTTACTTATTTGGTAATACATTTAGAAATGCTGATGACATAGAGTTTCTTATTAAAATCATATGTAAGCCAGGCTTTAAAAATATATGTATGTATATTTATATGCATTTAGTTTAATTTAATTTTTTTTTGGTTTTGTTAAGGGCTAAGGTGCACATATTCCATTCTATTTAGATTGACATTCTTAGAAAACTAATCAGATAACTGTACTGATAAAAAATGTCTGCCATGTAAAAGATTTTTTTCCAGAAAGATATTTAAATAAAGATTCTAATATCAGAGAATTTGAGATGAGAAATGCTTTACTCCCCTGAAAAAGTAATCAGATTTCCCCTGGACTTAAAAAAACTTTTAACCCATGGATTTTAATTAATCTATTTCCCAGGATTTAAATGTTGGTTTATCAGATTGCTTATTGCATGGTTTGTATTATTTAAAAATATTCATTTAGATTTCTGTTAAAAAAAAGATGTAGTAGAAAATAGTGTTTTAGAAGCTACATAGTTAAGAGATCTGTGGTTGAATTGTACTACTATAATTTTACCAGCTAAACAATTGGTTTAACACTACTAATCTCATAAATTTGGTGTAAGGATGAATTGAGATCATACACGTAAGGTACCTGACAGGTATTAAACACAATTATTGGCAGCAGTTAATAGTATCAATAAAAGAATGACTTTATTCTTTGGCATAGACTAAGGGAGTTGAGGTGGGCTTTCCAAAAATGTGTCAGGACCAACCTGCAGGTGCCATGATATTGATCCACTCAGCTTCTTCTGCACTTAGATTAGGACATCTGGAGCCTGGATGGCCACAGGTTTCCTACGAGCTGTCTTATAATGTACCCTAAATAGAGTGACTTGTAAATTTTTGTTTTTGTATGAGAGTGACTGGAAATGATTGGCTAAGGAACTCCAGAAGATAAAACTTACATTAAAAGATGAGGTAGAAAATAGATAGATAAATAATCACTACTTGAGAATTATTCACCTGTAGAGATGAGTTTATTATGAACGCCTGGGTGTCCTGGTTTCCCTTATTGAATGAGCCTCCAGTTTTCTGTCTTAATATTCACCTCTTACTAAACATAATAGAAATAAGGACTGAAATGAATATCTTTATTTGGGTAAATCTCTGTTCATTGCTTCACTCATTTCTTTTCATATTAATTGTGTGAGATGACTTCAAAATCTTAAAAAGGAACTGCAACCTGAGATTTTCAATATTTAGGATAGTAAAATGGAAGTTTTATTTGACCTAACTTTTGCTTTTGATGTACGTGATTTTTTCATCAAGCATTTCAGAAATTTTATGATATATTTTCCTTGTAGTATCTTAAAATTTTTACTAAGCCATGTAGACTCAAAAGGCAAAATGCTAGGAAGGGAGTGAGTGCCTGGGTTCCAATGCCTGCTCTGGATTTCACATAGATTCTTCTCACCTAGATAGACCTGGTGCTTTTCAGAGAGAAGAATGAAATAGTGACACAATTAATTTAAAATAACTAAATGCATAGCTTTTTTTAAGTGTCTAGTGTATGTGCATTCAAAGGCTGAAAGAAAACTTTTGAGAAAAAACATCTGAAAGTTTGAAAATTGTATAGATCATTTTTTAAACAATAATTGGGAGGTGCTGTCACTTTTGGCAGATCGTCTCAGTTCAATGGATAAAACACACATATTCCTTTAAAGCAGAATTAGACGATACCTGAGCTAGCAAGCTTATTAGATGACATGAATCATACGAGTAATTTGGCATCATCTTCATTTTGGGGGGGAAATAACGTTAGACAGCTTGAAAAGTGAATCATTTATTCAATTTCTTTTATCTTTACTTCAGTTGGTAGGTTTATTTATAGTCTCAACATATTTTCTTTCTTCAGCCCCATATACTGCTTTGGATTAATTTCAGAGTATTTTTTAGTAAAACATATATACCAAAATAGGTAACAGAGTTTTGCTATGGGAAAAGCATCAAGGCACAGCCTTCAGTAATTTGGGGCCCTTAAAACAATATGCTTCTGAAGTGCAGGTGAACTTTTATTTTCTTGAGGATATTTTTATTCATCTTATATCGCTATCAGGTATGAAATATATTGTTGCTAAAAATACAATCTATTTGACAAGGGAAATTTCAATTATGTAGAAAAATAATTCTAGAAAACTCACGTGCTAGAAAGTAAAGGAATTTTCACTGTTTTTGCCCTTGTCAGCAGAATAAACCTTCACCTTGGATAGGCTGAATCACCTATTTTCCTTCTGTTCAACTTAGGTTTGTATCCTAGTTGAGAAGTTGGGGGATGAAGAATCTTCTCGTCTGTTGTCAGCGCTAACACACAGTGGTCTTTACGTATGTCCAGTGTAGATGATTTTAAGGCAATTAAGGCATTTCTAAAAGTAGGGATCAAAAGCTGCCTGCCTCCTCCTTACAATGCACATGAATTGATTTGAAGATTTTCTCAGTCACTTGCTTTCTTTTCATTTGCCAGAATAGCTCTAACTATTACCCTCTCCTCATCATCCCTATTTCTAACCCTTCATTTTTCACTTCAGTGACCCTTTAGATCTTCTCAAATTTCACTACATCAAGAAACTGCTTCCCCATGAAAAAGGGCTGAATGCATTATCTCGGCACAGCAACTCTCATAATTATTGTTTACTATTATATTTCATGACTTGACTATTTAAAAAACAATTATCTCATTTACAGAGTCAGAAACATTTAGATCCCTCTGCTCTTGCTTTAATATTCCCTAAATTCTTGAACAGTTCTTAACTCACCTCAGAGAAGTCATTTCTAGCTCTTAATGTTTTCGTTGTCTGTGTTTTCAATGATTTCACTATCCATCAGTACTTCTGAAAGTTCATAGGAAGAACAAAAGGGAGGGATAAAGCTGGGCAATTTTCCCCTCTTCAGTTCCTCTTATTAAGAATGGCTAAAGTTAAGTTTAAGTTGATCCCTGCTATGCTCAGAATAAATGATGGTTGTACTATAGTTAAAGTAGACACGCGTAGTTTCTCATTAGGAGATTATTTAAGATTGTTTATCTTGTATGCAGAGTTGTTAAAATAATGTCACTCAGTGATTAAATTGTGCAATAGCACAAGGATTAAGTATCTAATAGCTTTTCCAGGTAATGATGGATGCATCATTATGGTTTACTTTCTGAGTACATGCTAGTTTATAATGTTCTATCTAAACTGTTCTTGTTCTTGAGCAGTGCATTATTTAACGGACTTCTAAATAATTTCTATATGTCCATTAAAATCCTACATTAACAGCCTCCATGACTTCCTGTCTATTTCATTACCAGAGAGTTATTTATTCTCCTGGAACCCAAATTTCCACATCTATAAAAAAGAAGTTAATAACACAGACCTGAAAGTTACTGTGAAGCTTAATTTCAGTAGGGGGCATTTATAAAATTCTCACTTGACAGAAGATAGATACAGGCAACAATAGAAGTTTGCTGTTATGTTGCTAAAGGAGAAGAAAGAGGCAAACATGGAGGGGAAAGAGAGAAAAATGATGCAAGTGGTTCGTTGTTAGCTTTGGTCCTTACCAGGTTTTCTCTTTAGAGAGGTACCCCTCATTCAGCTCCCCAGCCTGTACTGTCTATAATATCAGTGTCTGTCTTTGGATAAGAGGACGGTGTCTGGGGTTAGTGGAGGATGTTTATTCGAGGTCAAATCAAATCGAGTGTGGTTTCAAAAGTGTGGTTTCAGTGACATAATTTTTAAAAGATGCGGTAAGAGAGGCAGAACTGAACACATGTCCAGGGTAGGATGAGGGAGGCAGGTACGGTGAATAAGACATGTGATGGAGATTATCCTCTGAGCCTGGTCAATAGTCCATTGTTTCCTTTTTTTGCATGCTGTGGATCAAGATCCGCTAGCGGATCCTGAATTGACATGAAAGCAATTTAGTGGGTTATTATCAGAAACTGTTCTTTCCAACAAAGTTAAGCAGAATAGAACATATTAGACGATTAACTTTTGCTCTAGTTAAGTGTGTGTTTCATTTACTATAAATGGTTGTTTAAAAAAAAAGAAAAGAAAACTACAGAGAAACTTCTCAGGTTCACTACTCTTGGCAATACCAGGTCTTAAATATACAGAAATACAAAACAACATTTTGGTTGAAATATGACTCTTGAAGCTTTTAAATATTCAGCTTGTATAAACCACAGTCAATCACTGACTAATATTCGTTTAAGTGTCTCTGAGTGATTCTGTTAAGGCTTCCACCGACTGATTCTGAAATCAGTGATACTATCTTCATTATGAAAGTTGGACCTTTAATAATTCAGTTAAGTGTGAAATAAAATGTTGTTATTCTCTCCCCACCCCTCAAAAATCAAAAGCCATTCGCTTCAATATAACAGGTAGGACCAGGAAATTTGCTACATAGTCGTAGTAACTGACAGCTACGGCCTGAGATGAGCACCTTGGATAGCTCCAAAACAAGCTAGTGGCTTTGGCCGAAAGAAAGTAACACTATTTATTTATTTGTTTTTTTCTGAAGTCAGTCTTAACCTACAAGATCTAGTACCTGTCAGTGTGTTAAGTCGCTTCAGTCGTGTTCAACCCTTTGCAACACTATGGACTGTAGCCCACCAGGCCCCCTCTGTCCACAGGATTCTCCAGGCAAGAATACTGGAGTGGGTTGCCATTTCCTTCTCCAGGGGATCTTCCTGACCCAGGGATTGAACCCACATCTTTTATGCCTCCTGCACTGGCAGGTAGGTTCTTTACCACTAGCACCAGCTGGGAAGCCTGGCCCTCTCAAAGTAGGCCCTTTAATTTTCAAGTGATAAATGCACGTAGGTTAGAGCTTTGTCTCCATCCCTGAAGTCTCCTTAGACTTACGTTCTGCAGATGTTAATCTGTATTTTCTGTAAATAGTAATCCCTAAGTCCAAGGAGATCTTTAGATCCACAGTTGGATCAACATGGGTATTGGTGTCATCCATTGAATTCCTTGAGTTTGCCTTCAAAAGATTTCTCTTTTCTGAAGTACAAAGTCTGCCTAGATACCTCTCTGCCTTCAAAGGATGTATCTCCTTCCAGGAAGTCAGTGAGATGTAGTACAAAAGTGCTGGATTTACAGTATGTGGCACAGGTGTTTGGTCTCAGCTCTGTCAAATACTAACTGTGTCATCTTGGGATAATTATTTAAATAGCTTGAAATCTAAACATTGTGAAATAGTGATTAATATCATCTTAATAGCAGAGTGGTAAAGAATACTCCTGCCAATGCAGGAGACACAAAAGACACGGGTTCCATCCCTGGGTAGGGTAGATCCCCAGGGGTGGGAAATGCCAAGCTGCTGCAGTATCCTTGCCTGACTACAGTTCATGGGGTCGCAAGGAGTCAGACACAACTGCGCTCACACAGCACAGCACAGCATTTAATTTGTGGATCTTCAGTGAAAGTGAGACGATATTATAAAGTCAGTTAGTAAAAGCTAGAGATATGCATAAAGTAATATCTCATCCTTATAGATTTAAATAAATTTGCATTTTTTATATCTCATTATGGAATTAAGGTATTTTCTAAAATTTAGATTTAGGATTATCAGGTAAAATTATCAGGTAATGTTTTGAAACTTTTGATTTCCTGTTATCCTTTTTAATTTTTCATGGCATCTCCTTCCTAAAAACTTCATTATATTTCCAAGTGTTGATGATCTCAGTTTTACATTTGGAAAATGATGTCTACGAGTTTTGGGGATAAATAGTAAATGGAGACTGGCGTTAGGTATTGTTGGCTTCTTCTTGCTGTATATCTGGTCTGGGATCCTGTCCTACCTGCTTTCAGCTTCATTCTTTAGACTGTTCACTTGGTACTTTTATTCTTCTTCTCTTCCGAAGCTCACAGGTGATCTTCCTGAATTCTCCTCTCTTCCCAAAGTGTGTTCAGCCTGGGATCCAGGTCTGGTTCTTTTTATGACCTTTCCATCATTTTTACTGCCTTTCTACCAACTTCCTCCCCATTGACCTCCTGCTAACGGTGCCACTGTGTAACGCCATGACTTCTGTTCTATGTGGCTCACGGGGTAAAAGTCACATCTGCTTTTATATCCATCGTCTTGGAATCAGTATCCAGAGTTCTGAGGCATTGGACCAGGCATTATTTCTCTTTTCCATTCCAGGCGTTTCTCCTTTGGATTACTAGTTTACTTCTCTCACGTGGTTCATCTTTTCTGCAACACACTTGATAAACCTGATAGTGTCTGGGTTTTACCTTTTCTTTGTTTTTTTAGTGTTTTTGGTTTAAATCATCCTAATCAAGGCAGAGTTTGTGTGATTTAATACCACTCAATCCTGTGCCCACCTAGAGATGATCAGTTGCAGTATCTATGTGAGTCCTAAGCATTAGACTCTTTTATTAAGCTTGGTTTGATACCAGACCCTATTCCCAACATGAAGAGACAGATCTACTGTTTATAGTGATCACTGTCTATGGTTTTAGAGATCACTGCTTTTATAGATACCATATCTGTTCCATAAATAGTGTCTGGCATTTTCTGACTTTCTCTTTTAAACAGGAGACTTTAAAGATTAATTTAAAATTAAGTTATTAAATAATTAAAAATTGATTAGTCAGGAGATCTGTTGTTGCAAATACAATTATGCAGAGGAAAACATGAGAGAAAAACAGTAAGCATTTTGATAAAAAGGAGAAAAACTTAGAGGGTTTTTTTTTTAATGTCAGTAACATGGTTTCAGCCCACAGATGCTCTCTATTATAGAACTTCATTTCCATTAAGAAAAATACAATCTCCATTGTAGTAATCCAGTCACTTCTTATTTACATATTTATCCTCAGGAGTAGTGAGTCAAATGAAAATTCCTCCCCTCCCATCTCTCCTAATTTCTGGCTCTTCTTTGTTATTTCTGGAAGGGAAGAGAGGAAGGTATTTTCCTGGCATGAGGGTTTGGGTGATGGCTCTGTCTGATGCCTGAATTAAACAGGGATTGGATATATCTGGTCTCACAAACTCAGGGCACTCCCGCCTCTGGATGGCTCCAGTTGCAGTAAGTTCTCCATACTGTGTGAATCGTGCTGTGGAGGCTATTTTGAATCCTCTGTTGTAATCTTGAGGCCTCTTTCTATTGGATGATGCTCTTGGTCTCTGCTTGGACATGCACAGGGAAGTTTCAGATGTCTCCTTGAAGTGGAAGAGAAAGTTTTCCCATTCTAGCCTTTAACTCTCTCTTCTCCAGCTGGAGATTTCTCTTGTCTCCTTCCCATAGTCCAGACAATCTTATGTCCTCTCTGTGTAGGAGAAGAAATACATGACTTCATCATGTATTTCCTTTACATTTTGGTTTATTATAAACAGAGTCTGCCAGAATTTCACATTTCAAATGATAAAGTAAGCTTTTGGAATTCAAAAATATCTTTTTTTTTAAATTAAAAAACAGTTTTGCTTTTAAATTTTTGCAATGTTGTGTTGGTTTCTGCTATACAACAGTGCCAATCAGCCATAATTATACGTACTTCCACTCCCGCCTGAGCTTCCCACTCCACCCCCATCCCACCCCTCCAGGTCATCACAGAGTGTCAGACTGGGCTCTGTGTGCTGCACACAGCTTCTCACCAGCTACCTATCTTACACCTGATAGTGTATATATGCACCTCAGTGTTCACAGCAGCAACATTTTCAATACCCAGGACATGGAAACAAACTAGATACCCATTGACAGATGAATGGATAAAGATGTGCGTATATACAATGGATTGTTACTCAGCCATGAAAAGGAATGAGTTCGAGTCAGTTCTGGTGGGGTGGATGAACCTAGAGCCTGTTATACAGAGTGGAAGTAAGTCAGAAAGAGAAAAACAAATATAGTAAATTAAAGCATATATATGGAATCTAGACAAGTGGTATTGAAGAATCTATTTGTAGGAAAGGAATGGACGCAGATATGGAGAATGGACTTCTGGACACAGTGTGGGGAGGGAGAGAGTGGAACAAATGGAGAAAGGAGCACCAACAAAAATGTCCTTTTTAAAAAAAAAAAAAAAATCTTGAGCCACTGGCTTCCTGATCTATCACTTACCACCATATAAACTTGGATAGCTACGAAGAACTGTAACCTTCTGATAACAGAGAGGATACCCCTCCTACTGATTTATGTTGCAGGTTAAACAAAGGTAACACACACGAGGCCCTAAGTAGAGTTCCTGACTATAGTCAACACTCAATGCTGCTGCTGCTGCTGCTGCTAAGTCGCTTCAGTCGTGTCCGACTCTGTGCGACCCCATAGATGGCAGCCCACCAGGCTCCCCCGTCCCTGGGATTCTCCAGGCAAGAACACTGGAGTGGGTTGCCATTTCCTTCTCCAATACACGCAAGTGAAAAGTGAAAGTGAAGTCGCTCAGTCGTGTCCGACTCTTAGCGACCCTGTGGGCTGCAGCCTACCAGGCTCCTCTGTCCATGGGATTTTCCAGGCAAGAGTACTGGAGTGGGGTGCCATTGCCTTAAGGATTCATAATTGACTTTGAAACAACATGCACTCCCGAGGGGTATTCATAAGCAGCAGCACGGCTGGACTAGGTTGGAAACAGTTTCAAACTCAAAATTTGTAAGTGAGAAAAATGCAGTAAACTCTTGGTATCTGAAATTATAAATTTTTAATTTTTGATGAGTAGTGTGGCTTGTTGTGATCTATAATTTTGCACAGCTCTGAAGTGGAAAGTGCTAGTTCTGTAATAATGCAAAAGTGAGTCACTCAGATACTTAATTTAATTTGCAGTGAGAGATGTTCGATATCAGCACCTGAATACAACCTTCTGTTTCTAATGCTTTACCACTTTTGGCACTTCAGGGACTCACTGAAGCTCTCTGAGTGTGTACTTCATACCACTGGTCTAGTATGATCACGGAAGTTGTCCTGGTTGAACTACTACTCTACTCTGTGATAGGTAGACAATTTTCTCCCTCTTGGACTCCTTTATGTAAGATCATAATAGAAACAAAAGGAAATATTCCCTTGATTACAGAGCTAATTGGCAATAGAAAATGCATTAAGATCCTTAGATATAATGTTAAAAATAATTTAAAAGAAATTATTATATGAATATATTCTTATAACAATGTTCTCTGATTTTGCTTAGCTTAATTACTACTCTTGATGGTGTCTTAAGTATACGTCCAGAAGACCTGATTATATTCTCCCAAAGTTTGTTTCAATTATCTTCTTATCCATTGCATTTTTGCTAATTAAAGTTTTTATGGCATTTTCATTACCTAGGCATAAACATAATTATTATACTAAGCAGTCAGTTACAATATAAGTTTTCATGAATTATGACAGATTTAAAACATCTTTGCACCTGTCTTTCTAACCTGTAATTACCTAATCCCATCTATAACTATAGGCTGATGTCAACATATAAGCTATAAATATTAATTGCTTTATTTTCCCAAATTGAATTTTTCTTTGTATTACATGCCATTAAATCAAAAGGAAGAATATGTACTCATGTTCTTGATTTTAGTTACCAAACTGAAACTTTCCATATTTCATATGAGTGCATTAACAATACTTCTGGTCACTAAAAAAGAAGTTGGATGATATTTAAACAAAACTAAGGTGGCATAACTCAAGATGTAAGAATGAAGTTGAAGTATGTGGAGTAACCTGATTTTGTGTGACTTGTCATCCTTTGAAGCTGTCCAATCATTTGGGATTGTGGAAATATCCCCAGCTTGCTTTGTTTCAGTAGTGTGGTGTTTTGACCAACTTACTTGAATAACATATTTTTAAAATTTAAATAAGAAATGTAGCATAATACAGAAAAGCATATCACATTTATGCTAGAGTTTACAGGAGTTGTGTTATCTCTGTTAATGATAAGCAAAATTCACAGGCCTCGAACTAGGTTTTAATGTCATATTTCAACAAAGAGTTATTACACTATAACCAGTAGAATTTGATAGATTGACTAGAATGGATGTTTCCCCAATCTCTCACCGTGAAAGGGCACATATTCTCAGCTGTGTTGTGGTTTGAGGCACTATTTCTCCTTGTGGTCCGCAGCAGGCCTTTTGCTTTAGCTGTGATCTAGGTAACTTGCTTGGGATGTTCTGAATTCCCACCTGTGAAAAACAAAACATACCGAGTGAGCCAGGAAATTAAAAGACACTTTCTCCTTGAAAGGAAAGCTATGACAAACCTAGACATATATATTAAAAAGCAGAGCCATCACTTTGCTGACAAAGATCCATATGACCAAAGCTGTGGTTTTGCCAGTAGTCATGTATGGATGTGAGAACTGGACCATAAAGAAGGCTGAGCGCCAAAGATTTGATGCATTCAAACTGTGGTGAGGAGACTCTTGAGAGACTCTTGAACTGCAAGGAGATTAAACCAGTCAATCCTAAAGGAAATCAACTCTGACTATTCATTGGAAGGACTGATACTGAAGCTGAAGCTCTAATACTTTGGCATCTTGATGCAAAGAGCCCACTCATCGTCAAAGACCCTGATGTTGGGAAAGAATAAAGGCAAAAGGAGAAGGGAACTGCAGAGGATGAAACAGTTAGATAGCATCACTGACTCAATGCGCATGTATCTGAGCAAACTCCAGGTGATAGTGAAGGACAGAGGAGCCTGGTGTGCTGAAGTCTATGGGGTTGCGAAGAGTTGGACATGACTTAGCAACTGAACAACACAACAACAAACAACGGTGAGCTGTTGGGCCCTAGACTTATGAGTGGAATTCCATATCCTATCTCACTTAGAACTGACGGCTTCTGTTCCAAAGCCTACCCCATTATCTCAGCAACACTATAGGACATAAATCTTGAGCTCCCGTTTACTGAGATATTTCTTTTTCAGTTCTGACTGCTGGAAATTTCCTTTCTTGCTCTCAAACCAAATTCTTTTTAAAATATATATGTATATATTCATATTTGTTTTGATTAACACATTTTCACAGAACTGTCTTGTGCATGTGTTTGGAACAGAGGGAAGCATTATACATGAGCTTGATTTATCACTTTGTTTAATAACTGGTGTGTGTGTCTGTGTGTGTGTGTGTGTTTGTCTGTGTGTGTGTGTGCATGCTCAGTTGTGTCTGACTCTTGGCGACCCTGTGGACTCGGGGCTTGCTTGGCTCCTCTGTCTTTGGAATTTCCCGGACAAGAATACAGAGTGCGTTGCCATTTCCTTCTTCAGGGGATCTTATTGACCCAGGGATTGAACCCAGGTCTGCACTGCAAGCAGTCTCCTGCTTGGCGGGTGGATTCTTTAACAACTGAGCCACCAGGGAAGCCCAAGAACTACTGACATAACTTTTCAAGTTACACGCTCATCTGATAAAGAACTCAAACTAGAACCCTCTTCATTTATCTCTGCTGCTGCTGCTGCTAAGTCACTTCAGTCGTGTCCGACTCTGTGCGACCCCATAGATGGCAGCCTACCAGGCTCCTCCGTCCATGGGATTTTCCAGGCAAGAGCACTGGAGTGGGGTGCCATTTCCTTCTCCAATGCATGAAAGTGAAAAGTGAAAGTGAAGTCGCGCAGTCGTGTCCGACTCAGCGACCCCATGGACCGCAGCCCACCAGGCTCCTCCGTCCACGGGATTCTCCAGGCAAGAGCACTGGAGTGGGTCGCGACTGCTCTACTTCCACTCTATCCGGTTGCCTCATGACTTTGAAAGACACTGACCAAAATTTTGCTAAACTGAAGTTTGAGAAGGTCAGGGAATTCCCCTGATAAACCGTTCTAGTAATGTCATCTAAAAATGAGATTGGTAAAATTTGTTTTCAGCGAATTTATGCAAGTTCCTAATGGTCACAGTTTGAGGCTGGTTTTAGGTATTTTAATTCTTCCTCAAGAGTTTTCAGATAAACTTAGATCAAGTCTACATTGGCAAAGCAGAGTTATCTAATAAATTCAGCACAAAATGTGGTTGTAGAATTGTCTAAATTGACTTTCTGGGCTGTCCAGATGATTGCTCAAGCCTTTGAATTATTGACAGTTTAGATGTGAGTTTTTGATAGTACCATATTTTATTGCCTATTTCTGAGAGATTAAAGTACTGACTTTTACTGCATAGATATGCATCAGATACTATCTCTTTTGATGACCTTAGGGGCCAGTTCTGACCAACCTGAATTGATCACAAGTTTCAAGGAATAAAGAAAAGATTAGAAAAAGGGAATATTTACTATTACCTCCTAAAATAGTGCAGGAATATTTATGAAGAGAATTTTTGCATGTATATGTTTTTCAAGGGATTCATAAATTGAATATCAACCTCTCTTTATAGGGTGAACTACTGTGAAACTTGCAATATTTACATTATACTCCCAGTAAAAAGTATGCTTACTATTGTGGGCTATGGTATCATCAGTCAATAGTCATTGTTCATGGGTCCAGTGTCCCTTTCAGTACACAGGATTTTAGAAGTCTGGGAGAAACAGGGTACTCAAAGCAAGTGGAAATAGCTGGTATATTTCTAGTATTTGCATAATATTAGATTTGTGTATACAGAGTCAAGGGCTTCCCAGGTAGCTTAGCGGTAAAGAATCCGCCTGCCAATGCAGGAGGCTCAAGAGATGCAGGTTTGATCCCTGGGTCAGGAAAACTACCTGGAAGAGGAAATGGCAACCCACTCCAGTATTCTCACCTGGAAAATTCCATGAACAGGATAGCCTTGTGGGCAACAGTCCGTGGGGTCACAGAGTAGGACAAGACTGAGTACACATACACAGATAGAGAGCCAGTATAGCCTTCAGGAGGGCAGAAATGCAAAAGTATTTCCTCTCCTGCACCTTTTTGCATATCTCCTTACACCCGAGGTTGCTGGGTAACCAATTAGCATTATCAACCTTGTCAGTTTCTTTCCGCCAACATTTAACGTTGCAAGTTCTTGCAAAATGACTTTCAGTCCACTTCCCTTAATACATTGCTAAAGGATAATTTTTAAATGCTCTGAGGTTTTGATTTTTAAAAGACATTTGCCAGAAAGAAATCTGTTTTGATCTTCAACCAAGCAATGGGGGAAGCCAGCCTCCACCTACAGATCCTCACTCCAGGTGGACGCCAGCCCTTTCCAGACTCCCCGTGGAGGCTTCTGGGGAGAACTTGCCTCAGCCTGCTTGTGCACCCTGGTCCCTCCAGCCTGGAGAATGCCAGGAAAGGCGGCAGGGGACCTCCCTTCCAGAAGAAGTTCAGAGCTATCCAGACAACAGCAGCAGCATAATTTGGCTACTAGCTTTATTACCTGCTCTATGATTTTCAAACGTAGCTTCACTTAAAAGATTCATAACATGTATTTGAATGTAAGAATTCTTAAGGCAGTTCCTTCTTGGTGTGACTTTCAATATTTAAGTTTGGATGAACTCAGGCAGGGCAAAGAAAAAGATTCAAATGAACTTTCATTTCTTTTATTTCCAGTCACCATCAGAAATTGATTCTACCCATTTCAACTATGTTAAAGGTTCAATTTATTTTCTAAGAAGCTAAAATAAGTACGTTTCCCAAGAGATTTTTCTCTATTTCACTTTATTCTGGAAAACATATATTTCTGTTTTGGGTAATTACTTAGGGAACACCAAAAAGCACGTGTTACAATTTACAGCATGGTTCAAAAGGATTTCCATCTTTTTACCATCCAGTTCCAGCTGAGGCCCATTTGTTCCTCTTAAGTCTTGTGCCTTTGATAGAACTAGGATGCCTCGTATTTGCTCCTGCTCCTGACATGTTTACCACTTTGTTCGCCTGCTTGCTATCTACTGTCCTTTTCTCTAGAGAGACTGGCACCAAGCTGGTTTGGTTTGGGAATATTGTCATTTGTTAATAACGAGTTTTAAGTTTTTCTCACATAATTTAAGAATGTAATTATAACATAGCATCTCAGGGTAATAAAAATGTACAATACACATTAAGTAAAGTTTTATTCAAGCCTTTAGCAGCCTTGAATTCCTTCCAGGTCTTTTTAGGGGAAATTTTCACCCCCAGGGGTTGGGGAACTTGGCATGGAACATCCATTAAGTGTAACAAGGGCTTGATTCCCAGTACACAGCAATGAGAACTTGCCTTTCAAAAAATCCCTTTGATTTCACTTCAACAGATGGAAAAACATCTCTGTTTTGTGTTTTAGTCTTCAGTTTATGATTGGACAAGGAATAAAGTCCATGTCCCATAAGGTAACTAGTATTAGTGAATTATTTTGTCCTTACACCATAATGTTTTCTCCCAAATTTGTGTTCCAATACAGTAAAACCCATTAATGTATATAGATGTTCCATGAATTAAACAAAAAAGTGACAAATGCTTCTTTTTGGCAACTTATGAAGGAGGCTGTTGGGTTCTCAGGGCATCCTGCCACATGACTAGGTTGTGTTAATTCCCCTTTATGGAGTTAACGGCATGCAGTGATGGAACGGGGAAGAGAACATCAAGGGAATTGCTGGTTTTCTACCAAAGTGCTATGTTCATTTGACTGGAACACTCTTCTGTCAGCCTCATTCTTAGCAGTTTTGCAACAAACCCAAATGCCTATGAAGTTAATTCTTCTAGTATGCATATTTTCGTCTAATTTTGTAAAGTGAAAGTGAAAGTCACTCAGTCCTGTCCAACTCTTTGCAGCCCCATAGACTATACAGTCCATGGAATTCTCCAGGCCAGAATACTGGAGTGGGTAGCTTTCCCTTCTCCAGGGGATCTTTCCAACCCAGGGATAAAACCCAGGTCTCCTGAGTCGCAGGCAGATTCTTTACCAGCTGAGCCATCATCTTAAAATGGCTGTGGGAAACATCACTGACAGTAATGAAATCTAGGAGAGACTTTATCCAAAGGAGAAAGTAGCGGAGTGCCCTTCCTTTGTTCTCTTATGTTGAGCTGTACCCCCACAACATCCTACCTCTCTGAGAATTTAAGAGTTTTAATTTTACCTGCTTGAGTTCTTAAATAAAACTTAGTGATCTCAGTATTAGTACGATATAACTGAGGTCCTGGAACTTCCAATATAGGCAATATTTTAATTGCAAAGCATGATAGTCTTCTTTGACTGGCGTGGTTTGGGAATTTGCCAAAATTGCTACATGTATCTGGAAATGTAAAAACTACTAGGTACATCCTTAAGAAGGAAAAGGAGCCAAAGTCTTTATCTTTTCCTTCCCTTGATATCCTTGCTCATCAAATTTATGTTTTTCTTTTTATTTGAAAGCTAATGTTTCTCTTGAGGAAAGAATAACTGGCCAGTTGAAAGCTCAAGAAAATGACATCAAATAGAAATATTTAAATGTTTTTTAAAAGCAAGGGGACACAAGAGATCTTTTGCAGGTGATGAATATGTTAATTATCTTGTCTGTGGTGTTGGTATCATGTGTGCATATAAATGTCCAAACTCATCAAGCAGCTTCGTATATTAACCATACTTTAGTAAAATTGAAAGAATTTATACCTGTATCGGAAAACTTCAAGCATGCTAGAAAGGTTCCAGATTGAAAATATTCCCCATCTATGTTGATGTTTAAAATATACCTTCCAATATACCTTTTTTGGCTCAAAGGACTTGTTTTAAGTTAAAATATAAATATAAATGCTATAGGAAAAAATTCTTATATGCAATAACAATTTTGCCATAAGGGAGTTTATCCACCTCTTCTTCTGTATTTTGACAGCATCCTAAAGCCATGAGATCAAAAGCTGATAGTACTAGAAGAGGAAATGGAAGCTTTGGAGCCCAGAGTTATGGGGCTGCCTTGGCAGAGCAGGTCTAGGAGAGACTTCTGGTTGGCCAGAGGCATTGTAATTTGTCACCTGAAAAAGAGATAAAGGAAGAGAACTATCTAGAGGCTGCTGTGTGAGAGATTAGGATCCTGGTGATGAAACTGGCTTCATGCACACTTTTGTCTAGAGTTGGTCCTAGGAATTGTTTCAGATATAAGAATGTGTTTCGTGCTCACCATTAGGCTGGGTATTATCAACTTTGATCTTCACACACACAAAGAAACAATGATACAGACATGATGATCCTTATTTTAGGGTTCAGGGATCAATTGTGGGCTGCTTGCATTGAACACCCTGATGTTGTCAACCTGCTCATCTGAGTCTCCACTTGAAAGTCAACAGTTGGAGGCCCTTTACTTTTTAATCTATCTTGTGGCTGATTTTTTCAGAAGATAGTGAATGGAATAACCAGTTAATCAGATATAATAAATTTAGTTAAGGTTCTTGGGCTTGAATTTCACTTAGCTCATTACCGCTGAAAGGCAATGTTTTGAGTTTTTAAAGTTGTTTTCTTCCATATTCTACTCTGAATGATATGAGTATTGAATAGCTGGCTGGAGCTGAATTGGAGGGATGGGGCTATAGGGGCTATACTGGCCTATGAGAGTTGGCTAGTTCTCTGCAGAAGTATCTGTGATTCTTTGTCAGCAGATCCTGAGTCTATCCTGGTAAAAGCCGGTTTCTCAGCCTCCCTTGCAACATGAGGACTACATGCCACTAATAAGACATAAGCAGAAGCATGCAGGGCACCCAGAAATGTCTCCCTAAAAGAGGGATAGGGAGTGTGTGTTTGAAGAACACTAACAGTCTCCCTAAGATTATGTGTTTGAACAACACTCCTTGATCGTACTGTCAGGAACCAAAGGAGTCTAAAGTGGGAAATTCAGGGCTTTAAGACATTTTTTTCCTGGGTTTTCTGTGCTATGTAACCAAAACTAATTTCAACTGGAGAACAGCCTTGGAAGCTCCCAGCACTTATCACCAACATGGCCCTCTTAATAGAAGTGACTATTACTGGATGTAATAGTCTGGACTGGACGACTGGATGTGATCAGGTGACATGGGGCCCCATCTATCCAGGGGTTGGCCTCTGTCCCCAAAGTTGTCTTCCTTAATCTGGCCATCAGCCCTGAGGTGCCTGGCATGAGAACTCTGATTAAATCATGTTCTCCTATATATGACAGGGGGTAGCTGGGTTTCTGAAGCAGGTAGAGAGAAGGTGTAATGAAGGATGGAGCTGTGAAGTCAGATGGCTGAAACCACTGCTGTGTCCTGATTGTCATTCCAGATCTCCAGGGAGCCTGGCTGGGGAAATTTTTCTGCAGGCCTCCTGCACTTCCTGGCCTCCTGACTCTCCTGAGGCTGTCAGGACTGCAAGGTCTGAAGGACATCGGACAACCCAGGCTAATCTGCCTAAGTGTGTCTCTGCTGTAGATTCAGAGAGCACACCTAAATCAAAGTGTCCCTGGAGTCCTTCACAGTACTCTCTGGATGTCTCTGTTCTAACCATTCACGATGGTGCCAGGAGTAAAAAGAACAACCCAACAGGAACTCTCATGTACCAAAGACTGCAGAAGAAACACCAGCGCTTGACTATTTACTCTTGCTTTTGATGTTAAGAACAGAGTAAGTCTATTTTTGGTTTTAAGTTACTTTAAATAAATAAATAAATGTATATTTTTATGAATAGTATATGAATATATTAGAGATTATTTTATTTGTTTTGTTTGAACATATGACTTCTCCACAGTGACTCATGACTCTCCTACAGCCCTCGGTCCATGGGTTTATTCTGGCAAGAATACTGGAGTGGGTTGCCACATCCTCCTTCAGGGGATTGTACTAATCCAGGGTTTGAACACATGTCTCCTGCCTTAGCAGGTGGATTCTTTACCACTGAGCCACCTGGGAAGCACAAACATTGGCATCAGTTCAGTTCAGTTCAGTCGCTCAGTCGTGTCCGTCTCTTTGCCACCCTGTGAACTGCAGCTCGCCAGGCTCCCTGTCAATTAACAACTCCTGGAGTCCACCCAAACCCATGCCCATCGAGTCAGTGAGGCATCCAATTGCTCATCCTCTGTCATCCCCTTCTCCTCCTGCCCTCAATCTTTCCCAGCATCAGGGTCTTTTCCAATGAGTAAGCCCTTTGCATCAGGTGGCCAGAGTATTGGAGCTTCAGCTTCAACATCAGTCCATCCAATGAACACCCAGGACTGATCTCCTTTAGGATGGACTGGTTGGATCTCCTTGCATCCAAGGGACTCTCAAGAGTCATCTCCAACACCACAGTTCAAAAGCATCAATTCTTGTATGCTTAGCTTTCTTCACAGTCCAATTCTCACATCCATACATGACCACTGGAAAAACCAAGCCTTGATTAGATGGACCTTTGTTGGAAAAGTAATATCTCTGCTCTTCAATATGCTGTCTAGGTTGGTCATAACTTGCCTTTCAAGGAGTAAGCGTCTTTTAATTTCATGACTGCAATCACCATACACAGTGATTTTGGAGCCCAGAAAAATAAAGTCAGCCACTGTTTCCATTGTTTCCCTATCTATTTGCCATGAAGTGATGGGATCAGATGCCATGATCTTAGTTTTCTGAATGTTGAGATTTAAGCCAACTTTTTCACTCTCCTCTTTCACTTAATCAAGATGTTCTTTAGTTCTTTACTTTCTGCCATAGGGAGGTGTCATCTGCATATCAGAGGTTATTGATATTTCTCCTGGCAATCTTAATTCCAGCTTGTGCTTCTTCCAGCCCAGCAATTCTCATGATGTACTCTGCATGTAAGTTAAATAAGTGAGGTGACAATCTATAGCCTTGACATACTCCTTTTCCTATTTGGAACCAGTTTGCTATTCCATGTCTAGTTCTAACTGTTGCTTCCTGACCTGCATACAGATTTCTCAGGAGGCAGGTCAGGTATTCCCATCTCTCTCAGAATTTTCCACAGTTTATTGAGATCCACATGGTCAAAGGCTTTGGCATAGTCAATAAAGCAGAAATAGATGTTTTTCTGGAACTCTTTTGCTTTTTGATGATCCAGCAGATGTTGGCAATTTGATCTCTGGTTCCTCTGCCTTTTCTAAAACGAGCTTGAACATCTGGAAGTTCACGGTTCATGTATTGCTGAAGCCTGGCTTGGAGAATTTTGAGCATTACTTTACTAGCATGTGAGATGAATGCAATCGTGTGGTAGTTTGAGCATTCTTTGGCATTATCTTTCTTTGGGATTGGAATGAAAACTGACCTTTCCCAGTCCTGTGGCCACTGCTGAGTTTTCCAAATTTGCTGGCATATTGAGTGTAGCATATTCACAGCAACATCGTTCAGGATTTGAAATAGCTCAACTGGAATTCCATCACCTCCACTAGCTTTGTTCATACTGATGCTTTCTAAGGCCCACTTGACTTCACATTTCAGGATATCTGGCTCTAGGTGAGTGATCACACCATCATGATTATCTGGGTTGTGAAGATCTTTTTTGTACAGTTCTTCTGTGTATTCTTGCCACCTCTTCTTAATATCTTTTGCTTCTGTTAGGTCCCTACCATTTCTATCCTTTATCGAGTCCATCTTTGCATAAAATATTCCCTTGGTATCTCTAACTTTCTTGAAGAGATCTCTAGTCTTTCCCATTCTACTGTTTTCCTCTATTTCTTTGCACTGATCACTGAGGAAGGTTTTCTTATCTCTCCTTGCTATTCTTTGGAACTCTGCATTCAAATGATATCTTTCCTTTTCCCCTTTGCTTTTTGCTTCCCTTCTTTTCACAGCTATTTGTAAGCCCTCCTCAGACAATCATTTTGGTTTTTTTCATTTCTTTTTCTTGGGGATTGTCTTGATTCCTGTCTCTTGTACAATGTCATGAACCTCCATTCATAGTTCATCAGACACTCTGGCTATCAGATCTAGTCCCTTAAATATATTTCTCACTTCCACTGTATAGTCATAAGGGATTTGATTTAGGTCCTACCTGAATGATCTAGTGGTGGCCTCCACTGTCTTCAATTTCAGTCTGAATTTGGCAATAAGAAGTTCATGATCTGAGCCACAGTCAGCTCCTGGTCTTGTTTTTGCTTACTTTATAGAGCTTCTCCATCTTTGGCTGCAAAGAACATAATCAATCTGATTTTGATGTCGACCATCTGGTGATGTCCATGTGTAGAGTCTTCTCTTGTGTTGTTGGAAGAGGGTTTTTGCTATGACCAATGCGTTCTCTTGGCAGAACTCTATTTGCCTTTGCCCTGCTTCATTCTGTACTGCAAGGCCAAATTTGACTGTTAGTCCAGGTGTTTCTTAACTTCCTACTTTTGCATTTCAGTCCCCTATAATGAAAAGGACATCTTTTTGGGGTGTTAATTCTAGAAGACCTTGGAGGTCTTCATAGAACTGTTCAACTTCAGCTTCTTCAGAGTTACTGGTTGGGGCATATACTTGAATTACCATGATATTGAATGGTTTGCCTTGGAAACAAACAGAGATCATTCTGTCGTTTTTGAGATTGCATCCAAGTACTGCATTGCAGACTCTTGTTGACCGTGATGGCTACTCCATTTCTTCTAAGGGATTCCTGCCCACAGTAGTAGATATAATGGTCATCTGAGTTAATTTCATCCATTCTAGTCCATCTTAGTTCACTGATTCCTAGAATGTCGATGTTCAGTCTTGCCATCTCCTGTTTGACCACTTCCAATTTATCTTGATTCATGGACCTGACATTCCAGGTTCCTATGCAATATTGCTCTTTATAGCATCGAACCTTGCTTCTATCACCAGTCACATCCACAACTGGGTATTGTTTTTGCTTTGGCTCCATCGCTTAATTCTTTCTGGAGTTACTTCTCCACTGATCTCCAGTAGCATATTGCGCACCTACCGACCTGGGGAGTTCCTCTTTCAGTATCCTATCTTTTTGCCTTTTCATACTGTTCATGGGGTTCTCAAGGCAAGAATACTGAAGTGGTTTGCCATTCCCTTCTCCAGTGGACCACAATCTCTCAGACCTCTCCACCATGACCTGTCCGTCTTGGGTGGCCCCACACGGCATGGCTTAGTTTCACTGAGTTAGCCAAGGCTGTGGTCTGTGTGATCAGATTGGCCTGTTGTCTGTGATTGTGGTTTTAGTCTGTCTGCCTTCTGATGCCCTCTCTCAATGCCTACCGTCTTACTTAGTTTTCTCTCACCTTGGACATGGGGTATCTCTCTCATACTTGCATAAACGTGACTAATTTGCTATAGGTGGCAAGGGAAAAGACAGTAAGATATTCAGATATCTAGATGGGAAGCAGTTATCAAGGTGCAGGAAAGCACAGTATAGGAGTAAGAAGAGTTTTAGGAAGAACAGTGTGGATTTTGAAAACATGGTCATGAGATTCCAGTGATATCCAAGTGAAGTTGGGTATTCACTTGGTTTCCCGAGAGAAGTTGACCATTTAGCAATTGCATATGAGTCTGAAACTGAGCCAGGGGTCTATAATGGAAAGATAAACTTGGAAATCACCAGTGTATCCATGGACAGTTGAGACTAAGAGGGTGAAGAGATTGTTTTCTGAGAGTACAGAATAATGGAGCTTTGGAACCATTACCAGTTAGACTCAAAGAAGTAAAAGACAACTGGCCGGAGAGGTTTAGGGGATGTCCCACATAATCTTCTAGGGTCTCTGCTTCATTTCAGCCTAACTCTGCTGCTGCTGCTGCTGCTAAGTCGCTTCAGTCGTGTCTGACTCTGTGCGACCCCATAGACGTCAGCCCACCAGGCTCCCCCGTCCCTGGGATTCTCCAGGCAAGAACACTGGAGTGGGTTGCCATTTCCTTCTCCAATGCATGAAAGTGAAAAGTGAAAGTGAAGTTGCTCAGTCGTGTCCGACTCCTAGCGACCCCATGGACTGCAGCCTACCAGGCTAACTCAGGGGAGATCAAACCAGTCAACACTAAAGGAAATGAACCCTGAACATATATTGGGAGGATTGATGCTAAAGCTGAAGCTCCAATACCTTGATTGAAGGCAGGAGGAGAAGAGGAAAACAGAGAATGAGATTGCTGGATGGCATCATCGGCTCAATGGACATGAGTTTGAGCAAGCTCTGGGAGATTAGTGAAGGGCAGGGAAGCTTGGCAGGCTGCAGTCCACGGGGTTACAAAGTGTCAGACATGACTGCACAAGAACAAAGGGAAAGATAAAGAAGAGGGAGGGCGCCATGTTGGTGCGGTGGGATCACACTGCCTCAGTCAGCACCATGTCCCGGCTGTATGACCTCAGACAGTCAATCTCTCTGAGCCTTACTTTCCACATCTGTAAAAGGGGTAACCATAATTGTTTTATTGTCTTCTTGTGAGGACTAAATGAGATTATGTATCTAAGGCTCTAGCCTCTGGAAAGCTCTACGAATAATAAGATAAGCTATCATCAATGCTTTTTTTTCTGTGGAAACTTAGTGAGGCCAGAGGCTCATCAACTTTCAGTGAGTATTTCATTGAGGCCGTGCTGAGGACTCTGAAATCTTTTCAGGCCCTCAGATCCCCAATGGAGGGTGTGATCTGGGCAAAGATGATTACATTATTTTTCTGTCTTACAGTTATTTTCCTAGAAGATATTTCTCAAGGCAGATGAGAGCCTTTGTATTTTCAGCCTTTAAAAATCAATTATTTCTGAGTTATTCTGCATATATGAAAAGCTCCAAATTAATTTCTACTGAATTTTCTTTTCTGTGATCAACGAAGAGGTCAGCCGGTAGAAGCTATGATATTCTAAACTAGTGCTGTGTACAGCCCCTCAGAGTTCTAATTGCCTTAATTCTCTATAATTCTATTCTGAGAAACGGCATCTTTTTATACAGCCTTAAACATCTCAGCTTCTTAATATATTCATGAATGAGAAAATGTTAATACGTAATTCATGTCACAGGGTTTACATGTGATAATTCTGCACCAAAAAAAAGCCTTAAAATACAGAAGCCCTGGTCCCAAATGTTCTCTATTCTCATAACACACGAGGAGACAAAACCTCGGAACAGAGGTGGATCACGATATTCCTTGCTCATTCATTATATACAGTATCTCTGCCCTGGCCTTTAGATTTCCCTGTACACCTCAGGAAAATGTGGGGAGATGGATTGAACCAGCATCTAGAGGTAAATGATGCCACATTGCATTACCTGAGTCACTATCTCCCCAATAGCTTTTTCTCCCCCCTCCTTTTTTTTTCCCCAAAAGAGAACATCTTTGGAAATTGAGAATATTCAGTGAACAAAACTCATAAATCAAATCATTATCATTAATAATCAAAGTGAGACATTGTAAGAAATAGCAAATTAATCACAACTGGCAGGTGAAGCTACTTCCAGCCTATGTGCTCTCTGCATACTAAAGGGAACGGAATTTTCCCCTGTGTGGTTTTATTTTTTATTATTTTCTCAGTGAACACCGAACTTTTTGGTGAACTGGGAACTATATCCAAACCCAAATTTTCATACTATAGGTATGATTGATTCTGTTTAATGAAACTTTGTTTTCAGAACCACTTTGGATCCATAATAAGCTACACAATAATCTAATGTACTTTGCTAATACTGATACTGTATATTTAAAATTGAAGGCATTTTCTAGAGAATAAAAATGAGTGGTATTACAAATGTGTATTTAACTTACTACTTATGTCCTGCTTTTTTGGTCTGAATTCTTTTATTTTCTTGTTTTTGTCTTTTTAGAAAATAATAATTATTTGACAAGCTATAACAGTTTAAATGCCTTTTTGGGGAAAATCTAAGAAAAATTTAAACATAATATCTTCTGTTCTCATAATAGCTTTCAGGAGCACAATACTTTGAATTCTGAGAACACTTTACTTAAAAAAAACAAATGTTTTCTAGTATAATGTTACTTTTCTGACTTTCCTGTGAAGAATGACTTTCTTTAATAGGGAGAATGTGAGTCCAGAACAATTTAAGTCCTGTCCAACCACACAGCGATTCTGGGTTCAAATTTAGAGAACCTGTATTCCCTAGAATTTTTGGTTTTGACTGACACTTGAAAAGCCATGTAAATTTTAAAAAATAGTAGAAAATAAATACTAATTTGTGGATTTTATTTTTACTTCCATGTTTAATTAAAATCTACTGAGTGATAAATGCATTAGTGATTTCAGAAGGTTCAGAAATATAATAAGCTCTAGAGAGAAAGGCAAACAAAATATGTAGGGATTAGAAGAAAATAGAAATAAAAAGCAAAGTATATTTGAGGATTGAGAAACATAATATTTCAGTAAAGCCCATGTGGTTATAAGAGTCTGTGCTTTTGCTAGGCATAACTTAACTAAGAAATGAAGGAGAAACACTGAGACTGTCATTTTCTTTTACCCAGAATCATTTTTCCTTGCATGACTGTTACCAATTACCTTAGCTCAATTCAATAATCCTCATCAGTACTCCAAGAGTTTAACTGGAAAGCAATATTAAGGATCAAAATGTTGGGGTTTTGTGAAAGTAGAATTCTCAAAATCTTTTCAGCAGATTCCTGAATTATTCAAGAGTGTCAGTATATATTTCTCCCCTATTACCTATATTTGGGTATTTTCTTCCTTTTGAAAGCATCTGAATTCAGTAGAAAAGCAAACAGAGTGATTCTATGATGTGTATTTTCTTGAAGGCAGACTGGGAAAGTATTTTTTAAATAGATAAATGCATCTTCTTTTTCTAACATTAAATATGTTGGTTACTACTTCCTAACAATTTTCTGGCCTTTTTTTTTTTTTTTTTTTTCAGTTTATGTTTGTGGCACAATTTTTTTTTTTTTCTCCTTTACTTTCTCCACTAACCTTTCACTGGGGGAAATTGTTCAACATGACAAAGTTATTTCCTATGTTTGATGAGCTCTTCACTGGGGACCCAGCCTTCTCTGGAGTGTTCTGATGCCCTAGAAATCCCAAAGCTGGTTTGAAGGGATAAAATCCTGACTTGTTAATGATGTAGACATTTCTCAAAAGATGCAATCATTTCTACCTGAATAGCTCATTACATCAATTAATTGTGAGAAAGACATTGGCTCCTTTAAGAAGAAAAGCCAAGTAGCAGGTATGGCATAAGTTTGTCCTTTTGGTTTGTGTTTTGCAGTATTTGAGACAGCTTGTTAGAAGATGCAATGTGTCTCTTTCTAATTGGATCCCAAACATGAGGAATGAGAGATGAATACAGTTGGTTCCATAACATCTCCTCGTTGGATTCCCCAAAACATTCTGTTCATACTCCCTTGACCCTGGAGAATAGCTTTTATGGTTTGAAACCATTGATAAAGTGGCCAATCAGTTATAACTTTCAAGGATCACATAGGCAGGTTTCTTGACTGTCTGCTGGTATATATATATATATATATATATATATATATATATATATATATATATATATATTAAGCATTTCTGATGTATAAATAAGGAAATATCATTAGTAAGAAAACACTAAATAAGACTGCAAACCATGGACAAAAAAGGTATAAAACGGATTCTCTGACATGATCGACTGGCTAATACAGACTTTCCTTCTTTTCCTTTCTTTTCTCTCACATTCAGGCACACCCTCAGCTTCTGTTTTTCGTCACTCACACAGAGCTTCCAAAGAAACTTAAGCTTTTGTGGCCGATTACTCAGGATTTAATTACATGGATGTAAAATAGTGCCTGGGTAATAATGCACATGGGGTTATTCAATAACAGAAGGAACGTAAAGCGATTCCATATCTCCTTGAATCAGGAATATTAATTAATCATATGATGAGAATGCAACATTCTATTTACCAGTGCAAGAGGCTGCCAAGATCTTTCTGACTTTAATAATTGCACATGTTGTTGTGGGAGGAAAAAATTAATTTAGTTATTAAATTGGAGGGTGCTTTTTTCCTGTCATGGAGGAGTTGGAAAGTAGCCAGGCCATAACGTGAAAGTTATGAGGCTTGGGGTGTGGATTACTTTACTTTAATTGAAAGCCTTCTCCACCTTTAGTTAAAGAAAAATATCAAAGTGTTGGGATGGGACACAAAGCTTGTTTCTCATGCACGCTGATCACAAAGCAATCAAGCTTTTTGCCATCTTGTCCCATGTGGATTGCAGTGGAACAGTGCACACAGGATGGCTCCCTCTTAAGGTACACACCAGCTTGAGGAAATGCTTGCTGCCATGTACCAGCTGCAGTCACGTGATGGGAGCAGAGATAGTCTTCACAAAGGCAGAGCATTTCAGGGAAGTGCAGGTCTATGCATGGAGGGCTGCGGCAAAAAGGAATGTGATGTCTTCCCACCTGACTTTCTTGCGTCCTCATCTTTACAGGCTTTTCCTGCTCCTTTTCCTTCTCTACCTTCAGGTTTTAAATTCCCTCTTGCAAGGACCACCTTGAGGGCCTCTACTGATCAGCTCAACCTGCAGAATTTGCTTCTGTTACTTCCCCATCCTCTCTCGTCCTTCTTCTTTTCCTTCTTCTATCAGGACTTGAACTCAGTTCAATTTGGACCCTTTCCCAGACCCTAAATAGCAAACATATATGCTCTATATTTGGTCTTCCCTAGTAGCTCAGCTGCTAAAGAATCCACTTGCAGTGCAGGAGACCCCCAGTTTGATTCCTGGGTCAGGAAGATCCCCTGGAGAAGGGATCGGCTACCCACTCCAGTGTTATTGGGCTTCCCTGGTGGCTCAGATGGTAAAGAATCCTCCTGCAATTTGGGAGACCTGGGTTCAAACCCTGGGTTGGGAAGATCCCCTGGAGAAGGAAAGGGCTACCCACACCAGTATTCTGGACTGGAGAATCCCCATGGACAGAGGAGCCTGGTGGGCTGTAGTCCACCGGGTTTCAAAGAGTCAGACATGACTAAGCGAGCAAGCATGAATGCTCTACGTTTATGTATATATCACTTTTTAGCTCCTGCTACACTTCTTGCGGGTGGAGATAGATTCTTCCAATCTTTGCAGTTCTAAGTGGTAAGTAGAGGACTTTTTACACATTGGTTTTTAACCATTACTCATTGTCTTCGTTTGGAAGAACAGGGAAAGTGGGGTGGAAGTGTAATTACTCATCCCAGCAATTCATTAGCAAAATATATCTTTCAGCAAGTCATTGATGACCCTGGTCCCTAATGCCTTCACTGTAAAGAGTATTATCCCATGATGCTGCTGCTACTAAGTCGCTTCAGTCGTGTCCGACTCTGTACGACCCCATGGATGGCAGCCCACAAGGCTCCTCTGTCCACGGGATTCTCCAGGCAAGAATACTGAAGTGGGTTGCCATTTCCTTCTCCAATTATCCAATACTTTTATGTAACTAATATTGTATGATTTGATATTGTATGCTTATTTTATTTGGTCTTTTCAAAGTACAGTGCTATCCCCAAGAAACCTAAAAGTTTTCATCAGTTCAGTTCAGTTCAGTTCAGTTCAGTTCAGTTGCTCAGTCGTGTCTGACTCTTTGAGACCCCATGAATCGCAGCACTCCAGGCCTCCCTGTCCATCACCATCTCCCGGAGTTCACTCAGACTCACGTCCATTGAGTTCGTGATGCCATCCAGCCATCTCATCCTCGGTCGTCCCCTTCTCCTCCTGCCCCCAATCCCTCCCAGCATCAGAGTCTTTTCCAATGAGTCAACTCTTCGCATGAGGTGGCCAAAGTACTGGAGTTTCAGCTTTAGCATCATTCCTTCCAAAGAAATCCTAGGGTTGATCTCCTTCAGAATGGACTATTGTTTAATAGAAATGAAATAGAAGAGTTTATGGAAAATAGTTTAATAGAACTAGAAGACAAGAACTATAATTTGGGCAGAAGAGAACTATGTATTTTTGGCTTATTATTACATAAATTTTGAATTTATATTAAACATTGAATGTGATTTTTCTATTTTTCTTTGTATTTAATAATTCCTGAATTAATCAAATTTGAGAGAAATGCTGGACTGGGAGAAGCACAAGCTGGAGTCAAGATTGGCAGGAGAAATATCAGTAACCTCAGATATGCAGATGACACCACCCTTATGTTAGAAAGTGAAGAGGAACTAAAAAGCCTCTTGATGAGAGTGAAAGAGGAGAGTGAAAAAGTTGGCTTAAAGCTCAACATTCAGAAAACGAAGATCATGGCTTCTGGCCCCATCACTTCGTGGGAAATAGATGGGGAAACAGTGGAAACAGTGTCAGACTTTATTTTTGGGGGCTCCAAAATCACTGCAGATGGTGACTGCAGTCATGAAATTAAAAGACACTTACTCCTTGGAAAAAAAGTTGTGACCAACCTAGATAGCATATTGAAAAGCAGAGACATTACTTTGCCAACAAAGGTCTGTCTAGTCAAGGCTATGGTTTTTCCAGTGGTCATGTATGGATGCGAGAGTTGGACTGTGAAGAAAGCTGAGCACCGAAGAATTGAGGCTTTTGAACTGTGGTGTTGGAGAAGACTCCTGAGAGTCCCTTGGACTGCAAGGAGATCCAACCAGTCCATTCTGAAGGAGATCAGCCCTGGGATTTCTTTGGAAGTATGCTAAAGCTGATGCTAAAGCTGATGCTAAAGCTGAAACTCCAGTACTTTGGCTGCCTCATGCGAAGAGTTGACTCATTGGAAAAGACTCTGATGCTGGAAGGGATTGGGGGCAGGAGGAGAAGGGGACGACAGAGGATGAGATGACTGGATGGCATCATTGGCAGATGGACATGAGTTTGAGTGAACTCCGGGAGTTGGTGATGGACAGGGAGGCCTGGCATGCTGCGGTTCATGGGGTCGCAAAAAGTCAGACACAACTGAGTGACTGAACTGAACAGAACTGAATTAAGTATATATGCTAATACATGCTGAAATAACATAGATGCAATAAATTTTAATATACACACATTATAATATTCACAAAATATTATGTATGGATTCTAATTGGCTTTTCTTTAGAAAATATGGTGTTCAGAGTTTCATTGCAAATGATATTCCAAATTCAACACATCTTTAAACATTTGGGATCCTAACATTTAGCCATGGTCTATTACATGTTAAAAGATGTTATCTCAAATTTCTGTCCAGCTCCTTAATTTCATTTGAATATTCATCTCTATCTCCTGCTGAACTTGGAGGGAATTTTAACGAAACCCAGAAGCATTTACCTGAAGCTAGAATTTCCACATTTCCTTTTCTCAACATATATTTCCATACTTGCTTCTAAAGAATTGAATAGAAAAGAGGTTTATGATGCTTTCTGAGGGGAGCCCTGAGTGTCAACAGTATTAAACACTTAATATATAAACAACTTTAAGAAAATCCAGACCTGGGGCAAATAATTAAAGGCAGAACTTCAAAACAGGTTTGTTGATATTACCTGTGTGGGAAGAGAATCACAGCTTTGAGCTTGAGGGTCTTTGTCATATTCATTAAAAACTGGAAACCACCATTCTCATATTTTGACAGACTTCGAGATCATGGAACAGAGTAGATAGCCAGGAAGTAAATTCCTCTATATAGGGATTTCTGACAACAATGTAAGGTCAGTTCAGTGAAGAAAGAATTATCTTCCAACAAAAGGTACTGGAAAAATTGGATCAGTTCAGTTTAGTTCTGTTGCTCAGTCATGTCTGACTCTTTGTGACCCCATGGACTGCAGCATGCCAGGCTTCCCTGTACATTACCAATTTCTGGAGCTTACTCAAACTCATGTCCATTCAGTTGGTGATGCCATCCAATCATCTCATCACCTGTTGTCCCCTTCTCCTCTCATCATAAATCTATCCCAGCATCAGGCTCTTTTCAAATGAGTCTTTTTTCTCTCTCTTTTTTTTTTACATCAGATGGCCAAAGTATTAGAGTTTCAGCTTCAGCATTAGTCCTTCCAATGAACACCCAGGACTGATCTCCTTTAGCATGCACTGGTTGGATTTTGTTGCAGCCCAAGGGACTCTTAAGAGTCTTTCCCAACACGACAGTTCAAAAGCATCAATTCTTTGGTGCTCAGCTCTCTTTATAGCCCAATTCTCACATCCATTCATAACCACTGGAAAAACCATAGCCTTGATTAGATGGATCTTTGTTGACAAAGTAATGTCTCTGCTTTTTAATATGCTGTCTAGGTTGGTCATAACTTTTCTTCCAGGGAGCAAATGTCTTTTAATTTCATGGCTGCAGTCACCATCTGCAGTGATTTTGGAGTCCCCCAAAATAAAGTCTCTCACTGTTTCCATTGTTTCCCCATCTATTTTCCATGAGTGATGGGACCAGATGTCATGATTTTACTTTTCTGAATATTGAGCTTTAAGCCAGCTTTTTCACTCTCCTCTTTCACTCTCATCAAGAGGCTCTTTAGCACCTCTTCACTTTCTGCCATAAGGGTGGTGTCATCTGTGTATCTGAGGTTATCGATATTTCTCCTGGCAATCTTGATTCCAGCTTGTGCTTCTTCCAGCCCAGCATTTCTCATGATGTACTCTGCATGTAAGCTAAATAAGCAGGGTGACAATATACAGCCTTGATGTACTCCTTTTCCTATTTGGAATCAGTCCATTGTTCCATGTCTTGTTCTCACTGCTGCTTCTTGACCTGCATATAGATTTCTCAGGAGGTAGGTTGTGTGGTCTAGTATTCCCATCTCTTGAAGAATTTCCCACAGTTTGTTGTGATCCACACTGTCAAAGGCTTTAGTGGAGTCAATGAAGCAGAAATAGATGTTTTTCAGGAATTCTCTTGCTTTTACTATGATGCAACGGATGTTGGCAATTTGATCTCTGGTTCCTCTACCTTTTCTAAGTCTAGCTTGAACATCTGGAAGTTCACATACTGTTGAAGCCTGGCTTGGAGAATTTTAAGTATTACTTTGCTAGCATGTGAGATGAGTGCAATAGTGCAATAGTTTGAGCATTCTTTGGCATTGCCTTTCTTGTGATTGGAATGAAAACTGACCTTTTCCAGTCTTGTGGCCACTGCTGAGTTTTCCAAATTTGCTGGCATATTGATTGAAGCACTTTCAGAGCATCATCTTTTAGGATTTGAAAGAGCTCAACTAGAATTTCACCATCTCCACTAGCTTTGTTTGTAGTGATGCTTCTAAGGTCCACTTGACTTCACATTTCAGGATGTCTGGCTCTAGGTTAGTGATCACACCATCACGGTCATCTGGGTCATGAAGATCTTTTTTGTACAGTTCTTCTGTGCATTCTTGCTACCTTTTCTTAATATCTTCTGCTTCTGTTAGGTCCATACCATTTCTGTCCTTTATTGTGCCCATCTTTGCATGAAATGGCCCCTTGATATCTGTAATTTTTTTTGAAGAGATCTCTAGTCTTTCCCATTCTATTATTTTACTCTATTTCTTTGCACTGATCACTGAGGAAGGCTTTCTTATCTCTCCTTGCTTTTCTTTGGAACTCTGCATTCAAATGGGTATATCTTTCCTTTTCTCCTTTGCCTTTAGCTTGGATATTCATGTGCAAATAAAGAGTAAATTTTGATCCATACCTTTCACCCTTACACCATATCTAACATGATTATGAATCTATAATTCCTCCACACAAACAAACAACCCATTCTATCAGCCCTCCCTGACCTGCCCTATAAGAGCAGAGTAGAGGAAATGTTTAAACTGACAGTAGCAATCCTACCAACTTGTAGCAAAATAAGGAGGGAGGGCTTATTGGATGATGAAAATTGAGAAGCGGGAGAGTTTGGGAGAGGTGAGGAAAAGCATATAGTTAGAAATTGATTGGCACTAGTGGGGCAGTTTAGTAAATGCGATGTGTACCTGGGCTGCTGAGTTGTTGGCATTACTTGCAATCAGCCAAGACCCATGAGAATATGCACCCCACACTTGAGAAGGAGTCAGTTCAGTTCAGTCTCTCAGTTGTGTCTGACTCTTTGTGACCCCATGGGCTGCAGCACGCCAGGCCTCTTCATCTATCACCAACTCCTGGAGCTTGCTCAAACTCATGTCCATCGAGTCAGTGATGACATCCAACCATTTCATCTTTTGTTGTCTCCTTCTCCTCCTGCCTTCAATCTTTCTCAGCATCAGAGTCTTTTCCAATGAGTCAGTTCTTCACTCAGGTGAACAAAGCATTGGAGCTTGAGCTTCATCATCAGTGCTTCCAATGAATATTCAGTACTGATTTCCTTTAGGATTGACTGGTTGGATCTCTTTGGAGTCCAAGGGACTCTCAAGGGTCTTCTCCAACACCACAGTTCAAAAGCATCAATTCTTTGGTGCTCAGCTTGCTTTATGGTCCAACTCTCACATCCATACATGACTATAGGAAAAACCATAGCTTTGACTATATGGACTTTCATCAGCAAAGTCATGTCTCTGCTTTTTAATATCTGTCTAGGTTGAAAAGGAGTAAGGATCAATATTAGAAGTCTCTATTAAGGAGATCAAACCAGTCAGTCCTAAAATCAACCTTGAATATTCATTGGAAGGATTGAGGCTGTGGCTCCAATACTTTGGCCACCTGATGCAAAGAACTAACTCATTGGAAAATACCCTGATGCTGGAAAAGATTGAGGACAGGAGGAGAAGGGGATGACAGAGGATAAGATGGTTGGATGGCATCACCAACTTGATGGACATGAGTTTGAGCAAGCTCCGGGAGTTGGTGATGGACTGGGAGGACTGGCGTGCTGCAGCCCATGGGGTCACAAAGAGTCGGACATGACTGAGAGACTGAACTGAATTGCCTCCTTCTCAAGTGTAGGTGCGTATTCTCATGGGTCTTGACTGTTTGCAATAATTCCAACAACTCAGCAGCCCAGGTACCAGTCATCTTTACTAAACTGAGCCATCAGTGCTTATCTTAGTTCAAAGGAAGGGAAATAGTCATAAAGATCAGAAGTAGGCACTAAGAATGAAGTCTTCTGGGCCTTTTAGTGAGAAAGTTAAATTCCATTTAGAAGTCTTCCATTTTAGAAATTAAGAAATGCTTGATGTATTTTAAAATATTTTAATCAAAACGATTTTCTTAAATGTTGCTTATAAGGGGCAACTATTATTTGGGAAAGCTATTATGCTGAAAGGTTATTCTCTGAGAGTTTTAGCTAGCCAGTATTTCACTTTATGTGCTGTGTGCTGTGCTCAGTCACTTCAGTCGTGTCAACTCTTTGCAACCCCCGGACTGTAGCCCATCAGGCTCCTCTGCCGATGCTGGATGGCTTGCCATTTCCTTCTGAAGGGGATCTTCCTAGACCAGGCATTGAACCTGCATCTCCTGCCTCTGCTGTGTTGCATGGAGATTCTTTACCTGCTGAACCACTGAGGAAGCCCATTTTACTTTATTCCATTTATTTTCCCAGGTAAGCCATTGTTTCCTTTTGTGAATATAAATGTTAATCAAAATTCTTACAGTTATATGGGAAATAGTTTCAGACACAGGAGACATTTTTTTTTTTTACAAATGACTTTGTTAATCAAAATCACTTTTGATTTTGTTTAATTCTTTATTGTCACAATAGCATTTTTAAAGGACACTCAATCTAAATATTTTGAGAACTGAATATTTTATTTGAAGTTCGGCATTGTATATAATGATATTTTATCAAATTCCTAATCAATAAAATCCATTTTAAGTATTTTTATGCACAAAGCATTGTGTCAGTTATTAGGTGTAATTCAAGTTGATTTAATACCTTGTGCTCAGACCAAAAAACTCACATTGAAAGACAAGACAATGTCATAAAAGCCATAAAAAGATAACTAAGAAAAAAAGAGTGATTCAGAAATGGAATAGACAATATATGCTGGAGAAATCAGAAACAAATAACTACATTCAAAGGCAGAACTCAAAAAACATCAAACCCGTCCTCCCCTAACCACATTTTTGTTTTCTCTTGTGTATAAATCCCATTTCAAATTCATATGTGAAGTAAGGGAAAAAGCACCCGGTGGAAATCAGGAGACCTTGACTTTACTTCTTATTCTGAGTAATTTTGGCCACAATATTTAACATATAAAAAGTCAATCCCACAAATCGAGAGAGTTAAATCAGATACCTGCTTCATGCTGAAGATACACACTTCTATAGACTTCTACTGAAAGTATAGTTTGTTGACATGAACACCTATACAAACCATGTCACAGATGGCAGTAGAGTTATTCTGGGACCCACTTACATATATGATTCCTTAGTGCATCATCTCTAATATGGATATAATTATCACCTTCTTTGCCTAAAGACAGGAACTCTGCATGCTTTTAAAGTCCTTTTCAGGTCAAGAACCCGTGGATCCATGAGAATTCTTAAGTTTGTAATTACACACAACAGTTGAGTTTAGATGTATGGCATGGAAAAACATATTCCAAAATGGTGTTTTAAAAGGGTGCTACTCCAACACTACTCCAAGCTGATGATAGCCTCTGCTTCTTGTAGTTTGAAATAAACCCCCAAATACTGGCAAATTTCTTGAAATAAATTTGGCATATAATACATTTAGGGAAAACATATCAAGTATGTTACAAAAATCCCAGGTCATAAAATTTTTCTCTTTCCCCTTTCATTCCTGTGCCTTCCTCTCATCTCCCATTGAGGTGGTACTCTATCAATCAATATATCAATATATCTTAGATTACATTGGTGTGATCTGTGGTTTAGTCAGTAAGTCATGTCTGACTCTTTGTGACCCCATGGATTGTAGCCCGCCAGGCTCCACTGTCCATGAGATTTCCCAGGCAAGAATACTGGAGCGGGTTGCCATTTCCTTATCCAGGGGATCGTCTAGACCCAAGGGTCAAACAGCATCTTCTGCACTGCAGGCAGTTTCCTACAATTCAGGTGGATTCTTTACAGACTGTGCCACCAGAGAAGCCCTTATAAGGATCTGTGTGCCAACAGAGAGCAATGGAACATCAATGCAACTTTGGAAACATAGTCTAAGATGAAAAAAATTAAGTGATAATTGTGAGGAAAGAGACAGTGGCACATTGATTTCTGCAGACACCCAAAATGAGGCATGGAAGTTTTGTAAATCAAAGGTTGTTTAAAATTTATTAGTGTCTGGAAAAATAAATAAGTCCTGTTCTTTATTTTTAAGGAAAATTTGGATTTCAAACTATCAAATTTATTTAGAGAATTAATTTAAAATTTTAAAACTGGTTATTAACCACCATACATCAAGCCACAAAATGTCTGGAACATGTAGTTTTAGTCAACAGACCTCAAGAAAATTAGCAGAGTTGGAAAAAAAAATCCCAAACTGCACAATTTAAATTATCACAGGACTGTAGCTATCCCCATCTCTACTCTGTATGTTAATGATAAATTCAACATCTAATAGGTGTGGAAGAAAATGAGAAAGACAAGTACAAGGGACATTTTATGTCTGATCAAGGTATTAGTATAGCTCTCTGATTTTAATTAAGGAAATAATAATTAATCCAAAATTATTTAAAATACTTATGACATTATACTTAAAACCCAAAGGATACCATCAAAGGCACAATCTTATTTTGATGCTGGTTTGGCAAACAGAACATGAAATGTCATGGAATTAATCACTGCGTCCTAGCTATCTAAGTGACTACGATACTTTCTGACTCACTTTCCTCTCTGTAAAATGGGACATCTATACAGGATTGTTGGAAGGATTCATGGCTCTGAGACATGACCCTTAAGACTTCCTTAAGATCTCTTTACCAACCAATTAAAAAACTCTCAGTGCAAAGTCATCCAGTCTTACACTAAAGTCTATAATCTCAGAGAGAGTGACTGAGAAACCATCTCCCATATTTCCATGCAAATACTTTTTCTCATCAATCAGTTGACTGAAGAAAACCTTCAATATGCTCTGTTTCCCATCTTCTAACTTGCTTTCTATTTTCCTACCCCGCTGTGCTGTGCTGTCCTTAGTCATTCAGTCATGTCCAACTCTTTGGGACCCCATGGACTGTAGCCTGCCAAGCTCCTATGTCCACAGGGATTTTCTGGGCAAGAATACTGGAGTGGGTTCCCATGCCCTCCTCCAGGGGATTTTCCCAACCCAGGGATCGAACCCAGGTCTCCTGCATTGCAGGTGGATTCTTTACCATCTGAACCACCAGGGAAACCCAAGAATACTGGAGTGGGTAGCCTACTCCTTCTCCAGGGGATCTTTCTGATTCAGGAATCAAACCCATGTCTCCTGCATTACAGGCATATTCTTTACCAGCTGAACTACCAGGGAAGCCCTCCTACTTCACTCCCCACCCCCAAGTCTGGAAGGATTTATCAAGTATTACAACTGCAGACAGAAACCAGTGTTATCATTGTGTTTTGATTAATTTGGCTTGGTTTGGGCAACAATTTCATGACTGACGATAAAATTTTCTGAGTTTTGTTCTAATATGTCACTATGATACTTGGGTTATTCCTAGGCTATAAACTTGAAAATATGTGTGAAAAAACCTAGTGATAAAACAATTTGCTAGCTGTCAGAAGAGTGGGGTTCTAGCCTCAGTTTCATCTGAGCAAGTCTGTGATTCTGGTTATATTCTTCTCAATAGAAAATCTTAGTTGGACTGATAGTTGGACTGGTCTTAAAGAATCTTTAGCTTTAAAAGTCTAGGAGTAAATAAGAAACACCATACTATTTGGGCAGGTATGGTTTGGTCAATCTACCTGTATGAATCCTGAATTTTCTTTTTTATGTGTAAATATATAAATAGTGAGCTTCCCAGGTGGCACAGATGAATCTGCCTGCAATGCAGGAGACCTGGGTTTGATCTCTGGGTTGGGAAGATCTCCTGGAGAAGGGAATGGAAACCTACTCCAGTATTCTTGCCTGGAGAATTCCATGGACAGATGATCCTGGCAAGCTACAGAGCATGGGGATGCAAAGAGTCTGACACAACTGAGCGACTAAACACAAACATAATTAGTAAGTTGGTTATTCTCCTCTGGCATTTATACTGCTTTTAGGAACACATGGGGAAGGTATACTTTTCAAAATTTCAATATCACTCAGCTTTGTTGACATTAAAACTAATGTTAATTGTGCTGCCTTGTGTAATTTGTTATGTTGCTGCTGCTGCTTCTGCTAAGTCACTTCAATCGTGTCCGACTCTGTGCGACCCCATAGACGGCAGCCCACCAGGCTCCTCCATCCCTGGGATGCTCCAGGCAAGAACACTGGAGTGGATTGCCATTTCCTTCTCCAATGCATGAAAGTGAAAAGTGAAAGTGAAGTCACTCAGTCATGTCCGACTCTTTGTGACCCCATGGATTGCAGCCTACCAGGCTCCTCCGCCCATGGGATTTTCCAGGCAAGAGTATTGGAGTAGGGTGCCATTGCCTTCTCTAAACTTGTTATGTTAGCACTTTATTAAGACAATGTTAAAGTAGATCAGCATAGTATCTGATATCTCATAGCAGCTTAGCCAAATAACATGATGCTGCCTACTAAGAAAGAGCCACTCAATAAGTATTCACAGATTTGTTCTCATGTCATCAATGAGTAGTGAGTTTTTTCTTCCCCCAGACTTTTTATCTGTCACATGCATTGAAGGTAAGATCATGCCATAAATTCTTTTTCATAGTGAACTGTTGGAAATGGCCCCTGAGCAGTTACTGGTGGGCCCACTAAGATTGGCTTCCTGTGGTTTCAATAAGATTGACACTAAGATCAACCTAAGATTGATATTGTGTGAGACTGACACATCTGTCGTGTCAAACATCCCAGCAGAGAGCAACTCTGAATAGTTAGCGCATCTTGACTGTGCTCACATCGTAAACAGTGTGACCTTTTTAATTCTGATGTCTTAATTCATCTCTATTTTCAAATTTTTCTATTTATCATTTCAATAAAATTATTTGAAATAATTTAAAATTTCAAAGACTTTTTCTTTCACCTTATATTGAGGAATTGTGTGCCTTTTAAGTCACTTCAGTTGTGTCCAACTCTTTGCGACCCCATGGACTGTAGCCTGCCAGGCTCCTCTGTCCAGGGGATTCTCCAGGCAAGAATCCTGGAGTGGGTTGCCATGCCCTCCTCCAGGGGGTCTTCCTGACCCAGGGATCAAACCCATGTCTCTTATGTCTCCTGCATTGGCAGGAGGGTTCTTTACCAAAAGAACCTAGTTTTTTATTACTATTGGTTCTTTACTATTAGTACCAAAATCTGCTCCTAATTAATGTTTGGAGATATATATACACACATGTCACCGTCTCCACAATCCAGGTATAAACATGTCCAAAAGTAATATTGCCACAAGGGAGCAAGTTGACTGTAGAATACTTGATTTCTACCATAAGGTCCCCTGACAATAAACTTGACCAAATATTATTTTTAACACAAAACTGAAATCATCACTTAATATACCACTATCTATAATGTGATTT
The DNA here is from genome assembly GCF_032405125.1 of Capricornis sumatraensis. Taxonomy (NCBI): domain Eukaryota; kingdom Metazoa; phylum Chordata; class Mammalia; order Artiodactyla; family Bovidae; genus Capricornis; species Capricornis sumatraensis. The sequence goes on from NC_091083.1 coordinate 16,840,050, forward strand.
TTTTATTCTCTTCAATTGCCATAGTAGAAACAGTAGCTAGAATTTCAGTTTTCAGTCCCTCTCCTTTCAAATACTAGCTCCACGATTTTAGGAAGAAGTTAGCTTCTCAGTTACAAAATGTATAAATTGACAATTGCTGCTATAGCATAAGGTGTATTTGAAAATAAGATGCTGTAATTGATGTATGACTCCATTGTAAGCGCTCTAAGGGCAATTTTAAAAAATGAAAGGTATTATTATTTTCCCTGGCTGGTTTCTTCTCATATTTAAATGAAGGCATCAGTGTAAACCATTGCCCTGCTAAGCTTTGCTCATTTACTATTTTGTGAATGTCATACTTAGGTCGATAAGTTACATTGTGCACATTACGTTCATAATAATCTTCTCTTTGTACAGGAGACATCACTTGCCTCCATAAGCACCAACTATGGGAACAGACCATAACTTAAACTTAGGAAGCTGAGAAAGATAGAGGACTAGTGAAACCGGAATTTCCTTATTTTACCATCACTGTTAACGAAAAACAAACAAAAAACAAAGTGAGGAGACAATAAACCAGATAGCAAAAAGACATCTAAAAAAAGAGGAGGCCCTCTATTTATAAACTGTAGAGAAATTTAGCTTTACAGCCCATGTTTTCTAACTGCTCGCCATGAGACAGGAATTATCACCAACTTTCTAGGGCTGACCGAACTGTTGGATTAGTCCAGCCTAGAAATCGAGTTGTGGGGCAAGATAACCACCACTTTTCTGAGGTTCCGAGTGGACAAGAGCCATGCTGCAAATCAGAGAAAGATTTTCTACAAAAAGAGGTTCAGCCTCTAAGAAGCTCTCCACCAGCAAAGAGGATTGTGCAAAGCAGCGTGTTCCGTAAGTGCATTTACAGGATTTGTCTACTGTGATTAACAATATAAACAATATAGAAATGATCATTGACACTGGGAGAATGTGGTCTAAAAGACGCAGCGGAAGCGTGCTTTTGAAGGCACTTTTTGTAATATCAATGTTATTTAGGAAAACTTGAGGAAGATGGCTTTGGAAATTCTTTTTTCCTGAGGCTGTTTGTTTTTCACATGAGAAAACACATCCTCCCTTCTGGTTTGTCCTGAGAACAAATTACTCTAAAATGGCTTAGAGAATAAGGGAGATTGTTTATCTTGCTATATTTAATAGAATAATACGAAGCTGCAAGCTTTGACTACTTAATAAGGAAAAGATCTTCTGCCATCGTGTGGAATGTCGGAGAATCTTCCCTTTTCTGATGTTTTGTTCCTTTACTGGCTTTTCCATGAAATATATTGAATTTCCTGACAGAAGAGTGATTTTTATTAGTATTACCACAAATAAAATGCTTAAAAATCTTGAGGAAAGCAAAGTGAAGGGATTTCAAAAAGATTAAAATTGATAATTCCGGTTCTACCTTTCCCAGATTTAATACAGATTTAAGTGGAAAAGAAATCTTCCAACTAAGGGAAAAAACCACAAACTAGAGATGCATAATATCTTTTGTATAGTCCCTCTTTATTCCCCTGAGGACTTTTTTTTTAATTGGGAAAATATTTGCAAGTCTGTCTCAACTGATCGAATGGTTACACTTTATTTTACCGCTTCCTTGGGATATTATTTTGTAGCCAGAGTTATCCTTTATGCAAAATCATTTCGTGTTACCAGTGCTTCTTTTTCTTTTAGCAATTCTCATCTCATCCTAGTTATTAAATACATCTCTCCAGTTTCCTCACCCGGATCTCTCTTTTCATCTCATTGATTCTTTTCAGAGATGGGGGTGACCCACTTCTCTCTAATGAAGGTTAAAGATGTCAGTTAGCTGGGAAAAACCTCCTGCCAACAAAATGGTAATGCTTGACTCTATCTTCCACACAGGGACCAGATTCAAAGGAAATTTTTGACCAAGTTGCCATTCAAGCTTAATTTATATGCTAGAAAGAGCCTTCGCCAGATGCCAAGTATTTCTTGTTGAAGTGATTCATCATATTCCGCAAGTAACACAGTCACCTCTCACATGGGAAAAGTAGTGGAAGAAATGCAATAAGGAAAGGGACAGCTCGTAATGAAAAGGAGAATGGCTCCAAATTATCCATTATTACGGTGTAAAAAAAATATGATGTCAGCAGCAGGAAAGACATTGTTAAGAATTGTTGCTGACTTTGCAAGTACCATTTTTAAATGAAATTTCCAGTTTTTCATGGAGGAATATGTCTATATGTAGTTGGACTTATATGGCAGATGCAATTTTCCACTCCTTCATCTAATTTTCCACACAGTTTCATCTCTCTTTGCTCCTTTACATGCTCTATGGAAAACTCACTTTTTTCCCCTGAATTATAGAGTTCTAGGAGTGAAGGAGTTAAACCTATTTCTTTAAGTGAGGGGAAAGTTGTTTCCTGCAAATATATCTCAGTAGCCTCAGAGAAATGTTCTGCTAGATTAGGTTGATTGAAAAACTCCACTGATAAAGAAGGAAATGAAGAAGTGGTACCTGGAACCGCTTCCCTCATCCTCTCTGGAAGACTGTGGTCAATTCATCATTTTAAACTGTTGCTCACAACTCACATTTTCAATAGGATCTTCTCCAACTGAATTATATATGATCCACACTATAAACACCCAATTCCTTTACCTTCTTTAAATGTATGCAATTTATTTTAAATACATCTGTGGACATTGGCTATGTATGTTTGTATGCATGTGTGTGTGTGTGTGCATATGTGTGCATATATGTGTGTGCACATTTTCCCTTCAAGATGACTAAGGCAAGTGAAATGACTGGAGCAGAACAAGGTTATTCAGTTTTCATTCAGCATACCTTATTGTATATCTTCTATGTGTTCAGGACACTTAGTCACTGATCCATAGAAATACTTGTGACCAAGTGATCAAGGATTTATCAAGCAGTTAGAAATTTAGGACTAACAGAGGTGAAACAATTGGTTGGTAAGCTTGCAGAGGGCTTTTCTTGATGCATATTTTATAGAAAAAAGTTCAATGCTTCTTATAAAATGAGCACAGAAGGATAACAACTTATCAAATCATAGGGCACTTTCCCTCCCCACTTCGAGTTCTTACAGCTACTCACCCGTCATTTGACCACCAGGCTCCTCTTAGCATGGGAGGAACCCATCTGTGTTTGGAATATATCCTGTTGCTTCAGCTCTTATTAATGATTTTTATCTGGAATCTTTAGTTATAAGCTGAGTCCCTAGGAGTCAAGGGTGAAATCCTCTCTATTTTGAGTTATGTGTCTGTAGTGTTCTGTAAAGTGTTATGTCCACAGGAGATATTTGCTGTGTGTTTATCACAATGACTGTGTGATAAAGAGCTAAGAAAAAGTGCCTGTGCACTGCAGAATTGCTTGGGCAAAGGGGAGAAAGACCAAAGAAGAGAAATATAAAAGAAAAAAGGAATGATATCGGAAACAGCAAATTGTTGATATTTGTTGTCATTGCTATCGCAGTGAGACCTATTTAAATAGAAGGGTACAGATAGGAATTTGGTATCAAGTCAATTTACTCTGTGCTCCAAAGTTGCTCTTTGGTAGTGAAATATTTGAAAGCACCCTCGACTTTTGATGTATGGCTTTCTGACTCAAACTGATAAAGCCAGAGGCCAGAGATCTTACCATTGTCTTTCTTTAATTCACTAATGAATGTAATGATCCTGTCCGCCAATAATTAGTACTCATTATGATGATGCCCATTTATCCTGAATTCTTGGTGGGTTAGCTGCTCTTGCCCCTGGACAGTTTTAAGTTTTCTCAGTTCAAACACTGTCAAGCCATCAATGCACACCCTTTCAAGTAAAGCAATGAGTTTACATTTCTGCCTCATAAATCAGGACAAATACATGATATACAATTATCCTTCCTGGAAATTATAAGAATTACATATCACTTGGGAAAATAGGGACTTAGTCATTTATAACCTCACCGACTTTCAACTGTAGATCTTAATGAGTCACTTCCTGAGGTTCACAAAAATAAACCCTCATTGTTTTACACACACACACACACACACACGCACAATCCATTAACCTGAGTTATTTGCAGATTTTCTTAGATGAGAAGTAAAGCATAGAAACCAGGTGGGTCTCAGTGGGACAATTGTCATTGCCCTGAAAGGAAAAATTAAGTGGAAATGACAGCATTTTTAAATAATGTGTTAGAATAAGTTTGATAAATAAACTTGTAAATTGTTTTGAAAGACAAAATTTAATTATAGGATGTAGCAATCTATGTGGATGTTCTTTTGTGACAATACTACCCTTAGAATATATATATATATATACACACACACATATATACACATATATATATACATAAATATATACATATATGTATATTTGTTAAGACCTTGTAGGGCAATTACAATAATGTAAAGATTTTCAGATATGACATTGATGACAAAAGAGATTTGGCCACCTTTTCTTAGATAAGCTCTGTAAGAAATATACTCTGTTGGACTTTTTCCTTTTTGAAATATAATACAGAAAATTCCTATTGATTTCCATGTGGCTATCTGCTTAGAAAATTTGTAAAAAGTGTCTCAGTTCAGCAAACAAGCACAACAGTCACACACACACACACACACACACACACACACACACGAGAAGAACTGGATTGAGTGAAAGAGTGATAGAAATAAAGTATAAAAGATTCACATTGGCACTGTTTTGTTTTTCAATGTCATGTAATAAAGACTAAAATTTTCCTCATTATTATAATAGCTCTTAAAAAGAGGCATAGAAAAGCAAGTTCATTACAAATAAAATTTTCCTCCTAGTATTCTCTAGACATTAACTTGACTAGTAAAATCACCTCTGCCCTGAGTCAAAGGTTTTCTAGTTTAAATCAATAAACATGCTGGAATATCTCAAATGTGGTTGAGACTTAAGGGCGCAAGCATTTGCCTACAGGCAGTCACAGCTCCGGCCGCTGAAGGTGCCGTTAGGCTCAAACGTTGTATCTCTCTTCCATGTCTTACTTACCATCCCCCAAAGGATAAATACAGAGTGCGATAAGAAGCATGTTTATTTGGTGGTACAAAATGCCTCTGGGCCATTCCCAGTTTTCACAACTACTGTCTAAATGTTTTTGAAGACTTTGGGTTGTGTTGTTGTGGCAAAGTTCAAAGGCAAAGTTTACCATTAGCAAAGTAAGAATTACATAGTGACCTGGAATCAGTACAGGAATGTTCTAAAATTTATGTTGTAGCAAGTCCTTGGCAATGTGTGGTGCTGTATGTATTTTTGGAGTGAATGCTAGCACAGGTGTTTTGAGTACACTGTGTACTTCAGCTCAGAACTGTTAAGTAACTGTAACCAAGTAGCAGAGCTAATTTGAATTTTGAGTGATCTTTTAAAATGTAGATTTTGATTGTCACACAGAAACAAATGATTATCTTGGAGCTTGTATTCAAACAGAGTTGTCTTTGCAAAAAATGAAAGTCAAATACCCTGTGAGAGAGATGATAGTGACGTGCTGAGTCACTTATTTTTATACATAGATTTGCATTAATTAATTAATTCTCAATACGAATTTCTTAGTTTCTAGGAGAGTAAGTGAACTTACTCTCAGTTCAGTCACTCAGTCATGTCTGAATCTTTGCGACCTCATGGACTGCAGCACGCCAGGCCTCCCTGTCCATCACCAACTCCTGGAGTTTACTCAAGCTCATATCCAATGAGTTGTTGATGCCATCCAACCATCTCATCCTCTGTCATCCCCTTCTCCTCTCACCTTCAATCTTTTCCAGCATCAGGGTCTTTGCAAATGAGTCAGTTCTTCGCATCAGGTGGCCAAAGTATTGGAGCTTCAGCTTCGGCATCAGTCCTCCCCAGTCAATATTCAGGATTGATTTCCTTTAGGATGGACTGGTTGGATCTCCTTGCTGTCCAAGGGACTCTTAAGAATCTTCTACAACACCACAGTTCAAAAGCATCAGTTCTTCAATGCTCAGCTTTCTTTATAGTCCAACTCTCACATTTGAACATGACTACTGGGAAAAACCAAAGTTTTGACTAGACTGGCCTTTGTTGGCAAAGTAATGTCTCTGCTTTTTAATAAGCTGTCTAGGGTGGTCATAACTTTACTTCCAGGGAGCAAGCGTCTTTTAATTTCATGGCTGCTGTCAACAACTGCAGTGATTTGGGAGCCCCCAAAAGTAAAGTCTTTCACTGTTTCCATTGTTTCTCCATCTATTTGCCATGAAGTGATGGGACCAGCTGCCATTATCTTAATTTTCTGAATGTTGGGTTTTAAGCCAACTTTTCACTCTCCTCTTTCACTTTCATCAAGAGGCTCTTTAGTTTTTCTTCACTTTCTGCCATAAGTGTGGTGACATTTGCATATCTGAGGTTACTGATATTTCTCCCAGCAATCTTGATTCCCGCTTGTGGTTCATCCAGCCTGGCATTTTGCATGAGGTACTCTGCAGATAAGTTAAATAAGTAGGGTGACAATATACAGCCTTGACGCACTCCTTTTCCTATTTGGATTCAGTATGTTGTTCCATGTCCAGTTCTAACTGTTGCTTCTTGACCTACATGCAGGTTTCTCATGAGGCAGGTCATGTGGTCTGGTATTCCCATCTCTTTCAGAATTTTCCACAGTTTCTTGTGATCCATACCATCAAAGGCTTCGACATAGTCAATAAAGCAGAAATAGATGTTTTTCTGGAACTCTCTTGCTTTTTTGATGATCCAGCAGATGTTGGCAATTTGATCTCTGGTTCCTTTGCCTTTTCTAAAATCAGCTTGAACATCTGGAAGTTCATGGTTCATGTACTGTTGAAGACTGGCTTGGAGAATTTTGAGCATTATTTTGCTAGTGTGTGAGATGAGTGCAACTGTACAGTAGTTTGAACATTCTTTGGCATTGCCTTTCTTGAGATTGGAATGAAAACTGACTTTTTCCAGTCCTGTGGCCACTGCTGAGTTTTCCAAATTTGCTGACATATTGATTGAAGCACTTTCACAGCATCATCTTTTAGGATTTGAAATAGCTCAACCGGGATTTCATCACCTCCATTAGCTTTGTTCGTAGTGATGCTTCCTAAGGTCCACTTGACTTTGTATTCCAGGATGTCTGGCTGTAGTTGAGTGATCACACTATCTTGATTATCTGGGTCGTGAAGATCTTTTTTGTATAGTTCTTCTGTCTATTCTTGCTACCTCTTCTTCATATCTTCTGCTTCTGTTAGGTCCATACCATTTCTGTCCTTTATTATGCCCATCTTGGAGTAAGGATGAATTTGAAAGGCTCATAATCAAATGGGGAAGAGGGATTTGCTAGCCAATAACTCCTGCAACAGATATGTCTAAGGACCATGGAGAGGCAAGGGGAACCATTGATTCTGCCTAGAAAGAGTGTCGCCAGGTGGGGTGCTCAAGGATGAATTAGTTTCTTTTGCGGTATTCTATATAGAGCTATAGGCTTCTCTAGTGCCTCAGACAGTAAAGCATCTGCCTGCAATGCAGGAGACACAGGTTCAATTCCTTGGTTGGGAAGATCCCCTGGAGGACCAAATGGCTACTAACTCCAGTACTGAGTGTTGCCTGAAGAATCCCATAAACAAAAGAGTCTGGTGGGCTCCAGCCCATGAGTCACAAAAGAGTCAGACATGACTGAGCAACTAAGCACAAACGCATATGTAGCTATGGAAGAGTTAGGTGCTCAGTCATGGCTGACTCTGTGACCCCATGGACTGTAGCCCTCCAGGCTCTTCTTTCCATGGTATTCTCCAGTAAAAAATAGTGGAGTGGGCTACCATTCCCTCCTCTGGGGGATCTTCCTGACCCAGGGATGGAAACTGTCTCCTGCACTGGCGGTTGGATTCTTTATTTTCTGAGCCACCAGAGAAATTCTAGATATATACTCTACATCTATTCCGTATCTACAGCTATATCTGTCCATTCAGGTTCAGTCAAAGCAGCAGAACATTCAAATTTAAAAACTCAACTATAATATGTTTAACAAAATAACATTACACAATGTTTTCAAATGGTGATTAGATTAATGGACAGTATCTTTTTCTAAGCTGTTCTTGTTAGCATTAGAGTTTATGTTGATTTTTCTTTATTATTTTACTTTACAATACTGTATTGGTTTTGCCACACTTCGACATGAATCCGCCACGAGTGTACACGTGTTCCCAATCCTGAACCCACCTCCCACCTCCCTCCCCATACCATCTCTCTGGGTCATCCCAGTGCACCAGCCGCAAGCATCCTGTATCCTACATCGAACCTAGACTGGCGATTAGTTTCTTATATGATATTATACATGTTTCAATGCCATAGAGTTTGTGTTGATATACATGTACAGCCTTTCTCCAAATTATGAGAAATTTGAAACCAGTCATTGCTTCTTTTCTCTTGGAACCACATAGACTGTAGCCTGCGAGGCTCCTCTGTCCATGGGATTCTCCAGGTAAGAATACTGGAGTGAATTGCCATTTCCACAAGCTCTTCACAGAATATTAAAAAAAAAAATTTCCAGATGCTACTAGGCTCAGGGGCTAATTTTTCCAATAAATCTATAACAGCCTCAAACAATTCTCAGTGCAAAGTTAAGCTTACATAAATTATTTTTTAAAGTCTTATAATTTTTAACTTCAAATATATTTTAAAAATTAGTAGCTTGACTTCAAGATATTTTGCAATAATAAGCTATGCATTAAAATTTTTCAATTCGGTAAGTTTCTTTTCATGAAACTATCACAAGAGTTGAGAGTAAATAGACCCATAACCCCTCAAAAGATTTATCATGCCCTTTTATAATCCCACATCACCACTTTCTCCCTGTCTCCTGACAGCCGATGATATAATTTCAGTCCCTATAGAATAGTAGCATTTTCTGAAATGTTTACTTAAATGGAGTAATGCAGTTTGTAGTATCCTTAATCTGGCTTCTTTGGCTCAGTATAATTAATCTGAAATTCACCCATATTGTTTGTTGTGTGTATCGGTAGTCTGTCCTTTTTATTGCTTGGCTCAGTTCAGTTCAGTTCAGTCTCTCAGTCGTGTCCAACTCTTTGTGACCCCATGAATCACAGCACGCCAGGCCTCCCTGTCCATCACCAGCTCCCGGACTTCACTCAGATTCATGTCTATCGAGTCAGTGATGCCATCCAGCCATCTCATCCTCTGTCATCCCCTTCTCCTCCTGCCCCCAGTCCCTCCCAGCATCAGAGTCTTTTCCAATGAGTCAACTCTTCGCATGAGGTGGCCAAAGTAGTGGAGTTTCAGCTTTAGCATCATTCCTTCCAAAGAAATCCCAGGGCTGATCTCCTTCAGAATGGACTGGTTGGATCTCCTTGCAGTCCAGGGGACTCTCCAACACCACAGTTCAAAAGCATCAATTCTTCAGTGCTCAGCCTTCTTCACAGTCCAACTCTCACATCCATACATGACCACAGGAAAAACCATAGCCTTGACTAGACGGACCTTAGTCGGCAAAGTAATGTCTCTGCTTTTGAATATGCTATCTAGGTTGGTCATAACTTTTCTTCCAAGGAGTAAGCGTCTTTTAATTTCATGGCTGCAATCACCATCTGCAGTGATTTTGGAGCCCCCCAAAAATAAAATCTGACACTGTTTCCACTGTTTCCCCATCTATTTCCCATGAAGTGATGAGACCGGATGCCATGATCTTCGTTTTCTGAATGTTGAGCTTTAAGGCAACTTTTTCACTCTCCACTTTCACTTTCATCAGGAAGCTTTTTAGTTCCTCTTCACTTTCTGCCATAAGGGTGGTATCATCTGCATATCTGAGGTTACTGATATTTCTCCCGGCAATCTTGATTCCAGCTTGTGTTTCTTCCAGTCCAGCGTTTCTCATGATGTACTTGGCATAGAAGTTAAATAAGCAGGATGACAATATACAACCTTGATGTACTCCTTTTCCTATTTGGAGCCAGTCTGTTGTTCCATGTCCAGTTCTAACTGTTGCTTCCTGACCTGCATACAGATTTCTCAAGAGGCAGGTCAGGTGGTCTGGTATTCCCATCTCTTGAAGAATTTTCCACAGTTTATTGTGATCCACACAGTCAAAGGCTTTGGTATAGTCAATAAAGCAGAAATAGATGTTTTTCTGGAACTCTCTTGCTTTTTCCACGCCCCAGCAGATGTTGGCAATTTGATCTCTGGTTCCTCTGCCTTTTCTAAAACCAGCTTGAACATCAGGAAGTTCACAGTTCACATATTACTGAAGCCTGGCTTGGAGAATTTTGAGCATTACTTTACTAGCATGTGAGATGAGTGCAATTGTGCAGTAGTTTGAGCACTCTTTGGCATTGCCTTTCTTTGGTAGTATTATTGCTTGGTAGTATTCCATTATATGGAAGAACCACGGTTTATTTATCCATTTACTATTTGATGAACTTGTGAGTGATTTCCGGTTTGGGGTTGTTACAAATAAAACAATTATGAACATTTGTGTACTAGTCTTTGTGTGGACATAAGTTTTGATTTCCTAGGATAAATACCTAAAAGTGGAATGGGTGGATCATATGACAGGTATATGTTTATCTTTTTAAGAAACTGTCAAACTGTTTTACATAGGGCTAAACAATTTTTATTTTCCTACCACAGTGTAAGAGAACTCTTGTCCTCCAAAAGATCGTCATACCCTGCCACATCAGACAGCTTTTCATTTTTAGCATTTCTAAAAGTCTGTAGAAATATATCACTGCATTTTGTATTTTCATTCTCCCAGTGGCTAATACTTTTTTTTTTTCCTCTCCATATATCAAGGTGGTGAGCTGAAACAGCCATATGCCAATTTTGTTTGTTTCCAGTCTCTTTGATCACAGTCCTTCACTGCCTGAGATCCAGTGCCTTGAAAGCTATCATTTCATATATTTGTCCAATTTTTAACTTGTTTTTATTTGAGGGTAAATCTGATCTTAGGTATTCCATTTTGGTCATATGAAGAAGTCATGAATTTTCATTTAATGAGAGCAATTTAGAAATTCTTTTAAGTTACTACTTTATAACGATATGTGCTTAGCAATTTATAGAAGACCTTGTACAAACACAAAGGAAAACAATATGTGAAATTTGTTATTTGTTCCTAGTTAAACTTATGTCAGTGATTAGCCATTGGTTACATTTGCTTATAGTTTTTGTTTATTATTTGTTTATAGCTTTCATCAGCCAAACTTTGTTCCATAAAGCCTGGGATTAAGGGAACCCTTGAAAATGTTTTTGAACTGTGGTGCTGGAGAAGACTCTTGTGAGTCCCTTGGACGGCAAGGAGATCCAACCAGTCCATCCTAAAGGAGACCAGTCCTGGGTGTTCATTGGAAGGACTGATGCTGAAGCTGAAACTCCAATACTTGGGCCACCTCATGTGAAGAGTTGACTCACTGGAAAAGACCCTGATGCTGGGAGGCATTGGGGGCAGGAGGAGAAGGGGATGACAGAGGATGAGATGGCTGGATGGCATCACCAACTCGATGCACATGAGTTTGGGTGAACTCTGGGAGTTGGTGATGGACAGGGAGGCCTGGCGTGCTACGATTCATGGGGTTGCAAGGTGTCAGGCACAACTGAGAGACTGAACTGACTGAAAATGCTACAAGAGGTGTATTTGATTCAGGTAAAACAATCTAACATTTGTAAATACTGTTGCTTCATCTCTGAAACCCTATTTAAATTCTAATGTCACTTAGCATATATAATTTACTTAATGTTTACAACAATATATTGAGACTGTCTAATTGCCTGTCAGTTTCACTAATTAGACTCTAAACTCATCAAAATTCGTGATTATATTTCACTAATATTTTAACCCCTGGTATCTGGCCCAATGCCCGACAGTCAGTAAACTCTTAATTCATTTTTTGAGCTAAAACTGAATTATTCTAGGTCCTGAGTGAGTATATTAGGTTAGTATATTCTCCCTTTCAAATGTAAAAGTTTCACCTTTTATATCAAGAATAAAAACCTGTTTCAAATTGTCTGCTCTCTTATGAAGAGTGAAATTTTTCCAAAATATAAATCTTTAGTTATACCCTTTGACATTAAAACTACTTTTCTGTGGTTCTTCTCTTTTATTTTGGTTTCTAATTGGTATTCACATGATTTATAAATCCCTTTGGCATTATTCTTCTTATAATTTTGTCTATCTAAATTAAATCTTATTCACTTGATTTTCTTTTACATCTTAAACACTCAAGATCCATCTACAATTTCTCTGCTTTTAAAGTTCTAGTCTTGAGTATGTAATCTCCTCACTTGCAATCATCTCTAGGGTTTATTCAAATTATTTTTTTCCTTTCCTTCAAGTTAACTTGTTAGAGGGATATTGACCATAGGATTAGTTAGCTTTTGAAATCTCTCTTTAATTTTGGGGTAATTCTTGATTATTATCATTGGCATTCACTATTTTCAATGCTGAAGCATCATTGATGTGCTTCATGGCTATAACAAAATAAGATACTCCTTGCTTGTTTGTATTTCAGAAAGATGATTAATTCAGCCTAAGTTTGACTGAATCACCACCAGAGATGGTCTTGCCATCCAGAGAAGCACAGTCTTCAAGTGTCAAGAAGCTGGGGACTTATAATGACCATAGAGTTACTAGATTTTTTTAAAATCACAGTATACTTCAGTTGTTATTGTTGGTTAGTCACCTAGTCGTGTCTGCCTCTTTGTGACCCCATGGACTGCAGCATGCCAGGCCTCCCTGTCCCTCACCATCTCCTGGAGTTTGCCCCAGTTTATGTTCATTGCCATCTAGCCATCTCATCCTCTGCTGCCCAATTCTCCTTTTGCCTTCAATCTTTTCCAACATCAAGGACTTTTCCAATAAGCCATCTGTTCACATCAGATGACCAAAATACTGGAGCTTCAGCTTCAGCTTCAGCATCAGTCCTTCTGATAAATATTCAGGGTTGATCTCCCTTGAGATTGACTGGTTTGATCTCCTTCCTGTTCAAGGGACTTTCAGGAGTCTTCTCCAGGACCACAGTTCAAAGGCATTAATTCTTTGGCATTCTGCCTTCTTTATGGTCCAGCTCTCACAACTGTATGTGACCACTGGGAAGACCATACCCTTGACCATACAGATCTTTGTTGGTAGAGTAATGTCTCTGCTTTTCAACACACTGTCTAGATTTGTCATAGCTTTCATAAAGCAATCAAAATAGTCAATCGTTTCCTGATTTCATGGCTGTGGTCACCATCAGCAGTGATTTTGGAGTCCAAGAAGAGGAAATCTGTCACTATCTCTACCGCTTCCCCTTCTATTTGCCATGCAGTAAGCCAAGCTTCAATAGTATGTGAACCATCAACTTCTAGATGTTCAAGCTGGATTTAGAAAAGGCAGAGGAACTAGAGATCAAATTGCCAACATCCACTGGATCATCAAAAAAGCAAGAGAGTTCCAGAAAAAACATTTACTTCTGCTTTATTGACTATGCCAAAGCCTTTGTCTGTGTGAATCACAACAAACTGTGGGAAATTCTTCAAGAGATGGGAATACCAGACCATCTGACCTGCCTCCTGAGAAATCTGTATGCGGGTCAAGAAGCAGCAGTTAGAACTGGACATGGAACAATAGACAGGTTCAAAATTGGGAAAGGAGTACTTCAAGACTGTATTTTGTCATTCTGCTTATTTAACTTATATGAAGAGTACTACATGTGAAATGCCAGGCTGGATGAAACACAAGCTGGCATCAAGATTTCCAGGAGAAATATCAGTAACTTCAGATATGCAGATGACACTACACATAAGGCAGAAAGCAAAGAACCTCTTGATGAAAGAGGAGAGTGAAGAAGTTGGCTTAAAACTCAACATTCAGAAAACTAAGATCATGGCATCTGGTCCCATCACTTCATGGGAAATAGATGGGGAAACAACGGAAACAGTGAGAAACTTTATATTTTGAGGCTCCAAAATCACTGCAGATGGTGACTGCAGCCATGAAATTAAAAGACACTTGCTCCTTGGAAGAAAAGTTATGACCAACCTAGACAGCATATTCAAAAGCAGAGACATTACTTTGCCAACAAAGGTCCGTCTAGTCAAAGCTTTGATTTTTCCAGTAGTCATGTATGGATGTGAGAGTTGGACTATAAAGCAAGCTGGGCACTAAAGATTTGATGCTTTTGAACTGTGGCATTGGAGAACACTTTTGAGAGTCCCTTGGACAGCCAGGAGATCCAACCCGTTCATCCTAAAGGAAATCAATCCTGAATATTCATTGGAAGGACTGATACTGAAGCTGTAACTCCAATACTTTGGCCACCTGATGTGAAGAACTGATTCATTTGCAAAGACCCTGATGCTGAGAAAGATTGAAGGCAGAGGAGAAGGGGATGACAGAGGATGAGATGGCTGGATGGCATCACCGACTCAATGGACATGAGTTTGAGGAGGCTCCTAGAGTTGGTGATGGACAGGGAAGCCTGGCATGCTGCAGTCCATGGGGGTCACAAAGAGTCAGACACAACTGGGCAACTGAACTGAACTAAGTTGAATAAAAAAAAAAAAGTGGATACTTCAATATCAATAGCTTATTTTGAAGAGGCTATGATATTCTTGAGAAACTCAAAGAGCAATTGTTATTTCTAAATAATTATATAGAAATTAGTACAAATTTTAATACTTGCTTAGCAGGCATTTATCAATATCAGGGATTATTAAATTTGCTCATGGGTTATTTTCTTTCCTAGAGAACCAAGAGATCAACAAGCTCACAGGAAATATCAAATTCCAAGCAATATCCTCTCACCAAACAGATAACAACTTTTTATCAAAATTCTATAATTCAATTTTAAATTTAAATCTGAATATTTTTAAGTTATAGCAGTAATTATGCAAATCAATTCTAGTGTTTGGAGTGATACTTTACGTAGGGCTTTTCCTGTTCTTCTGTTGTAACAAGAATTTCCTAGTTGCTATGAAATCATGAGACTTCTGTGCAGGTTCAATTTGTTTATCAATATTTTTCCCATGTGACCACAGAGGCTGAAACACAGAAGAAAAGAAGTACATTAGCTAATAAGGCTATGGAAGAGAGAAAGCAAATGGGACCTTAATGAGATAATGTGTGTGAAACTATTCACAAAATTACAAACAAAAGGCAAATGTAAAGAATTCTTACTAGTCATGCTCACTCTCAGCTTCCAATCCAAATCTCTGATGGGGAAAGTACCCCAGTCTTTTCTTTTCCTTGAGGTCCATTCAGAAACTTGAATGATATCCATGATCTGTTATTGTAATGATGTAATAATACACTAACTGATAATTAAAAGTATATATGCTATTGAGAAGCTTGTTATATATACAAAAAGACCCACTGACCTTAGTAGAAAAGACTTCTGTTAAACTTGTATCCAATATGAACAAAGAGCTCTTAAAACTCAACAATTAGCAAACAAACACCCAATTAAAATGAGCACAAGATCTGAACAGATAGATACCTTACCGTAAAGGGTATACAGATGGTAAGTAAGCATAAGAAACAATACTCAACATTTGCCCTTAGAGAAATGCATAGTATAACAATAATGAGATACCACTATGCAACTAGTAGAATGGCTTGCCTTATTCACCTTTCCAAATCAAGTGTCAACACCAAATGCTGGCAACAATGCAGAGAAACAAAAAGGTTCACTTATTGCTTGTGGGAATGCAAAGGGGTAAAACCACGTTGGAAGAGTCTGACAGTTTTTAGCAAATAAACATAGTCTTACCATATTATCTAGCAATTCTGTTCCTGGGTATTTACTCAATTGATTAGAAAACTTATGTACACACCAAAACATGCCTGTGACTGTTTATAACAGCGTCTTTGATAAATGCCAAAAACTGGAGGCAATCAAAATACCCTTTCATATACAGTGAGAAAAGCAAACTGTTCTACCTACATCAGATGAATCTAAGTGCATATTGAGGAATGAGAGAAGTCTGAAAGGCTGTATAATTCTATTTACATGATATTCTGGAAAAGACAGAACTACAGACATTGGTACAGTTCAGTGGTTTCAAGGGGCTCTAGGGTAGTTAGGTTAAATAAGTGATATACTGGGGGTATCTGAAGAATGATGAAGTTATTTTTGTGTGATACTGTAATGGCTAATGGGCTTCGCTGGTGGCTCAGCAGTAAAGAATCTGCCTGCAATGCAGGAACCACGGGAGACACAGATTTGATTCCTGGGTCGGGAAGAGTCCCCGGAGGAAGACATGGCAACCCACTCCAGTATTTTTGCCTGGAGAATCCCATGGACTGAGGAGCGTGGCAAGCTGCAGAGAGTCAGACACGACTGAAGTGATTTAGCATGCTCATAATGGCTAATACATAGCAATATATATATTTGTCAAAAATTATAAAACTTTACAACAAATAGAGAGAACACTAATGTATGCCAATTCAAGAAATCACTGAGGTGATCAGGAGATGCCAGTGTTAGGGGAAGCACACCGGTAGGAAGAAGTTACAGAAGAAAGACACCTCCACCCCAATTCCTAGGAAGTATCTTGAGTATGAAGTCTCTCAGGGGGCAGTTGTTAGGGGAAGCACACTGATTGAAACCGCCCATCCTGGCCAGGCACCATAGAAACCATTAGCATGAGTTGTTTTATAACAGGAGATCCTGATAAAGAATACGGAACTAATAAGCCACCACCAACCACAAGAGTTCAGGAAAGGTCGGAAGGAGACACCGCGTGTCTGTCCACTTCCCAGAATCCCTCTCGCTAGTATCCATCTTGACTGAGTGATGCCTGCACCACCAGGAAAGACTCTGAATTAGAATGATTGGCCAAAGACCACCCGGAAACTAATCCCATAACCATAAAACCTGACATTGCGAGCCACGTGGCAGAGCTGTTCTTCCGGGTTCTCTTACCCTACTGCTCTCCACCTGGGTGCCCTTTCCCAATAAAATCTCTTGCTTCGTCAGCAGATGTGTCTCCTTGGACAATTCATTTCCGAGTGTTAGACAAGAGCCCAGTTTTGGGCCCTGGAAGGGGTCCCCCTTCTTAAAACACCAGGATAAAATTCACAAACCCTTTTATTTTTTTAGAAATGTTTGAAAAAGCCTCATTGAAGGGAAGGGGGAAGGTGCTGACCTAAGTAACTTTGGGAGTAAGTAGAATCTGTAAAATCAAAGGCAAAAGGACCTGCACATAAGCATTGTACTTCAGTAGAAATGTTCTTTCCCATTGGGGTATGGATTAATAATTCTGAAATAACCATATATACATTCTGTAAATGAACAAATTAAGTAACAGGTTAGTGTGTTAAGCCAAGTGTCTTGTTCTTGGAGTGGGAGATTACAATTTAGCAAGGAAGAAGTCTAGAATAATCCATGTGATGGAATAATCCATGAATTAGAATTGAGGACATCAGTATGAATATATATTTAGCCTAAAGTAGATACAGATAATTCAATAAAGGAAAATGTATATGTAGATGTGAGATATGTGTACATACATAGGATAGCACATATACATATATTTCCTGGCTTTGACAGTTTAGAGATCCTATAAGCAGTGACATTTCAGCAGCAGCAAGCATACCTCATGCCTAGATCTTGGTATCTAATTCTGTTTTTCAGTGTAAAGAACTAAGTCTTGTTGGAAAAATGGCTGATTTCAGGACTGGGGCATAAAATACACATTTGAACCTAAAACATCTTACAGTGCCAGGAAGTTTAAAAGCTAAAAGTTAAAAAATAAAAAACCCACAGTGATGAGAAATTTCAAGAAACTGTCACAACCAGAGGAGGTTATGGAGAAATAATGATCAAATATTATGTAGTTTCTTGCATGTAGCTGTGGAATAGAAAAAGACTGTTAGATGAAAACTAAGGAAATCTGAATAAGCTATGGGTTTTAATTGATGTCAATGTATCAATATCATCTAATTAAATGTGACAAATGTACCACACTAATCTAATCGCTGCAGATGGTGACTGCAGCCATGATATTAAAAGACACTTACTCCTTGGAAGAAAAGTTATGACCAACCTAGATAGCATATTCAAAGGCAAAGATATTACTTTGCCGACTAAGGTCCATCTAGTCAAGGCTATGGTTTTTCCAGTGGTCATGTATGGATGTGAGAGTTGGACTGTGAAGAAGGCTGAGCACCGAAGAATTGAGGCTTTTGAACTGTGGTGTTGGAGAAGACTCTTGAGAGTCCCTTGGACTGCAAGGAGATCCAACCAGTCCATTCTGAAGGAGATCAGCCCTGGGATTTCCTTGGAGGGAAAGATGCTGAAGCTGAAACTCCAGTACTTTGGCCACCTCATGCGAAGAGTTGACTCATTGGAAAAGACTCTGATGCTGGGAGGGATTGAGGGCAGGAGGAGAAGGGGACGACAGAGGATGAGATGGCTGGATGGCATCACTGACTCGATGAACGTGAATCTGAGTGAACTCTGGGAGTTGGTGATGGACAGGGAGGCCTGGCGTGCTGTGATTCATGGGGACGCAGGGTCGGACACGACTGAGTGACTGAAATGAACTGAACTGAATATAAGATGATAAGAGAGGAAACTTGGTGTGCAGCATATGGGAACTCTGAACCATCTTCATAATTTTCCTAAAAATCTAAAACTATTCTAGAATAAAAGTTTATTAAAATGTTAAAAATGATAATAATTATAAAAATTATGGAGTGTTAAGGCATATCTGGGCTTCCCTCATAGCTCAGATGGTAAAGAATCTGCCTGCAATGCAGGAGACCCAGGTTTGATTCCTGGGTTGAGAAGATTCCCTGGAGAAGGGAAAGGCTACCCACTCTAGTATTCTGGCCTGGATAATTCTCCAGACAGAGGAGCCTGGTGGGCTACAGTCTTCAGTTCACGGAATTGCAAAGTCCATCGGACACAACTGAAGCAACTGAGCAGGCACATAAAGGCATATCTAATGAAACAAGAGTAATCAGAATGAGATAGAATAAACAGTACAGATGAGTACTGAAAGGAAAACATCTCAGACAAGTAAGGAGGTAAAGAAGAAAATGGTAAAATGAGGATGGCTGGATTAATGGAGTTTATATATATGAATAGTGAAAGTGTTAGTGTCTCTCAATCCTGTCTGACTCTTTGCAACTCCATGGACAGTAGCCCACCAGGCTCCTCTGTCCATGGGATTCTCCTGGCAAGAATACTGGACTGGGTTGCCATTTCCTTCTCCAGGAGATCTTCCTGACCCAGGGACTGAACCCTTGTCTCTTGCATCTCCTGAATTGGCAGCAGATTCTTTATCACCTGAGCCACCACGGAAACCCATGTGTGCATATATGTAACATCTATCTATCTATATAAATATAATGTCTTTGTGTGTATATATGTGGTGTGCATAGTCACTAAGTTGTGTCCAATTCTTTGCAACCCCCTAGATTGCAGCCTGCCAAGGCTCCTCTGTCTGTGGGATTTCCCAGGCAAGAATACTGGAGTGGATTGCCATTTCCTCCTGCAGGGTATCTTCCCAGCCCGGGCTTTGAACCCATGTCTCCTGTGTCTTCTGCATTGGCAGGCAGATTCTTTACCACTGTACCACCTACATGTATATGTGTGGCTTCAGTCTTCTTGATGAAGTATCATGCAAATAAACATCCAAGATTAAGGAAGCTGAAGACTGCACTGATGAAGACCTGATGCTGGGAAAGTCTGAAGGCAGGAGGAGAAGGGAATGACAGAGGATGGCATCACTGACTTGATGGACATGTATTTGAGCAAGCTCCAGGAGTTGGTGATGGACATGGAAGCCTGGTGTGCTGCAATCCATGGGGTCGCAAAGAGTTGGACATTACTGAGTGACTGAACTGAACTGAAGACCATGCTAAGGATTTGATGTGAGTGTTGTCATTTTAGAATTGTAGCAGTGAATGGAAAGAGAGTACTATTAAGGGAAAAACTAAAAACATGGTATTTTGCCTTGTGTGGTCAGCTAGAATTAGATATCATTAATTTATGGCTTCTTCCACTGAGTTTTGTGCTTTAACCTAGGGGCATTGAATGGCTTCACTCTAAGAGTGAAAAGGCAAATTGTTTGACTGATCCAGAAGGAAAATGTCCAGTGCAGTTAGTTGACCAAACACATGCACGAGTTAGCTACAGAGGATGGTGAAATCAACCTTAGGGTCTGGGTTCAGCAAATAAGAAAAGGATAGAATTAGGGAGTGAGAGAGTCCAGAAATAGGGAAAGGCAGTGGAGCTATGTGGTTAAAATTCAGATGCATTGCACGTAAGGATGGGAGAAATAATTTCTCACTCAATGGCAAAAGCCATAGGATAACATAAAAGAGAGCATTAGGAAGAACTGTATTTCTATTAAAAATAATAGAATTGTCCTATGCTTGGTTTAAAAAAGAGAACCAGAATTCCCTATGTGCTTATAAAGATCAAACTACAATATTTTCCACATTATACATGCCAAGTCTTATTACAGCTCCTTGAAGACTTTAAAGTAAAATATGTCTCTTCACTCTCCATTTACTGAGCAATAAAAAGATCTGTGTTTTAAGAAACACATCCAGAGAAAAGCAGCATTTCCTGGCTCTTCTACTAATTCTTTTCAAATTCCTTGCTGGGGTGATTTTTGTTGGTTTGTTTCAGGTTACTCATAGATATGGAGACTTTGATTTTAGGGTTATTGGGCAAATTAGTGTATGATTTGCGCAATTGTTTTTTAACTTAATCTTTGTTTTTGACTCCCCTTACTTGAAGAAATACAGTAATTGACTTTCATCATTCTGGGTTTCTTTGTTACTGAAAGGCTTTGAGTGAAATAAGTTTTCCAAGCCTCAGTTTTCTTATCTTTAAAATGAACATAACAGTGATACACGCTTCACCGGACTGTGTAGAGGGTTGCATGAGATAATGCATGGAAAGGCTTTGCTTTTTTTCTGGCACATGGGAAGCATTCAAGAAATATTACTTGCGATGTTTACGACAGTGATGATGATCAAGATGATGGTTTGTTGTTAAACCCTTCAAGTTTTCTGGCTTCAAAGAGATTTACAACCAGTGGGAAGGACCTTTCAGCCTTGAGATTGCTTCTTTAATCATTCTCTTAGGCGTTCACTTCCTTTCTACATAAAATGTAAAATCGTCATCCTAGTAGTCAAGGGTCACCCAGCCTTCTTCCCACCGCCATTTGTCTTATTGTCTGACTCTCTAATCTGCTTCCCCAGGGTGCTCCCCTTGCCCCAAACAACTTCCTAATTCCTGTCTGCTTTTCTCAATCCAGCCTGCTGTATGAGACCCATTTTCTTTAACAATTTATACACATTCTTCAGGACTCTGTCTCTAATAGACACCGTGTTGGGTGCTTTCATATACTTTAAATTTTCCAGTACACATGCACGGTTGGTATGCCTTTTGTGTACATGCGAAAGTTGATGCTCTCAAACGATAATGTGCCAAAATAACACTGCTGGGTGCTATGTGAAGAGCTGAGTGTGAAATCAAACTGAATGTTTTTTTCTACAAGATTATGTTGTTACCACATTTATGAATAGAAAGGGCAATGCTAACTATATTGCGTATGTGCTAAGTCACTTCAGTCATGCCTGACTCTGTGCAACCCTATGGACTGTAGCCCACCAGACTCTTCTGTCCATGGGATTCTCTAGGCAAGAATACTGGAGTGGGTTGTCATTCCTTTCTCCAGGGGATCTTCCTGACCCAGGGATCGAACTCGCATTTCCCATGTCTCTTGAATTGCAAGCGATTTCTTTACATCTGAGCCACTGGGGAAGCCTGCTAATTACATTATTGTCTCTCTATTTTAAAAGTATTGAAATAGTTTTATATTAAGTCTTCCTCCCCTGTAGATTTTAATCTCTTCCTGGTAAGATTTATTTTCCTCCAGTGACTCTACTATTCCATTAAGCTTTGCCAATGGCATCAACACCCATGGTCTTGCTGGAACCAATGAACTGTTTTCAGCATTTGTCAAACTTTCCCTCTCAAATGGCATTTCTTCTTGAAATACAGTTTTTCTTTTTTTTTTTTTTTTGCATTACATCATAATATCCTAATTCCACTGTTACCTCTCTGGCTTGTTTTAGGGTCCCTATTTCTCTGTTCACATTTCACATGTAAATATTTCTAGATTCTATCTGAGGCCATTTTCCCCTTGCACTAGACACTTTCCCTAGGAGATCACATTCACCTTCAAGGCTTCAGTTATTTTTCATAAGCTGGTGACTACTAATTATAAACTTTTTAGATCAGTAGGTATGGCCATACATTGACTACCTCTGCTGGATGTTCCACAGACACGTAGCTAAATCCATCAACTTTCCTCCCTGCCAACAGCTAGACACACCTTTCTTTCTTTTCCCCCTATTTCAGTGAATAACCCTATTACTTACTCAATTGGAAATCTTGATGTCATCCTTGTACTTTCATTTCTCCCTTACACCCCTATCTAAACCTGCAAAATGCACAGAGAGTCTAATAATTCCTATCCGACCCAAATGACTAAAACAGCTCTCTAACCAGTTTTTCTTGCCTCTATTTTTGTGTGACTTCTCAATGATAGACTGTTCACCAGACATTAGGAATGGAAGCTTTCCTTAGTTTGGTTATACATTTTTACTTCTTTTTATAGCTTTCAACCACATCCTGAAAGTGTGCTCACCTTTCCTTGTCTCCTCTTGATGAATAAACCCTGTGATAAGAAGACTGTGTGTAATTCCCAATTTTAGTCCTTGTGACTTACCATATAGTGGCGTGGGGGCCATTCTCTTCTCCAGGGGATTCCTGACCTGGGGATTGAACCCAACCATGTCTCTTATATCTCCTGCACAGGCAGGTGGGTTCTTTACCACTGGCACCACCTGGGAAGTGCTAGTACATGGAAGACTCTCAATTAAAAAAAAAAAAATTCCTTAGATAAATAAATGAATGCACTTGATGACTACATAGAACTTACCATGATGCAAAGTTTCCTTATTCTACTTTTTAAAGATACTTGAAGATTTTTTTGTTTGAGAAATTTTTAATAAAAGTAGAGTGGGAAAAATAAAACTGCTTCCGGGTATAAGATTTGCAGATGTATATTTACCAAAGGACAGATGGAATAAAAGTTTGGTAAGAATTAATAAGATTGAACCAGTCAACCCTAAAGGATATCAACCTTGAATATTCATTGGAAGGATGCTGAAGCTGAAGTGCCAATATTTTGGCCACTTGATGCAAAGAGTCTGGAAGAAACCCTGATCCTGGGAAAGACTCAGGGCAGGAGGAGAAGGGGGCAGGAGAGGATGAGATAGTTGGATGGCACACTGATTCAATGGACATGAGTTTGAGCAAACTCCAGGAGAGAGTGGAGGACAGAGGAGCCTGGCATGCTGCAGGCCATGGGGTCACAAGAGTAGGATATGACTTAACAACTGAACAACAACCACAAGAATTGAAGCATATATAATGCATAAACATGAGGGGAAAGACTGTACTCATTTTCTGAACCAGTTTTGGTAGTACTAACAATGTTACAGCTAATAAGACATGTGATCACAGTCATTCACTGGACACTCACTGAATGCTTTCTATTCTGGGTATTAGGCTTGATGGGGTGTCTTCCAAGGGTTCAGTTCTCTGCAAGAGGTGTATTCTAATCCAACAGTTTCATTTTGGCTTACTATTGAGTTCGCTGTGATACTACAGACTAGTTTAAAATTTAGGTTTCTGTCACCATTCATTAATTCAATCAAAAATATTTCAGTGAACCCCACTGACACCTTGGGAGTTTGCCATCAAACTACTACGTATTTTTTTTAACATTTTATTTCCCCTTGGAGTTTAGCCAATTAACAGTGTTGGGCAGTTTCAGGTGGACCGCAAAGGGCAAATTACTCGGTGTTAATTACTACACAGTGTGGTCAGCGCTATGACAGAGTTATGACAGGAGGCAAACTTCTATACTGGCTGCCCAAGAAGGTTTCCCTGAGAAGATGTTTTGGGGAAGTTTTTAAGGAGCAATAGGAATTAATCAACTGGAGGAAAAGAAAGGCTACTCAAGCAGAGACAATGGCAGGTACAAAAAGAATAGATGAGAAATCAGGGCATGTTTGGGACCCACAATATGATGCTCAGAGGAGGAATGAGAGGGGAAAAGAAGATGCAGTTAGAAATGTAGGTTGGGACCGGATCCAGCTGATTCTTGAATTCTACAGTAGTTAACAGTCCTTGTCCGCAGCTTTAATAATAAAAATCCAGGGTGGTGGTGTAATTTGGTATCAGAGAGCTAATTATTGACTCTCATTGTTATGTATTAGAGTTATAGCTGATCACAAACTCAGGGAGAAGCATAAAGTCATCAAAAGCGGTCAGGTGAATCTGGCAAAATGAAAGTGATTGTTGCACTATTTTTGGATTCAGTTCAGCCTTTGAATCTTTTACATCTGTGCTTCCAACCGATTCATTTTAGAATTGCTTCTGAGAACAAATTATGGAATTTCCGTAGTTCAAGGACGTGTTGCTAAAGTGGAAATGAGTCAGTTTTGAAGAGTGACCATTGCATTTGGTGTGTTGATAACTTCCTCTAACAATAAATGATAGAGAAAAAAGAAAAGCAGCTGTGTGTTTCCTATCCACAAATAAGTATTTGGAAGTAAAGTGTTTATCATTTCCTTTGAATATCAATAGTTTTTTATTTGCACTGTCTTTCCTCTTTCTTCCAAATAGACTGAAAACCTGATATTTAGTATTTCATCAATCCCACATTATTATTTAACAGAATGTACTCTACTCATTTTATAGGATGGGGAAGTAAATGCATTCAAATTCTAAAGTACTGAAATTAGAAAGTAAGATCAAATAATTTTGTCAAATACACATTCCTGAGGAAATTTTCCAAGCCAGGCTTCAGCAATACGTGAACCATGAGCTTCCAGATGTCCAAGCTGGTTTTAGAAAAGTCTGAGGAACCAGAGATCAAATTGCCAACATCTGCTGGATCATGGAAAAAGCAAGAGACTTCCAGAAAAACATCTATTTCTGCTTTATTGACTATGCCAAAGCCTTTGTCTGTGTGGATCACAATAAACTGTGGAAAATTCTGAAAGAGATGGGAATACCAGACCACCTGACCTGCCTCTTGAGAAACCTGTATGCAGGTCAGGAAGCAACAGTTAGAACTGGACATGGAACAACAGACTGGTTCCAAATAGGAAAAGGAGTATGTCAAGGCTGTATATTGTCACCCTGCTTATTTAACTTATAGGCAGAGTACATCATGAGAAATGCTGGACTGGAAGAAACACAAGCTGGAATCAAGATTGCCGGGAGAAATATCAATAACCTCAGATATGCAGATGATACCACCCTTATGGCAGAAAGTGAAGAGAAACTAAAGAACCTCTTGATGAAAGTGAAAGTGGAGAGTGAAAAAGTTGGCTTAAAGCTCAACATTCAGAAAACGAAGATCATGGCATCTGGTCCCATCACTTCATGGGAAATAGATGGGGAAACAGTGGAAACAGTGTCAGACTTTATATTTTCGGGCTCCCAAATCACTGCAGATGGTGACTGCAGTCATGAAATTAAAAGACGCTTACTCCTTGGAAGAAAAGTTATGACCAGCCTAGATAGCATATTCAAAAGAAGAGACATTACATTGCCAACAAAGGTCCATTCAGTCAAGGCTGTGGTTTTTCCAGTGGTCATGTATGGATGTGAGAGTTGGACTGTGAAGAAAGCTGAGCACTGAAGAATTGATGCTTTTGAACTGTGGTGTTGGAGAAGACTCTTGAGAGTCCCTTGGGCTGCAAGGAGATCCAACCAGTCCATTCTGAAGGAGATCAGCCCTGGGATTTCTTTGGAGGGAATGATGCTAAAGCTGAAACTCCAATACTTTGGCCACCTGATGTGAAGAGTTGACTCACTGGAAAAGACTCTGATGCTGGGAGGGATTGGGGGCAGGAGGAGAAGGGGGCGACAGAGGATGACCGACTTGATGGACGTGAGTTTGAATGAACTCCGGGAGTTGGTGATGGACAGGGAGGCCTGGCGTGCTGCGATTCATGGGGTCTCAAAGAGTCGGACACGACTGAGCGACTGAACTGAACTGAAAAAAATTTAATACTTTTTTCTTTTTTTGGTACAAGTTATGTGCAGTATTATGAGTGGGTATGGTTGACAGATTAGGGCCTAAAATCAGTGTTGTGCCATCCAAACTCCTGCATGCTGTGCTCAGTCATTCAGTTGGGTCCTACTCTTTGTAACTCTGGGGACTGTAGCCCACCAAGCTCCTCGGTCCATGGGACTCTCCAGGCAAGAATACTGGAGTGGGTTGCCATGCCCTCTTCCAGGGGATCTTCCTGACCCAGGGATGGAACCCACATCTCTTACATCTCGTGCATTGGCAGGTGGATTCTTTACCACTGTTGGCATCTGGGAAGCCCTCCTATCCAAATTCAGGGCTTGTTTAACTGGGTTTATTTCTATGTGTTCACCACTCTCAGCACTCTGCTGGCAGGGCATTTGGAGGCTACATTCTACAAAAGGAATTCATCTTGCTCTTAGAAACTCTCTCCACTGGCAGAGTATTCCTTGAGTGTCCTTCCTTCTGACACCTGTCCTCTCTACCTGCTGCTTCCTAAACAGAGAAAGTCATCATCAGAGCTTCCCACTGAGCCCTCTGCCACCGGGAACGGCTGGTAATATTCATCTCTAGCCACCCGAGTTTTATTATCCCCTCACTGTCACAAATATCAGCAACTCTGTATTCATCTGTGAGTAAAAATAGTTTAGCTCTTAATTTCATGTGATGGAGTTTGAGACAGATTTGGGAAGAGTCAACCTCATTCCTTTGTTTACTCAGAATGTTATTGCTGCTGCTGCTGCTGCTGCTAAGTCTCTTCAGTTGTGTCCAACTCTGTGCGACCCCAGAGATGGCAGCCCACCAGGCTCCCCCATCCCTGGGATTCTCCAGGCAAGAACACTGGAGTGGGTTGCCATTTCCTTCTTCAATGCATGAAAGTGAAAAATGAACGTGAAGTCACTCAGTCATGTCCGATTCCTAGCGACCCCATGGACTGCAGCCTACCAGGCTCCTCCGTCCATGGGATTTGCCAGGCAAGAGTACTGGAGTGGGGTGCCCTTGCCTTCTCCAGAATGTTATTGGGTGCCTAGCAAGTGCAGGGAATGAAAGTGCAGCAGCTTGCTTTGTGATACTATCTCCTTCTCTTGCATTCTCAACATGGGAGGCTAAAAGTCGATTGGGTGAGAATTATGGTTGTCAGGAGCTGGTGGTGAGGGAAATAGGAAGGTATTTGTAAAAGTGATTTACTATTTGTTCACATTCAACAGCAATACTCACGTCGGTGGCATCTGAAATCCGGCGAACACACTTTCACTGACTTAGAGAGCATTTTCGGTCCTGGCCACCCACTTTCTCACAAGACCTCTTTACTTTTGAACCCCAGCCAGTGTATCCTGTCATCAAGCCTTTCCCTGGTTCCTCCATCTGTACATCAAGACCTTGTTCACTGCTTGCTGTGCATCTAACGAGGCCACACTACAGAGTTGATTAAACAGAGGTTTATGGTGCTAGTTTCAACTTTACTACTGACTAGTTGTATGAAATCTGGCCACTTGACCTCTTTGGACCTCAATTTCCTGAGCAATTACTACAAATTGGAAATTCCATTCTTCGTTCTGGATTGTTCCACCCAGGAATTTTCACTAGCTTCTCCCTGAGCTCCATGAAAGTTTAAATATATGAATGTTTTGCAGCTCATCGAAACCTAAGATCTTAGACATATTGACTGTTTTCAATGGGGCAGGATGCTGTGGTAAATCTTCACTGTGTCAGGAATTAGGAAATCGCATCAAGAGCTTGCTTTTTATGGAAATTCTCTGAGTGCATCGCTTTTAAATAAAGAGAATAAATGGAAGTTCTCCAAATCTTCAGAATTCAGATGCTTTGAGATGCGATATCAACTTAAGTTGGTGAAATTAACATGACAGGATGCCATCTCCTGCCTAAATTGTTCACTTCATTCTGTGTAAAAGAGGAAAATGTAAACTTTCCATATATACATATATTTTTTTAAATTTCAAGACAGTTAGGTGAGAATTTAGCTGGAACATGGAATGAGAAGTAAATTTTTGTTATTTTCTCAATTAATTCTCATGATTTTTCCAAACTATATCTAAATGAATATAGATAAATCATGTTGCTATTAGTATATTTAAACAAATATAAACTATACAGATCTAAATTGAACAGATAGATGATTAAGGATATTTTTTTCTCAGTTCAAAAACATTTCCTTTATTTCATTTGTTATACAGGTAAGTATTTTCATGTTTAATCAGAGAGTTTGGGAAGCAGCAAAATATAAAATTACAGCTGAAAAATTCCCATAATTTTCTTTAAAAACTAGTAAAAACTATTCAGTATCTTATATATATTTTATTATTGACGTCAACCTAAACAAGAGTAATTTTCTTTTGAAGGAAAGTATTTTTCACACACTTAAAGAGGGTTGAGAAATTTGCTCATGATTTTCTTCTTTTCGCATTAACAGCCTGTATAGATTAAATAATAGCATTCTTCAACAATTCAGTAAATATGATGGACTAAACTAGTTATGCTCTTTTAGAGGATAGTTAAGAGAAAAATGGGATGCTTCTGTATATGATGTGCCCAGTGAGAAACTTATAATCAAGCGAATTACTAGAATGCATAACTATGTTTAAGAAAAATACTATAAGTCTACAAATAAAGGGGCAGGGTTGGGTGGATTAGGGTAAATTCCATGCACCAAACTGGTAAAGCTCTGTCACAATTAATCATCCCTATGAGATGGGAAGAATGTCTATTCCCACCCTAGCTGCACATTTGCAGAGACATATGTTCATTGAGTTCTCCAACACCTTAAACAGATACAAATTACTAAGGAAAGAACACTCTCAAGTGGCAGTATCACTCTCAGATACAGAAATGATAGTACAATTCTTTTACATGGTCCATCTTCATTTTGCTTTCTTCCCTTTGTCCTGTCTTTTCTCACCTGTCCCTGGCCCCCATCTATTAAGGTTGTACGGCTGAACCCCTTTCCAGGTTCCAGTGGCCTCATACCCTCCCCTTGTCAAAATCTATTTTAAAGAAAGTCTCTGAAAAAAAAGAATTTTTTTTTTCTGGGATATAACAGCAACTTAGGGTATTGCCATGCCCAAGAGATTTGCATTTTAACAGGCATCAAATGCTTGGGGCTAAGAAATGAAACTCTCTCTGTGTAATTTCAGGCATCAGTAAGCAGATGGAACATTTATTGGGGTGGCCTGAGGGATTTTCTTGAGCTACTGGAGCTTTATGGGTCTTCCCCAGTTCAGTCTAAGTAGAAAGTTATTTAAGACATTGCTAATATTACCATCATTTTTTTATTATGTTTTTGATTGTAATAAGTCACCAAGTTCAGAAACTCGTTCTCCAGTATCATCTATGAAAATCCATATTGTCGCAATGTCCTGGACAATATAAGTCAGGTTCCCATATCACCCATTCTATATATCTCCTCACCAGAGTTATTTAGATGGTTCAGTGTTTGCTACCTGATTTCACCTAGTTCTTCCACCTCCCCTTAGGTGGAAAAATCAAGATTGGGCAGAGAGGGAAAGGAAGAAGAACAGGAATAATCAACAAAATATATGACCAAGCAATGTATGGTGTGGAGAACATGATCTTGATCCTTCAGGCTAATTTACAGATGCCATTCATTAGGTTAGGGTATGTCAGTGACAGTAGCAGAGTCTTTAAATCAGATAATAATCTCAGTCTGCCATTTCCCTGTTCCTTGAACAGATAATCACTTTAAATCTCATAGTTTAATTGATAACACTAAAGTTGCTTTTAGAAGAACTTTGACTTCATGCCGAAATACAGGGGGCACCTCAGGACACATCAGTGAAGTACCCAAACAAACAAAAAGCAAAGCAACTTCAAGGGAGTTACCACAAAAGGAGAAGCTTAACTGGTTTGACTGTCACTGCTATTTTGACCACTGGGAACATCTTTATGAATATGTGACCATAATAATTTCTATTCATTGGAATATTCATTGGAATATCTGATGGATATTGGAAGGACTGATGCTGAGGCTGAAACGTCAATACTTGGGCCACTTTGATGAGAAGAACTGATTCATTGGAAAAGACGCTGATGCTGGGAAAGTTTGAAGGCAGGAGGAGAAGGGACAGAGGATGAGATGGTTGGATGGCATCACCGACTCGATGGACATGTTTGAGCAAGCTCTGGAAGTTGGTGATGGACAGGGAAGCCTGGCATGCAGCAGTCCATGGGGTCGCAAAGAGTCAGGCACAACTCAACTGAATCAGTTATACAGTGCATGGATCGGAATCAATGTAATTATAATTACTGAAATGAATTAACAATGCTTTAATCCACTTAATTATACAGATAGTTCCTGAATGGCCATAGTTTAGTTGCTATTATTACCACCTTTCCAAGTTAAAAAAAAATTCTTATTTTGAGGCTATATTCCAGGTTACTCTGGCCTTTACAGCTTCTGAGTCCTCTGCTATAATAGGTTATACACACATTTACCAGTTTAATCTTCTGAAAAGGTGCGTTCATTGTATTATATTATTCCTAGAAAATCTTTTATAGAAACAGATTCCTAACAGATAAAGGCAAAATCTTTATTACTTAGAACTCTGCAGAGTATGTCCACCTGCTCTTTCAATTTCTTACCTTATGGATCTCCTGTATTAATCTTTAATTCTACCCAAGATTTTTACCCATTCTTCTCCAAATTCCTCTAGAATTCTCTCATTTCACTGTCGCTTTACTCATTCAACCACTAAGATTTCTTCTTTTCCGTATCTTTTCATTTTTCAATAGGTAACTCAAGTCAAACCTCTTCCAGAAAGCCTTCTCAGATGATCAAACTCTCAAATATTTCCTCTTCCTTGGAACTCATAACTATAGTTTTCTCTATTCAAACTGTATCTAGTCAAGTGTTGTCTTGTGATAGCACCTTCATTTTGTCTAAGACTCTTTGCTTTTCCTTATAAGTATGTCTTATAATTTAGGCAACTTATCCCCATACGTCATAGAACAGGGATTCACAAAAAGACATGTTAAAGAAATATTTTTTTGATGAAGAGATAACTCATAAATATGGCCAGATTAAAGCCACTTGTATGGGAAAAAGTAGAAAATATTTTAATTATTAAAATGTTCTGATTTTTCTGTGTTACTACTTTCAAAGATCTTTAAGTTTGTTCTTTATGATTTAATACAAGGGACCTCTACTGTCTGTAGAACTGTGTCCTCAAACATCTTTTGTTATAGAGAAAAATCTGTAGTCAACTTTTTCTTAGTCCAGTTAGGGTAGACATTAAATTGAGATTATGGAAATAATTGTGTACCTGTGTTTGCAAGTTGAATTCTCTAGGTTTTTCTTTTTAATCTGTAAAGTATGAGATAATTAGAGTATCTTCCTTAAAAGTTTACAGGATTTAACAATTTTATAATTGCTCTTAACCAGGGTAGGGGTTTTAACACCAGGAGCTATTCACCAATATATGTTCCTGTTGTTGTTGCTGTCCTGTTGCTCAGTCGTGTCCGACTCTTTGCAACCCCATGGACTGCAGCACACCTGGCTTCCCTGTCCATCACCAACTCCGGCAACTTGCTCAAATTCATGTCCATTGAGTCAGTGATGCTATCCAGCCATCTCATCCTCTGTCACCCCCTTCTCCTCCTGCCCCCAATCCCTTCCAGCATCAGAGTCTTTTCCTGTGAGTCAACTCTTCACATGAGGTGGCCAAAGTAGTGGAGTTTCAGCTTTAGCATCAGTCCTTCCAATGAACACCCAGGACTAGATCTCCTTTCAGATGGACTAGTTGGATCTCCATGCAGTCCAAGGGACTCTCAAGAGTCTTCTCCAACACCACAGTTCAAAAACATCAATTCTTCAGCTCTCAGCCTCAGCCTTCTTTATAGTCCAGCTCTCACGTGTGTACATGACTACTGGAAACACATAGCTTTGACTATCCTGTCCTTATTTACAAGGTGAACCCGTACTCATTTTTCAAACCTTACACAGGCTTTACTTCCTTAAAAAGTGTCCCCAGATATCTCTCTGTCATTATTAGCTCTTAGTATAATTAAAAGTTCCTCCTCTCCTTCCATAGCCTGCTGGAATTTCTCTTTTCACTCTTAGTTACATTGCATATACAATTATAATTTAATTGTACTTGTTAGTATATACTCTCCTTTGTCTTTCTCCCTGCACTCCAACTTCTCAGCCTCTCCCCAAACATGACCATGGGCTCCCCTAGCAGGGTCTCAGACTTATTTATAACTGTAGTTTTAGCATCTTGCAAAAAATAGGTGCAATATTTATCTTATGGCTGAATAAAAATATATGGTATATTAACTTCTTATTTCTAGGAAATAATGCTGAATTTCAAAATCATTATATTAGTTTCTGTAAGATGTTAAAAAGATATACTCATTCTTCAAGAACTCAATGAGGGCATGGCATTGATATCACTCCATTTCATCTGATGTAAACAGTACTTTGTTATTATTTCTCTAAAATAAAATGTGCGTGCATGCTCAGTTATGTCTGACTCTTTGCTACCCCAGGGACTAAAGCTCACCAGCCTCCTCTCTCCATGAGATTCTCCAGGCAAGAATACTGGAGTGAGTTGCCATTCCCTCCTCCAGGGGATCTTCCTGACCCAGGGATTGAAACTGAGTCTCCTGTGTCTCCTGTATTGGCAAGTGAATTCTTTACCACGTAGACACTGAAAACAGTGGCAAAGCTTGAAAATGCCCTGACTTTTCTCGCTGCTTTCATCAGCCCCTTCATTTTCAACCCTTGAAGGATGAATGGTAGTTGAGAATTTCTTAGCAATTTCTGCATGACAAGCTGGCAGGATGGCTGGAGGCACAGAGAGAAGGCTTAAGCTAAGTGAACCTCAGGGAGCTTCTCTGTTTGATTAGAGTAGATGAGAATAGGCTTCTTAAAATCTAACAATAAAATGACCATGAGTTGATTATAAAAATGGCAAGAAGCAGTAAAGAATTTATCAGTAATAATTATGGTACATGATGTATGGTTATACCATTTGATGTATGGTATATGACATATAAGATAATTAGAGTATATGATATATGATTATGATACATGGAGCTGGGATATGTGTATTTTAGGAGGTGTATGCGTTAAGCTTGCAGATTTGAGATATAAACTTCTAGGTTTCAAATTTTACTGTGCCTCTCACTACTTGGTATCTGGGGCAAACCATTTACCCCTTTGTGCCTTTGATTTCTTATCTATAAAATGAGGGTAATATAGTACCTACCTCATACTGTTTTACTGTAAATATTAAACAATATAGAAAAAAGCACTATTGCTAACATTAATAAATACCCACAACCTTGCAGAGTCAAATGATTCACCTTCTAAATACTGATAGATGCTGAATATCTAATTTTAGCTGAGTGTTTACAGTTCCTCCTTTTTTCCTGAGTAATATCTGTTTTCAGAGAAAATGCAGTTCTTCATACTTCTTGTCTCTCTTACTAGTGGAATTAGAGAATAGACAGTCTGATGATTAGGAAGTTGCTTTCCATCTTCTACCTGATTCCCTTGAGTCATTCCTGTGCTTTTTGGCTTTTCTAAGTGTTTTGATGCTTATGCCATATTTTGAAAATAGGAAACCCTATGATGACTCCCATAGATTAGATGAGAGCCTGAGCAATGAGGATAAGGCAAGAAGGTGAGGTACACGCTCTCACAGGGCACTGTTTGCTTCCTTGATAAATGCAGTGTCTTGGTAGGACAATTTTCTCCTTCTCCCCCTTTCTCCACTATCTGGTTGATGTAACTGAGTTGTTGCAAAGACGCTAGATCTGTCTTTCGCTTCCATTCCACTCTTTCCTTCTGTTCCCTGGAACACTATCGTCTTCCTTTGGAACTGACAGCTGGATCAAGTCATTTCTGCAATTCAGGATTCAACACAGTTCTTTTTACTTTTATAAAGTCTGTCTGTGATTATCACCCCTGGAAGTTTTTTCCAGTTAAAAAATAGGGAGGAAGTAAAGCAAAATCTTAAAAAGGGAAGGAGACGGTGAGAACTAGAGGAAAGAGAAAGAGATGGAATGAATATATCTGTGATGAGAATTTGAAGCAGGAGTCATTAAAGATAGATTGACTTGGTGGTGAGCCAAGGTAAGTACCAGTTTTACTGGTAGCTCAGTGTTTTTTTTCACAGGGGGCAGCTGACTCTCTCAGGTTAGCACGATGATGATTATGCTGGTCACTTTCTAGGGAGAATTCAAGAATTAAAAATCTATCATGATTCAGAATCTAGAGTTATATCAGTCCACAAGTATGTGTATAAGGCAGATTAAATTCTGTGAGAATTCTGGTACCCTGATAGGCATTTAAGTTACAAGAAGATGTGTTAGACAGCCTCTGCACTTAAGTAACCTGAAAGCATACTAGACTGGTGACATTACCACTAAATAATTAAAGAATGAGATTCTATAATAAAAGATGCTAAGTTATATGGCATATGTAGTAAATGGATTAGAAGGTCGGAGCAAGAAGAGTGAGGTTAAGGAGTATCACCATCTTCAAGGACAACAGACTGGAATTTTGAAATGTTCTTTCCATCCATTCATTAAGCAACTATTTATTGAGTATCTACTATATGCAACTTGCTACTTTTTTTGAATTTGGTAAACCATCATGCACGTACGCATGCACACACACACACACACACACACACACACACCTGTACATGTCTAGAAATTAGTTTTAAGTGGTTACAGAATACTGAACAGATAATTTTAAAACAATGATAATATCAAGTTCACGTATTTACTTTTTACTCATTAATTAAAATTCTGTCTTGTCACCTTAAAACAAATGATGGTTGATCTTAAAAGATTGTTTCAATATTGGGGCTTTAAATAAAAATAACGTGTGAGTAATTCAGTGTGTGAACTTTACAGAGAATATTTTCTACAATGTCTTTTATTAGTGGCAAGAAATTTACTTTTCAATTATTGCTTGAATTATTCATAAATTACCACTGTTGTGAATTACTTCAGATTACGTTCAAAGAAGTGAGCAGATGGAGAAAAGGGCATATAAATTTATATGGGCCTTTCCTGCTTGAGTACAATTCATCCTCAAGACGGAGGACATTATAGGAATTACAGTCAAACAGCACTTACAAACTTTAAGAATCAAACTAATCCTTCTTATCAAGAGAAGAAAGTATAAAGCCTCAGCTGTTACTCAATGGAAAGAGCCTGGGCTTAGAGATGAACAGGCTGTGAAGTAAAGACATCTGTGTGTTCTGTTGACTCAGCTACTTGTTCACATTTGGAATTTGAGAAATAAGAGTACTGGCTTCAAGGGAAAGAGTTCTGGTCTCTGTCCTACTCTATATTTTAGGATAAATAGAGGACTCCATATTATATTAATAGACTACCTTTGGGAAATGTAAACATTTTCAAACCCCAAGAGCTGTTCTATAGGTCTGTTCACTGATAAACTCCCTGTGTCTATACAACTTTCTGATGGCAGTTGATAATTATTGGTAGAATGCTTCAGATCGTTTTTAAATGAAGATTTCCTAGACTTGAGGCATTCAACAAATAAATACCTAGATTGACCAATTAGTTAACATTTTGATCCGTTTGCCTTTAGCAGCCTTTCTCCATCACTTCCTTGTGTATATGAATCATTTAAGAGAAAGATCGAGGTGACATTGTACTCTCTTATCCCTAAGTACATACTATTGCACTTCTTAAAAGTGTTATCTAATATATGCTACAATTATTGAAAACAGAAATTTTAAAATTAATAAAATTTTTTATCTAGTCCACAGTCTATATTCAAATCCAACTATCCCAATTAAATTCTTTACAGGATGCTGTCCAGGATGGCACATTCCATTTAGTCTGATGAGACTTTAGTCCCATTTAATCTAGAAAAGTTCCCAGTCCTTCTCTGTCTTCCCTGACTTTGACATTTTTGAAAAATAAAGGTCAGTTATATTGTATAATGTTTCTTGATTTGGGTTTATCTGATGTTCCCTTAAGATAAGGTTCAAATTATGTTTTATGGTTTATTTTGCATGAACACTACAGATGTGATAGGATGTCCTCAGTGCATCATATCAAGGGCTTGATGTCAGTTTATTGTAATACTGATGAGTTTAATTTTAGTTCCTTGATTAAGGTACTAGCCACCAGACCCTTCAATTTTATCATCACTATTTTCCTATTGTGGTTAAT
The DNA here is from genome assembly GCF_032405125.1 of Capricornis sumatraensis. Taxonomy (NCBI): domain Eukaryota; kingdom Metazoa; phylum Chordata; class Mammalia; order Artiodactyla; family Bovidae; genus Capricornis; species Capricornis sumatraensis. The sequence continues at coordinate 16,876,335 of NC_091083.1, forward strand.
AAGCAATTTATGAGGAACATACCTCGACACTATGTAAATATCCTCTTCTTTTACCAAAATTTAACATACCGGTGTTAGCATCCATTGACGATGTTTAAATTCCATTATTTTTTTCTAAATTATTTGTTGCTTAAAGTAGAATTCTAAAGAGACATTTTCAAGTGGAGAGCTATAGCTGTGCACAACTTTTGAAAAGAAAATCACATTAAAGATAAATAGATATACAGATGAGAGCCACAGTGTTCAGGAAGCAGGACTTCATTTTAATGCTGGGGCAGCTTTCTTTTTCAGGATTGAGAAACTTCCTCTAGCTACAGTACCAAACTATGAACCAGCTGGGTCCAATTAGCCCTGATTCATTGTGTAACTGTGCATAAATTACTTTATATCACTTATATCTTGATTTCTCTTTCTTTCAAACCAATACCCTATAATGACCTATATGGAAGAAGAATCTAAAAAAGTGTGGAATATGTATATATATAACAAATTTACTTGGCTGTACAGCGTAATGTAACACAAAATTGTAAATCAACTGTACTCCAATAAAACTTAAAATAGTGTAAATAGCAATGGGCTTTCTTTACTTCAGAAGGATACTGAATGTAAAGAAGAGACCATTATTATGATGACTATTTGAAGTCCTTGATGAAAATTTATCTATATAGCCCCAGATCAAATTATTTATCCTTATTAGATCTGTAAATGTTCTTCCTGTTTCTGAGGGTACTATATCCCCAAACCTCATTCTATCCTAGACACCACTGCCAACTCCCATGACCTGATTTTGGGACACGTAACCATGTAATAGCTCTTGCCGAGAGAGTTTGACTCAAATGAAGCATCCTCCAGCCTCCAGTCTTCCTTGTTCATACTTTCTCTTTAAAAACATTTCTGACTGATGCTCAAGGCATGTATTTCACAATCTTACTTTCAATTTGCCTCACCCTTTGGTGGGACTCTCTCCTGCTGATTTTGCAAAAGTCCAACTTTTCCTATTTGCAACTAGATTAGAAAACGTATTGAGACTAGGACAGCAGAACTGACTGGGTGACTTCCCACTGGGGCTAACTCAGCTCAGCCTCTAAGTACTGTCTAAGAAAAGCTTGCTATAAACTCAGGCAGCAAGAGCATGGTCTATATATGGGGATTGTCTCAGCTGAGTTCTCTGCAAAGAAGACCCAGAACACAGGTATAGCATACCACAGTGATGTTTTGGGGTATCCTTCAAATTTAATGGGACAAGTAGCCATGTCACAAAGTCTGGGGGAAAACAGTTCATCAAACCAATACATTTAAGTTGTGAAATCAGCTTGTTTCTGATCCTCCTTTGTAAAACATGCGAGAGGAGAGATTGTCATTTTCACACCTAAATATAGACTCACATCCCTTAGTCAAACTTGATTAATCTTCTTAACCCCTCTGTAATGGGGATTGCTCGTACTCAGTCGCAGGACAATTCTTGCAATTGGTTCTTGTCTCAGCAGGAAGCATATAAGAAGTTTCATGGCTAAGCCAGAAATTGTCTTATATGCTCTAGCAACCCATTTGCATTCTGAAACTGAATCGCCTGATTTTAATTCCTATTTGCTCTTATTTGCCTGGGCTCCCTGACTCCCTCCTGGCTCTCAAACTAATCTGTTCTGCCTAACGTATAGACAGACTTGATCTCAATTATTTTATTATGAGGCTTAACCTTCCCTTGACAATCTGGGCTTTGGTTCCTCCTGTCTATTTGTTGTGGCCCATCATCCCAGGGCATCAGAAGTAGAAAGGGTCTGTATGCCCAAAGAAACCGGAAATGAGAGCATCAGAAAACATTCACATTTGTACTTGTCTGGTTCCTATCAGCCATTTCTGCTAAAGAGTAATTCGGCCATCTCTGGGATAGATATTTAACCACTCCTATGAAACAAGCATGACTCTTTTGCCAGATATTTTACCAGTGTTTTCTATACACAATAAACAAATTCTGTGTATTTTCTGTTTGGGCACAGCTATTACTAACAGTCTACAGAAAAGAAACTTTGATGACACAAATGATCAAGGCCCTTCGATTTCTAATTAAATTCTGTGGAAACCCCAAACTGAGCTGATGATGCCATGTCTTAGACTAAACAGTGATGTTTCACATTAGAAAAAAAATGATCAGTGAGGATTGGATAACTTTAACAAAGATGTATCAGAGCATCCAGAGTTAAAATTTATTCCCCTTTCTACCCGTTTTAGCTTTTAATGTCTAAATGTCTAATGTACTAAAAAGGAAGAAGAAAATAGTTCTTGTTTAAAATGTATTTAACTTCAATGTTAGTATCAGCATTTCCACTCCAAGTATTAACTCCTGATGCCGTGCTGAGTGTTACGGGTGAGTGTATTACTTAACACCATTTGTCCTTAACTCAAAAGAATTATAGGACGTGGTGAAGTGCCTTTGGTGCTTTTCTGAAGTGAATTCACATTCTTTTTGTTTTGGAATATTTCAGTTTCTCAGTTGTGTCTTTGAATTAGATCACATGTGTAGAGATGGCTTGTTTTGAATGTGTGTAAAATGCATATTGGGTTACATATGTATCTCAAAAGTAGAAACAGCAACATAGTGCTCTAAGTTACTGGCCCAAAAGCTTCAGCCATAACACGACACTAATACAGAATAAGAGTTTAGTCCCTGTTGAGTACATACAATATACTTAATATGCTTTCTTGAATTACAGTCACTGTTGAAATTCTCTGATGTTTCAACTAGCTGTATTTAAGTATTAAGAAGACTCACTTGATACTTCAGTTTGTTAGGTGAAAAGTTTCACAGTATTCCTCATAACTAAGGTAGTTGTTTTTTAAGAAAAGCTTTCTATAAGTAAAGGTTAATTGCTTTTTTCATGTCAATACATGCATGTTAACTGCCAAAGCTGAAGCCCAAGAGTGTGATATAAAGTTGTGCCCAATTTCAGGAAGATTTAAGATGTTCTTATGAAGTAAGGACAGATTGCCCAATTTGAAAGACATTTTATTCTGAATGGTTGTGTAATATTGGCCATTTTTCAGGAAGAAATGGATTTTGGGCTTTTCATGCCATCCAATTCCTGCTTCCCACTTCTCAGATTGTACACATACATATCACACACACATACACACACACACACACACACACACACACACACACACACACACACACACACACTCCAATAAGAATTTAAGAAGAAGAGATTATCTTTCCAAACCCTGATCATTTTTGACATTTTGAAATTTTTCTGAACCAGATACAATGCAGTTGAATGCTTGAAGTGTTCAGAGGAATCTAAAAATATAGATTCTAGCTGTTCCAACACAGTTTAGCAGGGGAGGTGAGAGATCACCAAAATATTATTTCAAAGTGAAGGACAGAAGAGATAAAAAAGAAAAAGAAAATTCAAAAAAAAAAGAACAATAGGTCTTTTGTACATTAGCAACTTGTCATGGAATGTATTTACTTATAAAGGAAGATAGGGTAAGGTATTTACCTATATCTATTGTTTTTATATGTACATATATATATGTGCTCATTGTTTTTCCATTTATAAAACACCTTATATAGATTCTTCTAAGATAATACATGCTTTGTTTTTCTCTAGTTAATGTTTAAAATACATATTTTGTATTTTGCTAAATGCTTTACGAGGGGGAAGTAATCATAAACAAAGAAGCCTAACTACAGATTAAAGACAATTTGTCCAGTCTAGCTGAAAATGTAATCATTTCATTCTCATTGAGGCTCTCATTACACAGTCTCTTCACATTTCATTTGCTTTGAAAAATATATACTCTGTGCACTCTCCAGAAGGCAATTGCTTCTCCCCAAAACATGTTCTACTTCTTTTAAAGCCTCTGGTAAAATTTTTATCTAAGCCATCAGATTTAGCAATTTGTAACTGATCTAATCTCTCCACAAAATCCTTGCTTACTGAAATTGCATCCAACAGTTCCTCACTATAAACCTTTCAGTTCACTTAAAACTGAATGACAACCTATGTCTCTCCTTCTAATTTTCATCTTTTGCTGCCTTTCTTGTATCCCCAAAGAAGCAAAAATTAGGTAAACTTAATCAGAAATCATGAATCATGTCAGCAAATGCCAGTTACAACATTACAAAATAATCATTCAGCATTTACATCATTAAAAATTACCACCATATGAACAATCATTAGATGGAATTTAAAAATTACAAAGTTCTTTTTCATATGTCCCCTAGTAGAATATTATAGGTTTTAAAGGTTTATGGGTAGGTACCAGTATCTGAAGAAGACTTTTGTTTTATTCATTCATTTTTAAAAATCATTCACTCATTTTCCAAATATTTATCGTCTTTTCTATGAACTGAATAGGTGTGGAGGATATAGTAATGAGTAAAAAACAAGTGTGTTCTAAACAACTGTTTAATTTAAAATGATATTGTTTCAATGATTAATTAACTACAGAGTGACACAAACATTGATTACATAAGCCTATTTTGAACAGGCAATTCTATTGGGGTAAATGCCCTTTCTTGTCTTCCGTAATAATTATGAGCTTTGTCTCTGAAACAGATTAAAATCTCAATTAGTATGCATTTAATAGTGAAATCTCAATTGATCTGAAGAGATCTTTGGCCTTTTAGATTTCTTTAATTCCACCTATTACAATTTCCTGAGTCCTATATTAAGCTATGACAAAAGTCCTTATTCAACTATAAGTCAAATTCTCACCAGCACCTAAACTGCTCCCTGACGATAAATATGTTTGCAAGGTTCACCACTTCTTGGGTGACAAGCTGAATTTTATGAAGATCTGGATTCTAAACAAGACACTATAAGCATATAAATCAATGTGCAGAAAGTAGGACAGTTATGAACTTGGGACCAAAGCAATCAGGTGATGCTCAATGTTAAACAAGGTGAATTTGAACAAATTAGGAAAATTGTAATGTCTCTCAGTGACAGGAAGGATATCTATATTTACTTGATCTAGAAATTGTTTAAAATCTTGCCATACCCTGAGCATTTGGGCTCTCATGTTTAAAAAAATGAGGAATAATCTTGAGAATAATAGTAGGAATTCCTGCCTGTTTTGTATGCTAGAGCATTTTGTTTAGAGAGAACATTTTATGGCCTTCTCTGTAACAATCGGTTGATTGGTTGATTGATTGAATAAATTACTCCTCCTAAAAGAGTAAATAGGACTACTGAAAAGTGTGAACATCAAGCCCTACTTTGAGATTTCCAGACATGATTTGCAATGCCATAAATTTAGTACGTGTAATGCCAAGAGGCAAGTCTATTTTATTTAGAATAAATATACTGTGGGTCTTCTCCTCCCTCCCTTTCTCCTTGATTTGTTCTGCTCAAGAAAACGTGCAGTTGTCCAGGTATGAGGAGGGAGACTTTCTTTGTTTTATTTTTTTTTTTTTCTGAAGTTACAGCTTTTTCAAGAACTCAGCTTATTGGAGGGGTGGATGATGCTTTTTTATTAGATTCTGATATTGGATAGTTGCAGAGATTTTATTTCTGTGCCTCTTGCCCTAATGCAAATTCTCCTGAATTAACATATGCCCTTAGTCCTCCACTTACCGCTCTGGGTTACTGACTGTTCTAAGATTCTGGTTGGTGGCTTCTGTTAGCTTTCTAATGCTTCTACAGAAAATTTTTAAAAAATATATTTTATCCAACATCTTTTCTGTTCTCAGTAGAAGGATTGGGATGAATGACCTAACCTTACCTAATCTCAGAAGCAGAAGCTGGAACCATCCATAGCTTTTCTTAATGGATTTCTTTTGGATTGCCCCTTCCTGCCATAGCCAGCATAATTACCACACGGTGCTCTAAGAAGAGAATTCTACCCTGGATTGCTCATGCCTTAAAATTTCTGTATCTTCAATTTTTACAAAATGCATAATAAACTATAAGAAGTAAATTTGTATATAGGCTATGTTTTCATAATTGTTATGAAATTAATAATGAATTATTCATAATTAATAACAAACAGGCTAAAGTTTAGAGTTATTTGCATATGTAGAAATCTGATATCACCTTGATAAAATTTGATCCTTTGTTAATAGTATGTCTCCTTTGTCATATACAAAGAATTTCTGTAAAACTAAATTTTGAGTGTATAAAGTAAAATATTCTTGAAATGGTTCTTCCTCATTCTTTCTGTAACACTTTACAGTGCCATATTCTGTTCTGAACTAGCAGCATCTTTGAGTTATTTATATTTTTCCAAAGTCATCATGTTATAATGATACCATTATCCAAATAAAGTACAGTGTCAATTAAGCCCTCTTCTCCCACATAAATGTCCTTTACTACTACTACTAAGTTGCGTCAGTTGTGTCCGACTCTGTGCGACCCGATAGACAGAAGCCCACAAGCTCCCCTGTGCCTAGGATTCTCCAGGCAAGAACACTGGAGTGGGTTGCCATTTCCTGCTCCAATGCATTAAAGTGAAAAGTGAAAGGGAAGTCGTTCAGTCATGTCCGACTCTTAGCGACCCCATGGATTGCAGCCTACCAGGCTCCTCCACCCATGGGATTTTCTAGGCAAGAGTACTGGAGTGGGTTGCCGTTGCCTTCTCCAAAATGTCCTTTAGCTGCCTTCATTTATCCAGCCTGTATTTATTGGATGCCTATATTGAAAAGCAGAGACATTACTTTGCCAACAAAGGTCCGTCTAGTCAAGGCTATGGTTTTTCCAGTGGTCATGTATGGATGTGAGAGTTGGACTGTGAAGAAAGCTGAGTGCCGACTGCAAGGAGATCCAACCAATCCATTCTGAAGGAGATCAGCCCTGGGCTTTCTTTGGAAGGAATGATGCTAAAGCTGAAACTCCTGTACTTTGGCCACCTCATGTGAAGAGTTGAACTCATTGGAAAAGACTCTGATGCTGGGAGGGACTGGGGGCAGGAGGAGAAGGGGACGACAGAGGATGAGATGGCTGGATGGCATCACTGACTCCATGGACGTGAGTCTGAGTGAACTCCAGGAGTTGGTGATGGACAGGGAGGCCTGGCGTGCTGCGATTCATGGGGTCTCAAAGAGTCAGACAAGACTGAGCAACTGAACCAAACCGAACTGAATATACATTAGATGCAAAAACAGACATTGGTTAGTAGGCTAGATACAGGAAATTTGTTGCACAGCTAGACTACTTTAACTGTCTCCATGAGAGTCTCTTTTCTGTTATTTCTGAGAAAATTCTATAGTGGACTAACTAATGTGTTACCTTCAACATGATTTCCCTTTCATATGACTCTCCCTAATAATTTCCCAATAATAACAAAGGGAAGGAAGGTGAGTCAATTGTCTTCGAATTAACTTTTAAATGATTCATGGAGATAGTTATCTAAACAGCAAAATACAAGATAGATTATATTTCATTTCTCCACATTAAGGGTTTCTTAAGAATGTCTCTGCTTAAATGAAAGCTGCCAGTGATCATGTTTTTTAGAGGCAGATTTAATCATACAACTGTTGAGTTGACTTATATTCTACTTCAATAGTCTTTACTGTTCCTCTTTCTTCTTCCGCCTGAAATTTTTTATTTCAGTGTAACGTTGCCATGTGTATCAACTGAGATATATAGAGATTATTGTATATAATTTTAGAACATTAAGAATAAGATCCATTTTTGTCTGCATGTATAGAAAAGACTGAGCTGAAAAACAATAGATTATGTCAAATAAACTAGGATATAGTAGAGACTTGACTATAATACCACTCCTCTATCTCAATTATCCTATAGGTCTGAACTTACACATCATTAACAATATAAGAACAAGCTGTTAGGAACTGAGTATTTATATGAATGCTCCTTAATCAAATCCATTCTTTCAAATCTACTCTGGAATTTCTTTCTACATTGAAATTTCAGACTAAATTCATGGATAAAAAAGTATATATTTTGAAACATTATGCTCATTTCTTCCAGAAAGTTTTCCACATTTTAATAGGGAATAAATCATATTTTACTATTATAGTCATGAAATTAGTAAAATTTTAGGTGTAATTATCATTCTTAAGTTTTCCTACACAAACTCAAATATTGAACTAAGAAACAAAACTTCTATAAATTATTTCCATAGGAAATCCCTCTGCAAATTATAGTTTGAACCTCATTTGATCATAACATTAAGTTATGAAACAACAATCCTACTTCATTTCTTGTGTTTGGAATACCTTGTAAAAGCATTAACCAATTAATCAAATTAGATAACAATTCTGTTATGAACTGAGCATCATATAGAATCATTTGCTGCAGAATATCAAGATAGTGTATTATATATGTCACTTTTGAGGTAATAATTATATCTATGTGCAGGAAAGTATTTATTATCTTATCTAATTAATACACATTTTGGCATGTCAGGGTTTGTGGGTAATTACAGTTTTCTATTGGGTAATAATTTGTATGATTTATGAAGCCTATGAAACAGTGCTGTGAGCCAAAAAGCTGTCTGGAATAATTACAGTTAAGCAGTCCGATCAACAGGTACACCCAGCCAAGAGAACGCAGCCCTGAGGATAAGAGCCTCAAACAAACAGAAGCAATCTGAGGTGTTCACTTCTCAGCCTGTTTTTTTTCTAACCTGGGAAAAAAGAAATGGCCCACCCACTGTTTTCAACTGTAACAAAGAACTGATTGCTTAAGTATAATGGAGTTGTTTTCCAAAGTTCATATGCTGATGTGGAGGACTTCACACACACATAAAAATAAATATAAGTATCATGGACCATATAAATTTGCAAATATTTAAGGAAAGACTAAATCCAGACACATCTAATTTAAGAATGACAATGTTTTCTGTGGTTATTGAAAACTCAGAACCAGAATATGCCCCTTTATGGATCACAGCCTTGTCATAACAAAGGGGTCTGAGTAACTCAGTGAACCTACAAGCTTTCTTGTGCAGGGCCACTCAGGTTGAACAGGTCATAGTGAAGAGTTCCAACCAAACGTGGTCCACTGGAGGAGGGAATGGCAAACCACTCTAGTCCTCTTGCCTAGAGAACCCCATCGGCAGTATGAAAAGGCAAAAAGATATGACACCAGAAGGTGAGCCCCACCCACCCTCCCCATAGGTCAGAAGATGTCCAATATGCTAATGCAGAATAGTGCAGGGCCATTATTAATAGCTCCAGAAAGAATGAAGTAACTGGGCCAAAGTGGAAATGATGCTCGATTGCGGATGTGTCTTAACCTCTCAACTCTGGCCAATTCAATAAGCTCTGAGTCTCATTTCCTCCCGGAACTGAGACACACCTGGAGAAATTGTAGGAATTGAGATTGTAGTTTGTTTCCAGAGAAGCTTTGCTTATAATCAGGAGTTGACTGCCGCAGAAACACAAGAGTTACAAAAGAACTCAATAGTTATCATCCATATTTATACAATAATTTTCAGGAAGTTGGTGGGTTGTTGTAGACTGTAATGCAGGTTATTCTTTATCAGACACTTTTCTTTTGCTAAGTTTATTTTGACCTTCCCATCAGTCATCCTCTTTTGCCCCATATTAATGCCCTCAAGGTAGATAATGTTTTAATTGGCTTTCAGCACATTCACTGAACCAAGAGATCCTATCTTACATGAAGAAGCAGCTGGTAAATTTCTGTGAACTGTTCTCAATATGTAGGAAGTTCTTAAATTAGTTTCATCTTTCTCCAGGAGACTCATACATTTATATCCTGTAGGAGCATATTGAATTTTTAGTTATTAACTTCAGGTAGAGCCAAGCTCTTACTATTTTTTTCTTAAACTTGAAGACTAAAAGATAATGTCAGATAATACAGTCTGTTGAAAGCAATGTCACAGGGTATTCCATTTTAAAATTCACGCTAAATTGTAGAGTCAGTAATCTACCACACATAATAGATACTTTTGCATAAGTTGGAAAGTTATACTACATGAGAATACCAAGAGCTCTAGGAATGGTCTGGAATGGAAATTGGAGATTTCTCCTGAGACAGTCCACAAAGCAGCCACCTTCATCAGCCTCACCTTTATCAAACACTTGCTTTGCAGTGAATCAAGGGAAAGAGAAAAGAGATAGAACAAGGTTGCAAACAGAGATGTCAGAAATCCACAGCACATACCACCCTTGGTCCCTGAATAACTTTGAACTGGGCAGCCTCTTCTTGCAGTAATCGTTATCCAAAATGAACATGCTCTCTGACTTTCAAAATGTACTTCGGGGGAAAAATGGAGTAAACAAAAGAAAAATCACAGCAAGAAAATTTCTTCATTCCAACAGGCTCTTTTTGGTAAGAAGTGTGATTTTTAGGATGAATATAGAAATGAATGCTCTCAATTTAGACTTGAGTTCTGAAGCTACATGCAAACCCATTCTATCATATCAGGCGAAACAGAGTTCAGGTCAAAGAATGGCAATAGAAAGAGAAAGCTTCTGTGTGTTTAAGCATTTTTAAGTAGAGTTTGATTGGTAGATGTTTGAGTAAAGATATCCAGCTTGTTTCCCTGATGGCTCAGTGGTAAAGACTCCACTTTGTTCCCTAGGTCTGGAAGACCCCCCTGGAGAAGGAAATGGCAACTCACTCCAGTAGTCTTGCCTGGGAAATTTCAGGCACAGAGGAGCCTAGTGGGCTACAGTCCATGGAGTTGCGAAAGAGTCAGATATGACTTTGTGACTAAACAAACAAAGGCCTGCTTGTCATAGGGATTGGCATGGTAACAGCACCCAAAAATTAGTAGTTCTCTTCCCCCTGGAAAATTTCCATGGACAGAAGAGCTTGGCGGGTTACAGTCCATGGGGTTACAGAGAGTCAGACATGACTGAGCATGCATGCTTTCCCCTCTCCTCCTCTGACACCCACACTCTGCACCCCCCACCTCACACACACACACACACACACACACACACACCCCCCATAGTACTTCCTGTGAAAGACAATGGCCCCAAGGAGGTTCAAACCCCTCTAGGAAAACAAACAAAAAAGGTAAAATAAAGTTCAGAAAGATTTACCAGGTCAAAGATCAGAGTGAAACCAGAAGTTATGTCAGGCTATAGCAGAAAGTGAGTTTAGAGTAAAAACACATAATTAATTATTACGATTATAACATTATCTACCTGCTAATCTTGGATTAGACAAAATAGTGTGTTAAAATCTAGGTAGGAATTACACATGGGATGGATATATACATATACACACACAGAGAAACATACTGTTATATATAATTACAGATATTTAATTCTAAGTGAACCGTTACATATATAGTTCTTAAAAAGGTTGTATGTTAAAAGATAGTTTTATATCTGAAAACGTTTGTTGTCATTTCTGGATAATCATTCCTTTTGTATTTTGCAGCCATTTACTTATTGCTTAATTTCTATATCTTTGATATTTGCCATTTACCAAATATTGATGTTTTTATTCAAGGGTTTTATTTTATAAGTATTTTAATTAAGAGCATGTATGATGTTTTCCCTTTAAAGTTCAGGTTTGTTGAAAAAAACCATGAGGCTTTGATGAGTTCCATTAGAATATAGACACCATTGATGTTACCTTCCAGCATATTTTAAATGTGGAAAAGTCTTGTCACCTTGTGTTTTCCCCCTTCAGTTTCTTGTCCCATTACATCATCCAGCGGTGTTGTCCTGCGCATTAGTTCTTGCCAAGGGGCATAAAACAGAGCAGAACATATACACGGTCTACACCTCCTGTATCTAGTCAGCAGGGTCCTGATGTTCCTTATTAAACAGTAGCCCACACAGTGAGATTGTGGGGGATCTGCTTGGTCTTCCCAGGACAAGAGTCTAAAGCTCTATTTCATTTCACTTTGCCCCAAGTGTCTTTTGCAGGGAGTAGAAACACATACCAAAATTTGGTGTAACTGGTGGAATTTTTCCTCACTTTCCTTAGAATCATTTTCTGAAACGTAGTTTTCTTGCTCTGAAGATGCAGCAGCTTTTGATGTTAGTTATTCTCATCACTCATTTTCTTGCGGTTGACTCAAAAAAAAAAAAAAAAAAAGAACAAGAAAAAGAAGATGAACCACCACCTAAACTGGACTCCTGCCAAGTCGACAAGCCTGCTTTGAGAGTGAGATGACTCAACTGCACGGTCTTATATCCCAACGCACCTTGGGGTTCCTGAATATTATATTTCCTATCCGTTGACTAAAAGCTGGGGCTGTGGTGGGATCTGATTTGAATCTTCCTGAATTTTAGTAGATCTGTCATTACCTGCAACCAGTATCACAGGGTGCTTTCGTGGTTTGCTTGGAAATTCTTCCTATGACATGCTCTCTACTTCCTGACCATAGAGGTGAAACATCTAGATTACAAGGCATTCACTAAAACCAATAGCTCTGCTTCTTTAAAACTCTTACTTAGTTTACCTTAATGCACTGAGGTTAAATTCATCTGATTATTTGATTGTCAATTTGGGGGCTTCCCTGGTGGCCCAGTGGTAAAGGATCTCTCTGCAATGCAGGGGACATGGGTTCTATCCCTGGGAAGATTCTCTGGGGAAGGAAACGGCAACCCACTCCAGTATTCTTGCCGGATAATCCCATGGACAGAGGATACTGGTGGGCTACAGTCCTTGGACCACATAAGCTGGACATGACTGAGTGACTGAAAAGGCACACACATGTACACACATACAAGGCCATCCTTAATGGTAGGAATATGGAACACTGCTATGGTGGGTGAAGTTCAAGGAATTTTCTCCTTAGCAGGTAACAAGAATAGGGGCACTTCTTTACAAGTAGGAGATGACAGGTCCTTTAAACATGATCTGCTAATATCTCAGATGGGACCCAGTGGGTTCACACTGATGGGTTAGATTTTTAAAATTACAATGCATTTTGTTTAGAAGAGGGATTAAAGTATTTGCCAAAATGATTTGTGTTGACAAAATGGCTTAGTACATTTGGCAGATTTATTTGGAGAATGGAATAAATTAAGGTGTCTAGCAAAAGATGTGCTACAGCCACTGAAACAATTTCAAGTATTTCAGAAACTCTATTTTTATTCACTTTGCAAAATGTGCTTAGTTGAACTGCCAGTCCCTGTTACATTTCCATTTCTAAGCAATTAATTAAAATCCCAAATCAGTCTTTTCTTGATCATGCCAGCAGGAGTCGGTTACCATGGAAATAGGAAGATCAGTAGTAGTTGGAAGAGACAGAAAAAAATGGCTTGTATTGGTCTTTTATTTTGGAAACATAAGTGATGGTCTAGAGTAGCTTGTTGGCTCAGTAATAGGAAGATCCACTCCCCCAGTAGCAAGTGTGGCAGTGACAATTGGAAATTACTGACAGTCTAGGGATTACATCTCACCCCCCAAGGATATCATTTGGCCAGTTGAAAAAGTCATTAACTCAGCTTTTTCATGTGTTCTATCTATAGGTTAAACCCCCAAATGTAATTGATTACAGAGTATTCTGTTGTAGCTAAGCAGGATTTCAAATCAATAATTGGTTACATTTTATGAAAACCCATAAAAACCTATTTATGATTTTTTTTTCATATGTCAGGCCAGTGTGCTTTAGACAGAAAGCTTATTTCCAGACAATAGTGCAAACTGAGAATGATTGTGATTGAAATTATATATTTTATTTTACCTTTTGGAAAATGGAAGCTTATGGGATATCATCTTTGGGTATTTAATTAAAACACAATTCAGTAGTGCTGCCTTAAAAAACAGTGCATTAAGAAGACATGATAATGAATGATACTAATATGACTGTATTAAAAACAAATTAGAGTTGTATTGGAAAATCTAAACTGTGTGAAAGATGTAATTTTAAAGATGTAGATGGTAATAATTTTCAATATTTAATAACAGTTATGTGCCAAGCACTGCTCCTAGTGGTTTAAAAGTAAAACTCAGTGTTTCTCAGTGATACCATGAGAAAGATCTTAGCATTCATAGATGCAGTAATGGTCTTAAATTATGGAATTTTTTCTGAGTGAAGAGATTCTGTACTTTCATGTGCTACTAATTAGCTGTCTGTGAAATCAGAAGATGGGTGATAATTTTCTGCTATGCTAGGCTTATGCAGGTCCCACATAAAAATTTATATTTTTCTGATAGCTAAAATTTTCTCTGAAAATAATTAGGAAAAATTAGAAAGAAGGTACAAATCAAGATCTCATTTATTGCTCTAGCATGAAACCCCAGTGGGAAAATTAGTCTAAACCCTCCAGGAGACAGTCCTGTCTATACATAGCGATAATTAGGAAATGAGAATTTTTCAGTAAAGTTTTCTCTGATTGCTATAGGCAGTCAAAATAATGTTGCCATTTGTCTCTACAAAATGCTATTATGTTTTCCATATAATAAAGTCCTCAAGGTGTACCTACGTGTCTTATGCCTATGTGTATTTTAGAAGTGATAATTATTTAAGATGAGTGGTAGTCTTTTTAGTTAATCTTTGGAAGAAAATAACAGCCACAATTCCCTTTAGTTTACTGTAAGATGAATAGAAAGGTAAGGCATTCCTGGCAACATAAGCCACATGGGTGTCTAGAATTTGGGAGTCATATCACGAATGACATACTTTATATGCTGTATGAATCATAGTATCTCTCCCGCTACCTGCTGGCCAGGTAGGTAGAATATACTTCAAACACATGCATAGCATGAAACATGATATAATATGCTGCTTTTTGCTGCTTTATAACCCCATTCCCATCAATTTAAGCTCTCCCTGTATAATGGCCTGGAAGTCTGGATCAATACTTCCTGGGCTGTATCCCCAAATTTCTTACTTATAGGATTTTTGTACCTGTATATCTATCAGGTGTATACTAAGTAAATACTATACCACTATTCAGTAACGGACAGAGGACTCTGGTGGGCTGCAGTCCATGGGGTCACAGAGTCGGGCATGACTAAGCGACTAGCACACACACACATTCAGTACTGAGAAATCTAAGAAGAATAAGACATATCTACCAATTTCAAGGGGTATAAATTTTACCATATTCCCTATAGCACATAATATGGTGATTTGAATGCTTCGATGACTTAGGAATTCTTATTGTTACACTGATCTCACAATGAAGGTCGTATACACTATAGGCAAAGATAAACAGAATGTATAAACTAACATCTAGCTAATTGGCAAGTATCCACTGAGCACATGGTGAATATGCTCACATCCACTGAGCATATTCCAGATACAGCACTAGGCATCGAGGCGTGAAAACACATGTAAGATATTGAAATGGAAGGCATATACTGTTATTATGAAACATACGATTTCTAATGCCTGGTTAACTGTTTAAGTTCTTAACACTTCTGCTTACTGTGGAAACTTATCTCAAAGACAGGTTCTCAACAAAACATACTTCCCAGTGTGAATGCCCTTATTAGATGCCTCCCCTGAGTCTGGGCTGGTCCTGTGACTCACATTTCAAACAACAAAATTCAATAGAAGTTATTTCAGGGTTAGGTCTTAAGAAGTCTCACAGCTTCCACCTAGAATTCTTGGGATTTTTTTCTCTGAGGACACTCTATAATTCACTCTGAGACTCATTCACAGTCTCGTATTGACCCTGAGACTTCAGTGCTATGTGGAAGTCCAAATCAACCAAACAGAAAGCCACATAGAGGGAGAGAAATATACCCTACAAGGTCCCAGCATAGTCATTCTACTGTGGCACCAGTGTACCCGTGTGTGTGTGCTGAGTCATTTCCGTCATGTCCAACTCTGCGACCACATGGACTGTAGACCACCAGGGTGTCCTCTTGTCCATAGAATTCTCCTGGCAAGAATACTGGAGTGGGTTGCCATGCCCTCCTCCAGGGGACCGTCCCAAACCAGGGTTTGCACCTGCGTCTCCTGCAGCTTCTGTGTTGCCAGTGGATTCCTTACTGTTGAGCCAAATTAGTATAAACAGCAACTTTTTTTGTGTGTAGTTACTGGGAGCAATTAGTAGAATTATATTCTAGGAATAACTAAAGCACCAAGATCTGGGAAAACAGAAATAAAGGCAACTCTGGAAAATTCAAGAACAAGAATCTCATCTTCCCAGACCATCCTGATTGTCTTCTCAGCTCTTTCTTCAGCTGATCTGTGTCTGCTTCAGCGTTTCAATACAACTTCCCATAAGGCTGGAAAATATACCAGCTCCATGGGGAACACGGCTTCCCAAATTCCCTTTCAGAGAGAATGGCTACTCTTCTCCTACATGCAGTTTGAAACATTCTGGGAAATAACCTAGCTTGAATGGTGTATCCACTGCTGGATTATCACTGTGGGCTGGGAAGAAAGTGCCATTATAACAGAATCATTTGAAAACCTATGGGAAAAACAGATTTTTTTTTTTTAAACAGGGTGATATTTGGAGAAGAAGAGAAAAGGTCAGGAACTGGTTAAAGTAGGCATGACAAGTCTGCTATAGTATGCAGTACCCAACACATGACTTCATATTTTTAAGTATGGGGATATTATTGCTGATACATGAATTTTTCCTAAGTTTAATAGTTTAATAGTGGAAAAGTGGTTATACCTATCTTACAGAGAAATGGTTTTTATTTGAAATGCGTGCATTTTAATATCCTATTTAATTTTGGATATTTACCAATGAGGAAGTAAAGCGAGGATGTTTTCTGTTCCTGACACTGGGTTTAGCAGGGCAGGGATAATGTTATCTATTAATGAGCAGAGATGTTAGCTGAAGAGGTCTGGCTACATTCCAGTCAGGCTAATTAAATCCTACCTGCTTAAATTCTGTCTTTATTTTCAAATGAATATTCACCGTTATTTCTCATTTGAAACATTATTTGATGTTTGGGACTACCAGTTTACTTGTGAGGTAAAGAATTCCAGTTTACTTTGATTGAAAATACCCTAGCTCCAGCCCAGTGTTTTATATATATATATATATATATATATATTGTGTGGACTTTGCGATACTTTTCTTACGGCTTTAGTGGTAGGACTGCATATTTTTCCTATGACAATCCTTTTTTAAAGGACAATCCTTTTAAAATCTTTTCTGTATCTTACTTGGTGATGGTGAGCTATCAAACACTATGCCTGATGCAACCAAATTTGATCTGACCCATTAAAATATGGTGCTTTTAACCCAACAATACTTGGATTAGTGAGTAATGTCTAAAATGCGCATGTTGCAAGTTGAGAAAGGATCAAATCAAAATTAATAAATTAGAGTCTAATTAATGACTCTAATTAGTCATTACTGTGTCAAAACCTATTTCATGGAGTCCATCATTCAATATTTTGCAGTTTAAATAGAAGATTCAAGTTATGACTTATTTTTATTATTTGTTGCTGTGATGAAAAATTTAACATTGTATCTATTCTCATGAGATTTTTTAGGAGTACAATACTAACTACAGGTACAATGTTGTACAGCACATCTCCAGAACTTATCCATCTTGCATAACTGAAACCTTACACCTCTTGGTTAGGACCTCCCCATGTTCCCTCCCCCAGCATCTGGCAATGTCAGTTTACTCTGTTTCTATGAATCTGATGACTTTAGATTCCTTATATATGCAGAATCATACAGTATTTTTCTTACTGTGACTGGCTTATTTCACTTAGTGTAATGTCCTCTATGTCCATCCATGTGTCCCAAACAGCAGTTTCCTTATTTTACAGGCTGAGTAGCATTCTATTGTATGTATGTACCTGAAAGGATGGGTGATAGACTAGGGGCCTATGGCAGTATCTGTAAGCTCACTTTTATATTTGTTTTTCTTAAAGTCTCTAGGACATAGGCATCAAGAGAAATCGAAGAGGCAATGATATAATGAGAGGCTCTGTGATAAGAGGCCATTGAACAAGAGGTTTTCTTAAAGCGAAAGTGGAAGAATGATTCAATAGTGTCTATAAAACTTTCCTTCTCTGAAGTCAGAGAGGAAGAGAGTGAGACAGAGTAATAGAGCAAGCAATATCATGACACTTATTCAGGTTATTTAGAGAATAAGATCAACAGTAGGATCATAGATAGATAAAGAGTGATGCACAGACAAATCTATAGATTGGGAGTCGCGTGAGATGCAGACATTCTATTACAGTTGAGCCTTCATGTCCTTGGGGGAGTAGTTCTAGGACTCCCTGCAGATGCCAAAATCCAAAGATGTTTAAGTCCATTACCAAACATGGCTAGTGCACTCAGCCCTCCCTATCTTCCTATTCCACACCCTGGGATTCGACCAACAGACTTTCTATCTGCATTGGGTTGAATTCATGGATTTGGAGCAGGCAGATAAGAGGGCCTGCTGTATAGCTGTTCCATTTACAGTCTGTGTCCAAGGTAATTTAAATCTCACTTTTTAGCTAGGAGCCTAAGATCCAATGTCTTTAAAATTTATCTTTTCATTTCTTCTCTTTTACATGATGAAAGTGAATGGATTTTGGAGTAGGAAGTTTTCATTTCAGTAATGGAATACTTTCTCTTTTATCACTTTGCAATAACAAAAAAAAATCTGGAAAGAGACAGAAAAAATTAATTTCTGAGTACTTTTTACTCTTTCTTAGTGGTTGATAAAATATTTACCAAGAAATGTCTATGTGTATGTATGTACATACATATATTTGTGTATTTTTATATACACACACAAGAAGGCATCATTGCTTCCCTTCTAAGTATTAATAAACAGAGTAAAACTTTCTAAGAAAGGGACATTTCAAAATGTTTCCAAGTAATGTCTCCACCTCTGTTACTACATTACATTTAATATCTGCTTAGCATAAGCAATTGGCCAGGTGAATGTTATGTACTGCAGGGGTTTACAGGAATTTGCAGAGATATATCATGGGAAAACCATAATGTCAGAAATAGAGAGAATGCCTTTCTATTCTGAATTCAAGCTATTGTAGTTGCACATGAATGACTTTTATTTCCACCTAAATTCCCCTCTTAGACACTTCCTCTGCCAATAGGATCCACGAAGCCAGATAGAATTTTAATATGGGACGGCAAGCTTAACGTTTGTCATACTTTGTATTACACGTTGAATATATCTTTCCTTCTTCTCTTGTAGATACAATATATTGCAGTTCTTGCCATATTTTCCAACTCTATTTGTCATTTCAGTAGCAAATCAATTTGAATTTAACAAGCAACCTCTAGATTATTTGCACATAAAACATTTCAGTTTCTATTCTATGGAGCCCTGCCGAAGCCAGTGCATAGGTTTGCTAAAGCTGCCATAACAAAATAACACAGACTGAGTGGTTTAAACAGCAAGAATTTACTGTCTCATAGTTCTGGAAGTCCCAGATCTGTCAGACAGACTTCCATTTCTGGAAGTCCCAGATCAGGGTAGCAGCACAGCTGGGTTCTTCTTGAAGGCTGTGAGGGTGGGATTTGTTCCAGGTCTCTAACTTGCAAAGGGCATTCTCCCTGTTTCTTCACAATGTCTTTTCTCTGTGCATTCAAATTTCCCCTTTTTATAAGAACACCAGTCTTTTAGACTACAACCCACTCTAACTTGATTATGCCTATAAGAACCTGAATCCAAATATGGTCACATTTCAAGGTACTGGGGGTTAAGACATCCACATATTACTTTTAGGAGCACGATCCAACCTGTGACAGAGAGAGACTTGAAAATATAACAAATCTATGTAAACATAGGGCTTCTCTGGTGGCTCAGCTGGTAAAGAAGCTGCCTGCCAATGCAGGAGATGCAAGAGACTCACGTTTGATCCCTGGGTCAGGAAGATCCCCTGGAGAAGAGAATGGCAGCCCACGCCAGTACTCTTGCCTGGAGAATTCCATGGACAGAAGAGCCTGACAGGCAATAGTCCATGGGGCCACAGACAGTCAGGCACAACTGGGCGTGCCCACACGGACACATGTAGATATAGGTATAGGCATCTGGGTATGGGCACATACATGCGTGTATATGCAAGTTGTGTATATACAAACATATGTGATTAGCTTTCATTTTGTTTTCTTGGAAAATCAGTAACAAATGAAAATTTCAGACTAATAACATTCTATACATACCTATTCCATTAAAATTTTAAAAGTTCAGTTAAGTTCAGTTGCTCAGTTGTATTCAACTCTTTGCTACCCCATGGACCGCAGCATACCAGGCCTCCCTATCCATCACCAACTCCCGGAGTTTACCCAAACTCATGTCCATTGAGTCAGTGATGCCTCTCCTCCTGCCTTCAATCTTTCCCAGCATCTTTCTTGACCCCGTGGGCTGCAGCCTACCATGATCCTCTGTCCATAGGATTTTCCAGGCAAGAGTATTGGACCTTCTCCAGGGAATCGTCATGAACCAGGGATCGAACCCAGGTCTCCCACATTGTAGGCAGACGCTTTACAATCTGAGCCACCAGGAAAGCTCTTTTCCAGAATCGGGGTCTTTTCAAATGAGTCAGCTCTTCACATCACATGGCCAAAGTATTGGAGTTTCAGCTTCAACATCAGTCCTTCCAATGAACACTCAGGACAGATCTTTAGGATGGACCAGTTTGATGTCCTTGCAGTCCAAGAGACTCTCAAGAGTTGTCTCCAACACTACAGTTCAAAAGCATCAATTTTTCGGCACTCAGCTTTCTTCATAGTCCAACTCTCACATCCATACATGACTACTGGAAAAACCATAGCCTTGACTAGACAGACCTTTGTTGGCACAGTACTGTCTCTGCTTTTTAATATGCTATCTAGGTTGGTCATAACCTTCTTTCTGATGAGTAAGCGTCTTTTAATGTCATGACTGCAATCACCATCTGCAGTGATTTTGGAGCCCAGAAAAATAAACTCAGCCACTGTTTCCACTGTTTCCCCATCTATTTCCCATGAAGTGATGGGACCGGGGATGCCATGATCTTAGTTTCCTGAATGTTTAGCTTTAAGCAACTTTTTCACTCTCCTCTTTCACTTTCACCAAGAGGCTCTTTAGTTCTTCACTTTCTGCCATAAGGGTGGTGTCATCTGCATATCTGAGGTTACTGATATTTCTCCTGGTAACCTTGATTCCAGCTTGTGCTTCATCCAGCCCAACGTTTCTCATGATGTACTCTGCATATAAATTAAATAAGCAGGGTGACAATATACAGCCTTGATGTACTCCTTTTCCTATTTGGAACCAGCATGTTTTTCCATGTCCAGCTCTAACTGTTGCTTCCTGACCTGCATATAGGTTTCTCAGGAGACAGGTCAGGTGGTCTGGTATTCCCATCTCTTTCAGAATTTTCCACAGTTTGCTGTGATCCACACAGTGAAAGGCTTGGTCATACTTTATCTTTGAATCCTCATTGCACTCCCTGTGCATGTTTTTCATATGGATTTTCTTATGTTCTACTGTAGAAAAACCTGAGTATCTGCTCTTTCCAGTTAATCCACTGACCAATTACCATGAGCGAAAAGGACTGGCATCAACAAGTAGGGAATGATGTGGATTAGCTACCTATCTCCAGAGAAGGTTGTTGCCCAATCAGAGTTTGTTCAAAGTGAGGGGACGTCATAGTGATAAACATTCCTGTCATTTCTAAAGAATTTGATGGTGAACTACACAATGCAGCAGTACAGGGTGGAAGCACCACGGGCAATTTTGAAAAAAAATAGCTATCATCGCATTTTCCACTCTTGCAGTAAAAAAAAAACTGAATCTTCATAGTAATTGCAACTAAACACTGATAACACTGAAGAATACTTCACACGCTATCCTTGCTGGTCACATATCTCTTAAGGTTTAGTCATGTTTTTGGTTTACTATAGCAGTCTACTTCTTACAGTTTCGGTGCTCCAAACTTCATATACTATAAAATTCATCCATTTATAGTCATTTGATGATTTTTTAGCAAATTTATAGAATTTTGCAACCTACCCTGCGATTCAGTTTTAGAACATTTCCGTCTCTCCATAAATTTCTCTGACGCTGCTTTTCACCTTCAGCCCAAGCAACTACTGATCTGCTTTCTCTCTCTACTGTTTTGTCTTCTAGAAATTTCAAATAGGTAGAATCATAAAATACGTAGTCTTTTGGGTATAAATCCGTTTTGACTTTTAGGTTGTAGACTGGATCACTAGTTTCTTCCTTTGAATTGATTAATACTTCATTGTATATATACATTACATTTTTGGCTATATTCATCTGCAATGGACATTTGAATTATTTACAGTTTGGGATGAATAATATTGCCATGAAGAGTCAGAAATAAGGCTGTGTGTATGCTTGCATTTCTCTTGTGTAGAGATTCAGGTGTGAAGTATTGAGGTTGATTTAAATACACGTCTAAATTTTTAAGAAATTGTTGAAGTGTTTCCAAATTTTTATATTCCCATTAAAAATGTATGAGGATTCAAGTTGTTCCACAACCTTGCAAGCACTTAGTATTGTGCTGAAGTCCAACTTATCTATTTTTCTTTTGTGGATTGTGTCCTTGAGGTCATTTTTTTTTTTTTTTAAGAAGTTTTATAGGTTTAGCTGTTACATTTAGGTTTATGATCCACATTCCAGGCAATATTTATGTGTGGTGTGAGGAAGGGGAGAAGTTTTGTTGTTGTTGTTGTTTAACAAATACATCCAGTTGTTCTGGCACCACTTATTAAAAACCTATTATTTCCTCAATTGAACTATTGTCATACCCTTTGGAAAGATCACCTAGTTTATTTTGGATTAAACCAACTTTGCATTTCCAGAATTAATCTCACTTAGTTATGGGGTATAATCCCTTGTAACCAAGAGACTAATTGTTGGGTATGGTTTAGTGATATTTTGTTAGGGATTTTTGTACCTATGTCCAGGAAGACTATTGGTTTTTTTCCTCGTGATGTCTTTGTTTAACTTAGGTATCGTTACTTACACGCTACTTAGGAATACTCTCAGAAGATGAGTTGAGAAGTGTTCCAGACACATAGATTCTGAAATTCAAGATGATTTTAATAGAGAGATTTCCAATCTGTTTACTGAGAAAATGTAGTGTTTGACAAATGCCAACATTGGCTGGATTTCAAAGTCTGATTATTATTTTTAAAATTCCTGTGAATTATTAAAAATAATAGAGCTCACTCTTGTGAACTCATGCAATTGATCTCTTCTCCTTTATCTAACTATATGTTAAGAACAAAGATATTGTGAACTTTTAAAATATGAGCCTGGAACAAAATAAAATTGCACTTAATACTTCTACTATTTGTAAAATAGCCAGAAAAACCTTCCTGGTATTTTATTAGAAACATGGTGCAAAAACAATTAAAAATTTAGAAATATTATTAGAATATTATAGAAAATTTCCATCAATTTTTACACATCAATTTCTTCACTCCTGGGTTATATTTGATGTTTACTTTCTAAAAAAATAATTATACAGAATGAAACTAAAATTTCTTTAGAAATATACTCATGTGTTTTGGCAAGTTATAACAGAAATTTTCCAACAGTTAGTGTAACCCAGGTGAGGATAGATTCAGATTCACCCATAGCATGAAACTAGGCATGCTGGAAACTAAAACTGTTTACTCATCATGTCATATTCAAATAGTCATGCTCTGGGAAAAGAGGTTTTATTATATCTTCTGCCTGAAAAAAAGAAACAGTCAACTTTACCTCTGAGCTAGTTTAGCTTGTAATTTCCCATTCTGGTGGTATTTATGTGAGAGAACTGAAAGGACAGAAGACATGGTGGAGTTATAGAGTGGGAAGATTGTAGTGATATCCAGTTCAGCAGTCATGAGAATGAGGAGACTAGAAAGTTATTTGCTCAAATCCATATATGAATCAGATTATACTGAGCTGGGGTCAGGACCCAGTCCTCTTAACACCCAGGAGAATGTACTTTCTACTGTATTCTGATGAAGTTGCTATAACTTTTAAAATTTTAAATTAAATTTTAAATTTACAATTTTTTAAATTAAGTGGTTTTAATTTGTAGGACTAGCTTGTTCATTTCCTGGGGCCAAAGGAGAGAAAATTGTGGCACAAAACACTTTCATTATTTGCGAAGTTATTTCCCGGGTGGCTCAGACTGTAAAGAATCTGCCTATAATGCAGGAGACCTGAGTTCGATCCCTGGGTCTGGAAGGTCACCTGGAGACAGCAGTGGCAACCCACTCCAGTATTCTTGCCTGGAGAATTCCATGAACAGAGAAGCCTGGCAGGTTAAAGTCCATGGGGTTGCAAAGTCAGACATGACTGAGCGAATAACACACACACCCCTGTGGTGTTCAATGTTACCAAACAATGGCCCCCATATTTTCAGTCTGGAGAGGCCAGTTTAATATTAATGGGGAGGTATGGATCGTTAGTGTGGTCTACATTCTAGGACAGACTTTACTAATGAGAAGTATATCTGCAAGGAAGTAAAGGGTCTGAATACATGCCAAAGAAAGACATGTAAGCTTAGTCTAGGAAAGAATAGTCAGAGGTGTCTTGAAATAGGGATTTCCAACTAGTTGCCTGGCTAAAATGGGAAAAAGTGAGTGAAATGCTTTCTGTATATTCGAACAGGAGTAGGGAAAAAGGTGAGGCAGACTTTGACTCAGTAAGAAATTTTCAACAATTAACAGCTGTTCAAGAATGAAATCAGCCATGCTGTCTGGTTTCATTTAAATTCATGACTTTGAACCCCAAGAGAGTCATTTAATGCTGTCTTGGAATTTTATTCTAAGTCCCTAGGTTAATCATCCAGGAGAATGGAAAGCCATTCTCCAAATGTCA
The DNA here is from genome assembly GCF_032405125.1 of Capricornis sumatraensis. Classification (NCBI taxonomy): domain Eukaryota; kingdom Metazoa; phylum Chordata; class Mammalia; order Artiodactyla; family Bovidae; genus Capricornis; species Capricornis sumatraensis. Next base: position 16,900,961 of record NC_091083.1, read on the forward strand.
TTTTCATTCTTCTTCGCTCTAAATACCTAACACTTCCTCTCATCTTCACTCTCCTCTAGTGTCCTTGTTTTTCACTTTTCTGAGAAAATTATAGCAGTTAGAAGAGAACTTCTAGAAGCCCCAGTTATAGATCAACCACCATCTATACACAAATACTTTGCATTTTTGTTTATTACCATTGACTGCTGTCCATGCTTCTGCTTAAAGCCAATATCTCTCCTTTGGCACTACAAAACATCTCCCATTTACTAGAAAAGGTCATCATTCAGCAATTTCACCTCTCCTTCCTACATGTAATTTTTGGCTTTCCTGTATAATTTCCATCATAATACAAAAATACTGCTCTATTTTCTACCAAAAAAAAAAAAAAAAACCTCCCTTGACAAGCTTTTCTGAACCAACGATCACTTATTTCTTTTCCTCTTCTTTAGTCACATACAAAGTCTTGTCTATTCTTACTGACTCCAGTTCCTCTTTGCTCATTCCTGCACAAATCTATTCAGGTCGCTATTTTACTCCAACACCACTGCAACAAAACTGCTCCTCTCAAGGTCTGGTGATTCCAGGATGATAACTGAATGACCAGGTCTTAGTTCTCATCTTTCTGGAACTACCAGCAGCATCTGACACAGTACATCATCTCCTCCTTATTGATGCACTTTTCTTGTGTAGCTTCCAGGTTGCCACAAGCACCTGGCTTTTTCTCCTGCCTCTCGGGTCACATCTTCTCAGTTTCTCCTCCTGTCTTCTTAATTGTGGAATGCCCCCCAGTCCAGCCCTTAGACCTCAGATTCCAAATTCCCTTATCCGACTGTCTACACAATATCTTTACTTGGATGTCTCACAGTCATCTGAAACTTAACTTGCTCAAAACTAGATTCCTGATACTTTCACATAAACCCACTTGCCTCCAGGTTCCCTCATGTCAGCTGAAGGCAGTCTCTTTTTCCAGATGTTCAAATGCAAGCTCTTGGAACTGTCTTTGTCAGCTCTCTCTTTCCCTCACACTGCATATCTGATCAGTCCAAAAAAGTCCTATTTGTTTTAACTTCAAAATATATCCCAAACCTCAACACTTATGCCTTTCACTGATATTACTCTGGTTTCACTATAGTATTGTATTTGGATTTCTGCAATAACCTCCTATTAGGCCTTTAGCCAGGGTAGCCTATCTTCACCAATATAGCCAAAGTGAGGTGCTGAGAAGAAAAAACAGCTGATATCACTCCTATGTTTAAAGTATGCAGTGACTTCTATTTTCAGGGTAAAAGGAAAATTACTTTCAATATCTTTTAAGGTCTAAGCAAATCAGTCCTCATTTTCTTCTCACCTCCCATTCCATCATCCACTTTATACATTGGGTTCTTCCTTCTCCATCTCAACTGGAGGTATATTCTTGCCTTAGAATGTTTGCACTGACTATTTCTTGTTATAAATTGTTGTCCCCTCAATTTTGCTGTGGCTAACTCTCTTTCCTTCTTCGAGTCCTTGGTCTAATCTCACACTCTCAACATATCCTACTGTGACACCATTATTTAAAATTGCAATTTATCTCTTTGCTATGTATGTATGTGTATATATATACATATATATATATATATATATATATGTCACAGCATATTACCTACTAACATGGCCTGAAATATACCTACTTGTTAGTTTTATTTCTTATTGTCTGTTTCCCTCTCTCCCATTACCCACCTCCCACAGAATGCAAGCTCTTGGGTATCAGAATCATTGTTTCATTAATGTACAAGGCCTTAAATAAAATCCAGACTCCTATAACATAACATGCAGAATCCCTAGACATCAATCAAAAATTATGCATCATACTAAGAACCAAAAAGATTTCAAACAGAATTAAAGAAAGCAATCAGTAGATGTTAACATCAAAGGGATAGAGATTTTAGAATTATCTGCAAAGATGTTAAAGTAGCAGTCATAAAAATGCTTTAAAGAGAACTGCAAACACATTTGAAACAAAAAATAAGAGAGACCATCTCAGCAAAGTAGGAAGTCTCAACAATGAATTGAAAGAATAAAGAAGAACTAGAAAGAAATTTTGTAAAGCCCAATACCAAAAATAATAATAATAATAATAATAATAATAATAATAATAATAATCAAGAGAAGGGTTCATCAGTAGGATGGAAGGGGCAGAGGAAAGAGTGAGTAAACCAGAGATAGAATAAGAGAAATTACCCAGTGTAGACAACAGAGAGAAAATAGGCTGGACAAAAAAACAAGAAAGCCTTAGGGACCTGCTGGATTACATATAACAGAAGATCTACCTCTCATTAACAGAACTCTTGGGAGGAGATGATAAAACATAAGGATAAAAACATATTTGAAAAATAACAGTTGAAAAGGTCTTGAATTTGGTAAGAGCAACAAGATCACATATTCAAGAATTTGACAAAACTCCAAACAAGATAAAACTCAAAAAAATCCACCACAAGAAACATCATAGTCAAAAATTTTAAAACTAAAAACAAAACAAAACAAAAACAATTTCAAAACATCAAGAGAGGACTAGCATCTTATCTATACAGGAGAAACAATTCAAATAACAGTGAATTTCCCATGGGGAAGCATGCAGGACAGAAAAAGGTGATATTTTTCAGTTACTGAAGGAAAAGAACTGTCAATTAGGAATCCTATATCCAGCAAAGATATTCTTTAGGAATGAGTGAGGACTCAACACTTTCTCAGATGAAAGAAAAATAAGGTATTATGATATCAGAAACTTTACTAGAATGGCTAAAGAAAAGTACTCTGGACAGAAAAAAAACCAATAAAAGATGGAAACTTGGGACCCCAGAAAGAGAACAGAGTAAGCAAAAATATGGGTAAACACAGTAAACTTTTTTCTTGAGTTTTCTAAATTATACTTAACAATTGAAACAAAAATTGTAACACTGACATGGTTTGAAATTCATGTAGGAAAAATACCTAAGACAATTAGATCAAAAAGAGTATAAAGTAAAAAGACACAAAGGAAGGTACATTTTTCACAAAACTTAACTGGTAAAAATATGACATAATAAATAAATACAGTATATATAAATCAAAATGGAATCCTCCTTCTCTTCCCTCTTTTTTTTTTTTTTTACATAGCATGCCGAATCTTAGATTGACCCTGTGCCCCCTGCAGTGAAAGCACAGAGTCTTAACCACTGGACTGCCAGGTAAATTCCATCTTCCTTTCCTCTTTCCTTCCTTCCTTTCCTTTTTTTCTTTTCTCTCATCTTCCTTTCCCTCTTTCTTCTTTCCTTTCTTTCAATATCCATACATTGTTTTTCCCTCCCCTATTCCTTTTTTTTCTTTTTCCTTTTATATTTTTGATGTTATCATTGGTTTTTAGATTTATTATTGCACTCAGATCAGACATTGCAGAATGTGATTTTTCTGCTTTTTGGAATTCAAAGTGATCTTTTATTTCCTAATATGTGGCCAATATTTATATATAAATTCTGGGCCATAATTGTTATATTGTTTCAAAGTGGTGATTTTCTAACTTTTATTTCTTCTATGTTCATTAGCTGGCATTCTATCATAGAAAAGAACTTTCTTCTCTCCCTTATTCATTGTGTTTGTATGTGTGTGTATATATATGTATATTATATATATATATATATAATATACATATGTATATGTATTTATGTGTGTACCTGCATTTGTTTGCTTGTTAGCAGCTTGGGAGTTTGTACTCTTATTTTACTCAGGTTATAACTTCTCACTGTCACGTTTATACTCAAATTTCCTAAGTTTGGCCAATAGAAGCTCTTACAGGCTGACTTGTCATTTTGCTGGATTTTCATTCTTTGAGCAGTTCTTTGGGTTTTGGCATAACAAAATGCTTTAGAATCATCTTAGAAGTTTCATCTCCCTGTTCTGAAATTTGTCATTTTTTTTTTCATTTCCTTTTGTGAAAATGGTGCATGATGATTTAGTAGTGTCAAATGAGACTTTGTTATGAAAAAATGAATAAATTAATTCTCTCTGGTTTCTTTTCCCATCTGTAATCGTATCAGTTAGATATCTCTCAACTCTCTACCTATGCCTGCACCTATCTATCATGCATATGCTTGATTTGTTACAGTGAGAGTATTTATATTTTACTTTCTAAATTTCAATCTTGGTGATCCCTAAAGTTTTAACATGGTATCTCTATTTTCCTTTTTAATGACTGCATTTTATCAATCTATAGGTGGTTTCCTCACATTTTAACAGGGGAAAAATGCAATTTTTTTTTTTAAATTTCAAAACGTATATTTTTGCTGCTAAGTGAAAAATATGCAGTAGTAAAATACTGTTAATAAGAATGCTAGGCAGATGAGCCAGGAAGTTTTTAAACTACTTTAAGAGGGATGACAACAGTGATTTTTTTTACTGTATTTAGACTCAGTGGCAAGGAAACTTGGTCTCAAAATACACCTTGCTAGTAAACTTGAGAGTGGATAAGAGAATTGGGAGGAGAGGGTAAATAAGAGACAAAAGGAGAGATTAAGATTACCTCCTAGGTTTTATCTGAGCAACCAGGTAAAGGGTGTCACCTTGTTAATAGTATAGAAAAAAAAACCCACCCTAGTGTATCAGATTTGGGAGGGTGTTGGGCATTTCAATGTAGGCAGAAGTAAACTCTGTGGATCAGGGCAGAATTCAGGGAGATACAATTATGAGTGCCTAGAACAGGATGACACCGTTTAAACCCATGGCCTTTGGTGAGATTCCCTAGTCAGAAAAAGAGTCAAGGAAGAAAAGAGGATCCAGAATCTAGATGTATTTCACATAAGCCAACTAAAATTGTAAAATGTTACATAAAACCAATAAAGGAATGAATATTTGTTTTACAAAGGTATTCATTTGATGTGACTTTAAAACACTGAATTTTTTAGAGGATTAAATATTGCTTTTCTAAAAATCCAATTTGGCTATCACTTTTCATGAGTATATCTAGATTAAAGAGAGGTTCACTTTTACTTCGGTTTTAATATGGAATAATCGAGTTCTTTTAGAATCCTCCTATTTCACTCTTTGTTCTTTTAAATGCTCAACCATAATTTTGCATTTTCCATTCCATCTCATATACAAATTTTACACTAGGATTTCATATGCAGGAAATTGATGTTGATATGCTCTTGATTTCAGGTGATGTGTAAACCAGTAAATCATATGAAATAGAGTATGAGTTTCAAGGGATTTTGTATGTTACTTAAAAAAAATGATGATGTTGAGAAAAGAAAACTTTTTCACTAAAGGCTATATCTGGGCATATGGACAATGAATGACTTTAAAAATGACACCAAAGCCCATGTAGACAGAAAGTAAAACAAGAAGAGGGTCTGTCTCATTTTAAAGATGAGGCTGATGGGTGTCATCTGCTAATCCCAGACACTGATATTGATCTGAATGGTGCAGCCAGTTCAGCTGAAAACTGGGATGGAGAAAAACATTAAGTGATCATTGCACTTTAAGTGGTTTTCTAAATTTTTCAATCATTAACGTAAGCCTGAAACTGGAATCCAGAATAATAACTGGATCATAGCAACTTCACACTTACTCCTAATCGATGAGCATAAGAAAATAATAGAAATAATAGACAGATATCATACTTAACCAGGATGATACGTTAATGATTGTTCTGGTCGCTCCCATGCTCCATTCAAATTTCTTTGCATCCAGCACTCACTCGGTGGTGTATTTATGGTTGGTTCAACTACATGATCTTTCGCACATTCTCCCTCTCTCAGGTTCATTTATTTAAGCATATAATTTTGTGGTTTTTATCTCTGCCAAAGATCCATCTGATTGGAATGATCAGATTTCATATCTCTCAACTGCAGCAAAAAAAAAAAAAAAAAAAAAGTCTTTCATGGAGATACAGAAAATTTAAAACAAAGGTTGTCATTATCAGAAAGATACCAACAAGAGGATTAAAATTTTTCTTTACAGATTCAATCTAGGTGCACTATGCATCATGTAGCCCCAGGCACCACATTTAAAACAGAACTGCCAGCAAGATAATGAGCTGTACTATATGGAGGACTGTTTGCAGGCAAAGGAAAGACCTTATTTTCACTAGTAAAATACAGTAATGAGAGTAGATTGTCTGATTTCATCTATGTGGTAACAGTAGTAAAACTGCAAAGGTTGGCAATGCTCTTATCTTAGAGTAAGCTTAGTTCCAAGGCACATATTCCCGAATTATGAGGAGACAATCCACGAGTAGTTCAGATAAAGTCAGTCTTTGGCATCTGTCAAAGTCAAGAGTAAATTTGCAAGCTGTCATAAGACTACCATGTCTTTCCAAAGGTTCCCCAGAGACCTGCTTCACAGATCACATTAGAATCTTGGAAATCATGCATGTACTTTATTATATTCCATATATTCTGAAATGAGCACAGGGGCACATTTTTCAACTGGACAGCTATGCTGGTGTGACGTAAAGAAGCATGAGTGAGGAGGTACAACAGGAAGTTGAGTCAGGGAGAAATGAGAGAATAAGGTAAACACAACCTATTCCCACTTAAATTTTCTCTGAGCTCACCACGTACCATTATTCAAAGATGCATTTATACTAACTGTTCACGGACCTTCATTCCTTGACTAGGGCTCTCTGTGACTGTTGTTTCAGTAACCATGCACTTAAAGCAAGGTGATGCTGTGTCCCAGGGGGCCTGGGATAGTCCTGGTATAAGGCTAATTGTCTAGACTAACTATCATCAGCACCTACTTTCATTCTGAAAAGTCTTCCCATTTGCACAATAAATTTTGTGGTCACTCTATTTAGGGAAAAGTCGATGATGGGGGGGCATTCTGCAGGGAGCAAAATCAAAATATCAAGGCAAATGTGGAGACCAGTTTTTGTCGTTGTCTTAGCATAGGCCATGGAGGAGTTGAACTTTACTGAAGAGTAGACTTAGCTTTAAATTTTTTTCCCCAATAAATCAGTGCTTGTGGTAAACAAAACAGGTCACGGAGAGACCAAAAATGAAATTCAATCTTCCTGGAGCCTGGTGCTAAAGTAACCATGACGAAGGTGACTGAAAAGTTAGCACTGTACATTCAGAAACATTTGAAGGGCCAGATGATTTCTACTTGCTTGAGAGTAAATTTTTTTAATGAGGCTTAAAATGGCCTCAGAAATTGTAGATGCGAAGAAATAACCTAAATCTAGAGTATGGCCTGCTGAACATCACCACCTAAAAATATTAGCTTCAGTTCAGTTCAGTCACTCAGTCGTGTCTGACTCTTTGTGACCCCATGAATTGCAGCACGCCAGGCCTCCCTGTTCATCACCATCTGCCAGAGTTCACTCAAACTCACGTCCATTGAGTCAGTGATGCCATCCAGCCATCTCATCCTCTGTCGTCCCCTTCTCCTCCTGCCCCCAATCCCTCCCAGCATCAGAGTCTTTTCCAGTGAGTCAACTCTTCACATGAGGTGGCCAGAGTACTGGAGTTTCAGCTTTAGCATCATTCCTTCCAAAGAAATCCCAGGGCTGATCTCCTTCAGAATGGACTGGTTGGATCTCCTTGCAGTCCAAGGGACTCTCAAGAGTCTTCTCCAACACCACAATTCAAAAGCATCAATTCTTCGGTGCTCAGCCTTCTTCACAGTCCAACTCTCACATCCATACATGACTACTGGGAAAACCATAGCCTTGATTAAACCGACCTTTGTTGAAATGTCTCTGCTTTTGAATATGCAATCTAGGCTGGTCATAACTTTTCTTCCAAGGAGTAAGCGTCTTTTAATATCATGGCTGCAGTCACCATCTGCAGTGATTTGGGAGCCCAAAAAGATAAAGTCTGACACTGTTTCCACTGTTTCCCCATCTATTCACCATGAAGTGATGGGACCAGAGGCCATGATCTTCGTTTTCTGAATGTTGAGCTTTAAGCCAACTTTTTCACTCTCCTCTTTCACTTTCACCAAGAGGCTTTTTAGTTCCTCTTCACTTTCTGCCATAGGGTGGTGTCATCTGCATATCTGAGGTTACTGATATTTCTCCCGGCAATCTTGATTCCAGCTTGTGCTTCTTCCAGCCCAGCATTTCTCATGATGTACTCTGCATAGAAGTTAAATAAACAGGATGACAATATACAGCCTTGATGTACTCTTATTTTGTATGCTTATTTTCCTATAAGCATAGACATATAATATCTATGGCCAGTGCCAGTCAAAATTGAACCTTTAAAAATAGTGGAGGTCACAGTGGAGAATATTTTGTTAAGTTTTCATTACCCAGGCCAAGACAGGATGTACTTAAGAGACAGAGTTTCCTTTTAAAATATATTTGGTTCTATAATGTTTTAAGTAAAAGAAAGTATCCTAATAATAGTTGCTTTAGAAAAACTCTGATCAGTTTTTCATAGCCTAATTAAGCAGAAAAGATTGATCACATCTTCAAAAATGGCTGTTCGTATTTGTGGTAAGTCTTGGTGGTATTTGTCTGCTGAGGAACGCTAGGGAACTGGGGAACCCCTAATCTTAATCTTGAGTGAACAAACAGGCAACCTGGTTAAGTGATCACTAATGTGCACGCTAAAAATCAGAGGACACTCATCCACTAAATGTAATGACAATTATATTTAAATTTTAGTATATACATTTTTTACTCCCCTGAAACAAGCAAGCAAGCAAACAAGTCAACAAAAGACTCCTGTATGGAAAGACCGATACACGGTCATCAAAACATGTAAGGAGAATCACTGAATTAAATCAGTTTGGAAAATTAGAAGATACACATTGACCAAACATAGATACAGGGCACTGGTGATGAGAGACTTGGTCATCTTTAGGTCTTTCTTAAACTGATTTATATTCATAAATCATCATGCTTATAGATTAAGCATTTCAAACAAAAAAAAAATGACAAAAATTAGAAATTCATTTTGTGGCATTTTTTGTCTGTGCTAAATAAAAGCAGCAGTTTTTGTTTTGTTTTTATGTCCCATGTCATGTAGTGCTGCTGCTGCTGCTGCTGCTGCTGCTGCTGTTGCTGCTAAGTTGCTTCAGTCGTGTCCGACTCTGCCAGAGATGGCAGCCCACCAGACTCCCCCGTCCCTGGGATTCTCCAGGCAAGAACACTGGAGTAGGTTTCCATTTCCTTCTCCAATGCATTAAAGTGAAAAGTGAAAGTGAAGTCGCTCAGTCGTGTCTGACTCCTAGTGACCCCAATGGACTGTAGCCTACCAGGCTCCTCCGTCCATGGAATTTTCCAGGCAAGAGTACAGGAGTGGGTTGCCATTGCCTTCTCCCATGTAGTGCTTAATGAAGTATAAAATAATAAAATAACAGATTTAGGAGAATTCACAATTCTTCTTAACCTATTGAAGTTTCCAAGAAATTTTGATTAAAAAGCATGTTAATTATAACAACACTAGTATTCACTAAAAATGTCTGACTATATTTAATAAGTATGTAATTGCTTTCAAGTAAAGTCCTATTCATAGAAAAACATTCTTACCTGCAAAGAAAAATCATATAAAATAAGAGCCTTCCACAACCTAAGGTATATTACAGTACAGAATTATACACAAATCAGGTGACTAAAGCTAATCAGAGGGGAAAAATAATCAATATTTGGTTCATCCCAGAAAGTACATATTTTTCTTTTCATTTTAGAAACCAAGGGTGCATCTCCTATTACATGAGCAGAACATCATTAATTTTACACTGCTAAGTCACTCCAGTCATGTCTGACTCTGTGCAACCCCATAGACGGCAGCCCTTCATGCTCCACTGGGTGCCACTGCCTTCTCCAAAGTGATTAAAAATTTATGCAAAAACTAGTCACTACTCACAAACTTTTCTCGTTTGCGAAATGCCTTTTTTTTTTTTTTCCAAATTGAGTTAAACTAAGAGGAATTCTTTTGTAAAATTTTTCTTTATGAATGCTCCTATAATCTTAAAAGTGGTATTTTTATTTTAAGATACCACAGACTACTCATGCAGCCAGAGGCCGTATACTTTTGTGTTCTCTATTGATTATTTGCTATTCTTTCTAGCAGAGGAATATTGCTGTTGGATTTCCACTGCGAACTGAAAAGATGCAACACTGAACTCAGTATTTACACAGCATTCAGTGACATTATAAAATATACCTGGCTGTATTCTTAGAATATTTAATCTCCAAGGAAAGCATGAGAACTAAAATGTCAATCTGTAAAACATTTTGAAAGAGTCATTTATTTTTGTTTAAGCCTCATCATGATACCGGAGAAGGCAATGGCACCCCACTCCAGTACTCTTGCCTGGAAAATCCCATGGATGGAGGAGCCTGGTAGGCTGCAGTCCATGGGGTCACTAAGAGTTGGACATGACTGAGCGACTTCACTTTCACTTCTCACTTTAATGCATTGGAGAAGGAAATGGAAACCCACTCCAGTGTTCTTGCCTGGAGAATCCTGGGGACCAGGGAGCCTGGTGGGCTTCCGTCTATGGGGACGGAAGTCAGACACAACTGAAATGACTTAGCAGCAGCAGCAGCAGCAGCAGCAGCAGCAGCATGATACAAAGGCAGTAATCCTCAGGGAATGTATTTTTTCCTTCCATGAGAAAAGGAACAACAATGATGATTAACATTTTTTTAACTCCAGTTGAAGCTGGTTATAGAGAACTGCCATGTGAAGAAATAGAAAAATCAATCTAGAGAAATCTACAGAATCAATCTAGAGAAAACTAGCCATAAATGCACTGGCATCAACTTGGGTCAAGCAAGACTATCATTTGCAGATGAAATAATAAATCCTAATTATTGTTTTCAGCTTCACTGTAAATATTTTCTTCTTTATGTCTTGCTCAGTCTTTGTTGTATCAATACCCTGTCTTATGATTTCCATGTCATTCACACTACCACACAAAACTAGGCCAATTCTATCTATAGTCTTTATGATAGTTTATACATTTTTCACCAGATTTTCACTCAAGTTATGCCACCCACAGATTACTACATTTATCTGCCTTCAATGTATCAGAATTTTCAGAATTTCCATATTGCTGAGTAAGCTTTCTTTGTGTCATGGAAGAATTGGGGTTTTCACTGATATACAGGTCCAGAAATTACTTCTCTGCTCTTTAAAAGTATTTGGTCTTTTAACAAATTCAACAGTACTTAATCAGTTTGTTGGCTATTTATTCTGAACCCTTAATAACTCAGTGTGCATTAATGTTTTGCTGGAGTTTAAGTTGCCAAGATCCATTGAATCATCAAGAAAGCAAGAGAGTTCTAGAAAAACATATATCTCTGCTTTATTGACTATGCCAAACCCTTTGACTGTATGAATCACAACAAACTGGGAAATTCTTCAAGAGATGGGAATACCAGATCACCTGACCTGTCTCTTGAGAAATCTGTATGCAGGTCAAGAAGCAACAGCTAGAACTGGACATGGAACAACAGACTGGTTCCAAATTGGAAAAGGAGTACGTCAAGGCTGTATATTGTCACCTTGTTTATTTAGCTTATATGTAGAGTACATCATGAAAAACACTGGGCTGGATGAAGCACAAGCTGGGATCAAGATTTCTGGGAGAAATATCAATAACCTCAGATATGCAGATGATACCACACTTATGGCAGAAAGTGAAGAAGAACTAAAGAGCCTCTTGATAAAAATTATAGAGGAGAGTGAAAAGTTGGCTTAAAGCTCAACATTCAGAAAACTAAGATCATGGCATCTGGTCCCATCACTTCATGGGAAATAGATGGGGAAACAATGGGAACAGTGGCTGACTTTATTTTTCTGGGCTCCAAAATCACTGCAGATGGTGACTGCAGCCATGAAATTAAAAGATGCTTACTCCTTGGAAGGAAAGTTATGACCAACCTAGATAGCATATTGAAAAGCAGAGATATTACTTTGTCAGCAAAGGTCTGTCTAGTCAAGGTTATGGCTTTTCCAGTAGTCACGTATGGATATGAGAGTTGGACTGTGAAGAAAGCTGAGCACTGACTAACTAATGCTTTTGAACTGTGGTGTTGGAGAAGACTCTTAAGAGTCCCTTGGACTGCAAGGAGATCCAACCAGTCCATCCTAAAGGAAATCGGTCCTGAATATTCATTGGAGGGACTGATGTTGAAGCTGAAATTCCAATACTTTGGCCACCTGATGTGAAGAACTGACTCATCTGAGAAAACCCTGACGCGGGGAAAGATTGAAGACAGGAGGAGAAGGGGATGACAGGGATGAGATGGTTGGATGGCATCACCGACTCAATGTCCATGAGTTTGAGTAAGCTCTGGGAATTGGTGATAGAAAGGGAGGCCTGCCATGCTGCTGTCCATGGGATAGGAAAGAGTCAGACACGACTGAGTGACTGAATTGAACTGAACTGAAGTTGCCAAGAGATAAAGGCAATTTCCATATAGCTTTTGTAAAAGATTGATCATGCCATATCCGGTTAGGTTGTTCATAAAGATGTTTCAGGATGACATGTGTTAAACATCAAATATTGGTTAGATGCTTTCAACCAGTTGGTAAACACTATTATATATGCAAATATTGAGATATTGGAAAAACACCAGCATATTCAAGCTCAGAGTCCACCAATTAAGTTTTTTGACTATGTAATATTTATAGACTCCTAGGTTAACATGCTATCTCAATAGATAGATAGGTTGTATAGCAACATGGAAGAAACTAAGATATAACAAAATAGCCACTCTTATTGAATACCTACTATGAAACCATGTGGACTTGCCAGGTGGTTCAGTGGTAAAGAATCTGCCTGCAGGGAAGGAGATGTGGATTCAATTCCTGAGCTGGCAGGAATTTCTTTCTCCTGGAGAAAGAAATGGCAACACACTCCAGTATTCTTGTCTGGAGAGAAATGCTATGGACAGAGGAACCTGGTGAGCTACAGTCCATGGGGTCACAGAAGAGTCAGACACAACTTGGTGACTAAACAGCAACAACAATGCAACTATGTACATGCTCAGAACTTTAATAAATAATTTCTGAGTTTTGCAATAATGCCTCTAGGTCCATACTTTGCCATCCTCATATTAAAGATGAGGACATAGAGACTCACATAGCTTAGGGGACTTTCCTACTGTTACGTAACTAGCACATGAACATTGACATAGGGGGCCCTTTGAGTTTCAGATCCATCAGTTTCCACCTCACTACCCAATATTAACACTACTGACACACTTAGAAGGCAAACTGTGTTAGTGAATCACATGCAAATTGACAAGGTTTAGAAAACAACTAAGGACTGAGGTGACAGTAAATAGAATTACCTTCTAAAAAGGAAAAAAGCATTTCCTCCCTCCCCCACAATTTTCTTACTTTTTTTTTGTTTTGCAATAGCTAACAAAGGCCAAAAATGGAGAAGTGAAAAAGAACTAGGACAAGTAGTTCAGGTGAGATACCTGCTCCTTTTACATGAAAGGATTTGGATTGATTTGATGAACTTTGTATACTTTAATTTTTCTTAGGAGAAGTATATAAAAACCAGCTCAGGACTAAGTAAGCAGCAGGTTGTTAAAAGAAGCAAACTTCTCGATGACAGTGTGAAAAAGAACTGATAGGAAATGAGATGAGCCTCAAAAGACCGGTATTATTATGTTTTTAATAATGAAGGCATTAGCACTGCAATTGTTAGAATTTAATCTGTTCTATCATGAAATAAGGATCTAGATAGTAGGCAGTAATTAAAGATTGACTTTGATTTAGATAATCCATTTTAATTGCATTTTTAATTGTAGTGAAAATTTCATGAAGTACCATCTGAAAATGCTGATGTGGAAAGATTAGCTAATCAAGATCATGCCACTATATTTGAATTACTAGAAAGGGACCATGAGAAGTCAGTGTAAAATACATCTCTCAACTAACACACAAGTCCCTCTAATCTCATCTCACCTTCTGGAACAATGTATAACAAATTAAAGCTGGTTCACGAAATGTCATACAATCTGGCAGCAAGATTCTAATTGATGAAGAAACAGCTTTTTAATGGTTCCTTAACAACCAAAGAAAATTTCAATTACCAGGAATCATGAAAAAAACTACCTTAAGGGGACAAAATAATTTCTATCAGTTTTCTTTAACCTACTAAAAGCTTCAACTGGACACTTTCTGACCTAGTTACACTCTATTCTGTTTAGTTTGGTTGAACAAATAAGCAGCTGACTTATTACTGTGAATGCTTTTAAAAAATACATGTTCAAAATTAGAAAAAATACAATTTGAGCATTTACAAGATTTGCTTAGCCCAGATCACCATGTTTCCACTTATACAATCTTACTCATTACTGCTATCCTCATGAATTCAGTGATCAAGGTTAGCCTTGAAATGAGTTTAGAAATATGAAATTTGGCTTTATTGGTTCCCACCACCCTTTTGAATTCCTGTTTGCCAATCTCCACAGCGACACTTAACACACTGTATTTTTAAAATAAAACTTTATTTTCAGTGTTTCCCACTAGCAATGAAACAGTATGTATTCAATATATACTTTGATGTTGGATAGATTATTATAATTTCCTGATATTTTGTTTAATATTCTGGATATTGTAATATGTATTGATGTTCTGAGATTACTAGTTCTATATGCTTCCACAAAAATACCTACACACATTACACATTAATTAAAGACAATACATACATGTTGTCTTTGTTTTGGATATTTCAAACAAATACACGTAAAATCTTCCAACTAAGCTGGTTTTATGTATAATCAATATAAAATAAGTATATTAATCATATTCTAGATCCTTATATTTATAATTTAATTTCTCCAGAATTATCTAAGGAGGCAAAAAACTTATATTCTGAAAAATAGAAAATGCTAATGAAAGAAATTTAAGATAACACAGTTAGAAAGATACACTGTGTTCTTGGATTGGAAGAATCAATATTATTTATGTAAGCATGCTATCGATGGCAATCCACAAATTCAATGCAATCCCTATCAAATTACCAATGGTATTTTCTGCAGATCTAAAATAAAACAATTAAAATATGTATGGAGACACAGAAGACCCTACATGGCTAAAACAATCTTAAGAATGATGACTGGAGCTGGTGGAATCACACACTCTCACTTCAGACTATATTACAAAGCTACAATAATCAAAACAATGTGGCATTGGCACAAAAACAAACATATAGATCAATGAAACAGGATAAAGCCCAGAAATAAACCCACACACTTATGGTCAATTAATCTATGAAAAAAATACAAGAATATACAATGGAGAAAAGACGGTCTCTTCAATAAGAGGTGCTGGAAAAAACTGGACAGCTATACATAAAAGAATGAAATTAGAGCGCTCCTTAACACCATATACAAAAATAAACTAAAAATGGATTTAAGACCTACACGTAAGGCCTGACGTTATAAAACTCTTAGAGGAAAGTATAGGCAGAATACTTTTTGACATAAATCTCAGCAAGATCTTTTTTTGACCTACCTCCTAGAGTCATGAGAATAAAACCAAAAATAAGCAAATGATACCTAATTAACATAAAAGTTTTTGCATAGCAAAGGAAACCATAAACAAAATGAAAAGACAACCTATGGACTGGCAAAAAAATATTTGCAAATAATGCTACCAACAAGGGATTAATTTCCAAATTATACATAATATGGAGAACAGTATAAAGGTTTCTTTTAAAAATTAAAAGTAGAGTTACCATATAATCCAGTGATCCCACTACTGGGCATATATCCAGATAAAACTCTAATTCAAGAAGAAAAGATATATGCACCCCAATGTTCACTGCAGAAGTATTTTCAATAGCTGAGACATGGAAGCAACCTAAACATCCCTTGACAAGATGAATGGATAAAAAGGATGTGTCATATATATATTCATAGATATATCCATTCATTATATAGATATGCTACAACTTCTTTTCCATTTGTGTGTATACATATATATATATTCATACATATATCCATTAACATATATATACATAATATTAACTATAATTCATACATATATCCATTTACATATGTGTGTGTATATATATGTATGTGTGTATATATATATGTTTATGTATATAAATAAATTATATTTTATTTTCCTGGGCTCCAAAATCACTGCAGATGGTGACTGCAGTGACAAAATTAAAACATGTTTGGTCCTTGGAAGAAAAACTATGACCAACCTAGACAGCATACTATAAACAGGGACATTACTTTGCCGACAAAGGTCCATATAGTCAAAGTTATAGCTTTTTCAGTAGTCATGTATGGATGTGAGAGTTGGACCATAAAGAAGTCTAAATACTTAAGAACTGATGCTTTCAAACTGTGGTTCTGGATAAGACTGCTGAGAGTCCCTTGGATAGCAAGGATATCAAAACAGTCAATCCTAAAGGAAATGAATCCTGAATATTCATTAGAAGGACTGAAGCTGAAGCTCCAATATTTTGGCCACCTGATGCAAATAACTGACTCATCAGAAAAGACCCTGATGCTGAGAAAGATTGAAGGCAGGAGGAAAAGAGAGTGACAGAGGACAAGATGGTTCGATGGCATCACCGACTCAATGGACAGAGTTTGAGCAAGCTCCAGGGGATGGCAAAGGGCAGGGAAGACTGGCGCGCTGCAGTCCATGGGGTCTCAAAGAGTCAGACACAACTGAGGCACTATACAACAACAAATACTTCAAGCATAGAGTCCAAAGAAAATTGTTAAAAGCAGGTATCTCTTTATCCCACCCCTAGAAAATCTGCAATGAGACTCAACAATCTGGAAAATAATAATATATAAGAATTATAATGTAGAGGCAATAACTGCCATTTAGGGTCACAGAAAATTATAATTTCCATTATTTCATATATCTCCAAATTGTAAATTTTCTAAAAATGCATGTGTTAAGATTATTTGCTAGCTAACATAATCGGATCAATAGCAAAGCTCTTCTATCTGCTACTCATTGAGTACACTGGCTATTCAGAGAGGTTCTTCTGGATGTTGCTTTAGGAGGTGGGGTTGGGAGAAGGTTCAGTTCAGTTCAGTTCCGTCGCTCAGTCGTGTCCGACTCTTTGCGACCCCATGAATCGCACCACACCAGGCCTCCCTGTCCATCACCAACTCCCGGAGTTCACTCAGACTCACGTCCATTGAGTCAGTGATGCCATCCAGCCATCTCATCCTCTGTCGTCCCCTTCTCCTCCTGCCCCCAATCCCTCCCAGCATCAGAGTTTTTTCCAATGAGTCAACTCTTCTCATGAGGTGGCCAAAGTTACTGGAGTTTCAACTTTAGCATCATTCCTTTCAAAGAAATCCCAGAGTTGATCTTCAGAATGGACTGGTTGGATCTCCTTGCAGTCCAAGGGACTCTCAAGATTCTTCTCCAACACCACAGTTCAAAAGCATCAATTCTTCAGTGCTCAGCCTTCTTCACAGTCCAACTCTCACATCCATACATGACCACAGGAAAAACCATAGCCTTGACTAGACGGACCTTAGTTGGCAAAGTAACGTCTCTGCTTTTGAATATGCTATCTAGGTTGGTCATAACTTTTCTTCCAAAGAGTAAGCGTCTTTTAATTTCATGGCTGCAATCACCATCTGCAGTGATTCTGGAGCCCCCCAAAATAAAGTCTGCCACTGTTTCCACTGTTTCCCCATCTATTTCCCATGAAGGTAGCTGTCAATAAGTCCTTTATAAAGTTGTATCCTGGAGGGCACTACAGAATAATCTCTGATACCTAGTAATCTTAAAACTTTCAAAAATAATCCTACAACTTCAGTATGGAGGTTAAGCAATGCTGCTTATTAATGCAGAAAACTTATTGAAATTTTAAAAAAGTAAAAATAGTAAGACTTGTGTTACTTTTCCAGATTAAATGTATATCATTCATAAGGAGTTCAGTGTAGTACAGATGAGTGATTTTGATGATAATGCATTCATATTTTTCTCTCACTAAATAAGAATAACAAGGAAAAAGAAAAATTGGTAATTTTATTAACATTTAAACTATGTTAGACATCCACATAGCACATATTATAAGCAGCGTCCTTTATAGTTTGTATAAAATAGATTACTTTCTTCATTTCAGTAAATATTTACTGAGTATTTATTATGTGCATTCAGAATAAATTCATCCACATGCCAGATATTTTTTTAAGGAATGTCTACTATACTGTATACCGATTAAGTCATACTACTTACTTCAGTAAATATTTATTGAACATTTACTATATGCAAGCAGAAAATTAGCACCCTCTGAAAGTGGTTATTTTAAAGGAAATGGAAATATCTTTGCAGACGCTGTTAATATCCTTTATTATGGAGGAATGAAGACTGTCTTTGGGGCTGAGCCCAGAAAAGAGAAGAATCTTTCTACTTAAAGCTTGTTCCCTGACATAGAAGGCATTGTTCAGGATTGCTTTCTCTGGCTGGAAGTTTAAGGAAAGACCAACCAAATGAAAACCTGCCATGATAGGGTCTTCTACTGTGCCTTACAGGAGGATGACCCAAGGGGCACTTTCCTGGGATGGGGAAACGGAGAAACTTCAAAATGCTTTAGTGGGACTAGGAAATCTTTTGACTTATTAGCTCTAGAAAATTTCCCCATACATATACACATATGTGTATGGCTCTTATATTTTATAAAAATGGTGTCAAACTATTCAAGTTTTCTGCATCTTGGCTTCCCTGACTAACATTCATTGTACAAATCTAGCTACATCTTCACTGCACTCCTAGTGAAAATTTCAACAGATTCATCCAGGTCTTGACAAACTGATTCTAAAATATAGATGGAAGAGCAATGAACCAAAAGTAGCTAAGATATCTAAAGAGGAAGAGAAAACTATGCTAGTAGGTTTATGACAAACCTAGACAGCTTATTGAAAAGTAGAGACATCAGTTCACTGACAAAGGTCCATATAGTTAAAGCTATGACTTTTCCAGTACTCATGTACAGATGTGAGTTGGACCGTAAAGAAGGCTGAGAGCTGAAGAATTGATGCTATTGAACTGGAGAAGACTCTTGAGAGTCGCTTGGACAGTAAGGAGATCAAATCAGTCAATTCTAAAGAAAATCAACCCTGAATATTCACTGAAAGGACTGTTGCTGAAGCTGAAGCTCCAAAGCTTTGAACTACTGATGTGAAGAGCCAATTCACTGGAAAAGACCCTGATGCTGGGAAAGACTGAAGGCAGGAAGAGAAAGGGGTGACAGGATGAGATAGTTGGATGGCATCACCAACTCAATGGACATCAGTTCAGTTCAGTTGCTAAGTCATCTCGACTCTTGGTGACCCCATCGGCTGCAGAATGCCAGGCTTCCCTGTCCGTCATCAACTCCTGGAGCTTGCTTAAACTCATGTCCCAGTTGGTCATGCCTTCCAACCATCTCATCCTCTGCCATCCTCTTCTCTTCCTGTCTTCAATCTTTCCCA
Organism: Capricornis sumatraensis; assembly: GCF_032405125.1. Taxonomy (NCBI): domain Eukaryota; kingdom Metazoa; phylum Chordata; class Mammalia; order Artiodactyla; family Bovidae; genus Capricornis; species Capricornis sumatraensis. The sequence goes on from NC_091083.1 coordinate 16,920,342, forward strand.
GAATCAGGTTTTTTTTTCCAATGAGTCCATTCTTTATATCAGGTGGCTGAAGTATTGGAGTTTCAACTTCAACATCTGTCCTTACAATGAATATTCAGGATTGATTTCCTTTAGGATGGACTGGTTGGATCTCCTTGCTGTACAAGGGACTCTCAAGAGTCTTTTCTAACACCACAGTTCAAAAGCATCAATTCTTCAGTGCTAAGCTCTCTTTATAGTCCAACTCTGACATCCATACATACTACTGAAAAAACCATAGCTTTGACTAGATGGACCTTTGTTGGCAAAGTAATGTCTGTTTTTTAATAAGTTGTCTAGGTTGGTCATAAATTTTCTTCCAAGGAGCAAGCATCTTTTAATTTCATGGCTGCAGTCACCATCTGCAATGATTTTGGAGCCCCCCAAAATAGTCTGTCACTGTTTCCATTGTTTCCTCATCTATTAGCCATGAAGTGATGGGACTGATGCCATTATCTTAATTTTTTGAATGTTGAGTTTTAAGCCAGCTTTTTCACTTTCCTCTTTCACTTTCACCAAGAGGCTCTACATTTCTTCTTTGCTTTCTGTCATAAGGGTGGTGTCCTCTGCATCTCTGAGGTTATTGATATTTCACCCAGCAATCTTGATCCAGCTGTGCTTCATCCAGCCTGGCATTTTGCATGATGTACTCTGCATATAAGCTAAATAAGCAGGGTAACCGTATACACCCTTGTTGTATTCCTTTCCTGATTTGGAAACAACCTGTTGTTCCATGTCAAGTTCTCACTGTTGCTTCTTGACCTACATACAGATTTCTCAGAAGGCAGTTAAGGTGGTCTGGTATTCCCATTTCTTTATAATTTTCCATGGTTTGTTGTTATCCCTACAGTCAAAGGCTTTGGCATAGTCAATAAAGCAGTCAAAGTTTTTCTGGAACTCTCTTGCCTTTTTTTTTTTTTGATGATCTAATGAATGCTGGCAATTTAATCTCTGGTTCTTCTGCCTTTTGTAAATCTAACTTGAATATCTGGAAGTTCACAGTTCACATACTGTTGAGGCCTGGCTTGGAGAATTGTGAGCATTACTTTGCTAGCATGTGAAATGAGTGCAATTGGACTCATTTTGAGTTTGAGAAAATTCCAGTAGATGGTGAAGGGTAGGGAAGCCTGGCATGTTGCAGCCCATGGGGTCGCAAAGACATAACTTAAAATAACAAAAGTTATTTATTTATAATAATTTAAAATAGCAAGAATATTACTTTAAAGACAGTGCTTTCAAGAAAAAGAAAGTTAGGTACTGAAACAACATAGAACACATAAAGATGAGAGAGAGAGACAGATATAGATTGGTATAGAGATAAGGTATATGACAGAGATGGCAGATGGCATTACAGATTAGCAGGGGAAATATGAATTATACACTATACGGTTTTAGGAAAAATAGTTCCATTGGAGGGAAAATGTATTCTCTAGCTGACACGATAAATTGCCTTTATACATTCTAGATAGGGAGTATTTTTAAAATATAATAGAAAATCAGAAACTTCAAAGGGTATATCAGCAATTTCAGTTCCATAAAATTTTAAATCCTTTGTTCAAAGATAATCATATAGAGAGTAAAAAAAGAAGCCACAGACTAAAGGAAATTTTGATTGTATAATACTAACAAATAATCACAAAGTGTCGTAAGTCCCAGTAACCAATAGGAAATAAAAAAGCTAGTAGAAAAATGACAGAAAACAGTAAGTACATACTTCTTGAAAAAGCAATGCAGGTGAAAAAAAATGAGGTAAAGAACCAATCTGTTAAAAAAAATGCAAATACAGATGACAGTGAGACACCATTTCACTACAACTAGATTACCAAAACCAAAGTTGAACAATGCCAGGTACTGGTAAAGATGAGACTTAATGGAGAAAATTATAAAATGTTTATAATAGCAGAAAATTGTAAACAACCTAAATGCATCAATATAAGGATGAAAAAATAAGTTGTATCATCATGCAACAGAATTCTGTGACAGCTCTACCCTACATGCATGGCTTTCGAGCCATGATGTCGAGTGACGAGGGCTTCCCAGCTGGCACAGTGGTAAAGAACCCACCTGCCAGTGCAGAAGACTCAGGAGACAGAGGTTGGATCCATGTGTTGGGAAGATCCCCTAGAATAGGAAATGGCAACCCACTCCAGTATTCTTGCCTGGAAAATCCCATGGATAGAGGAGCCTAGTATCCTGTAGCCTGGGGGGCTACAGCCCATGGGGTCACAAAGAATCAGTCACAACTGAGCTTGAGCACGCACATGGAGTGAAGAAGCCTATAAATAACACTAAAAAGTCAAGTCATTTGTCTTAGCCACCTCAGGCTACTGTAAGAAAATACCATGGACCAGCTTACACAACAGAACTTACTGTCTCATGATTCTGGAAGCTGGGAAGTCCAAGATCAAGCTGCCAACTAAATAGGCTCCTGCTAAGGACACTCTTTCTGACTACACACCGACTCCTGTCTTCTAGCTGTATCCTCACATGGCAGAGAGATTTTCCTCTTCCTCTAAGTCCACTGTCCTATTGAACTAAAGATCTAATTTTATGACCTCATTTTATCTCAACTGCCTACTAAAGACTACCTATAGACACAGTCACTCTGTGTGGTAAGGCTTCAACATATGAATTCTGGGGACACAGTTTAGACTATAGCATCCCCTTTCAGTTCAGTTCAGTTCAGTTGCTCAGTCATGTCTGATTCTTTGCAATCCCATGAATTGCAGCACACCAGGCCTCCCTGTCCATCACCAACTCCCGGAGTTCACCCAAACTCATGTTCATCGAGTCGGTGATGCCATCCAGCCATCTCATCCTCTGTCGTCCCCTTCTCCTCCTGCCCTCAATCTTTCCCAGCATCAGGGTCTTTCCAACGAGTCAACTCTTCACACGAGGTGGCCAAATTATTGGAGTTTCAGCCTCAGCATCAGTCCTTCCAATGAACACCCAGGACTGATCTCCTTTAGGATGAACTGGTTGGATCTCCTTGCAGTCCAAGGGACTCTCAAGAGTCTTTTCCAACATCACAATTCAAAAGCATCAATTCTTTGGCGCTCAGCTTTCTTCACAGTCCAACTCTCACATCCATTATGAAGCTTAAATATAAACACAGTGCACTAATATGTAGATACTATATATATGCATGTAAAACCACAAGGAAAACAATGCAACAAAGAAAAAAAATGCCAAATTCTTTGGCTTCTTGGAGGATGGGCCCAGCAAGAGGTCCACATGCTGATTAGATGGTGTTGATGGTGTTTTATTTCTTACCTATGTGATTGCTGTTTATTTGGTTATTAATATAATCTACAGTATTTTATTTCTTAATAAAAATGGAAAATTAATTATAGTTTGCCACTTAGGTAATTAAATGAATATATTTATAGAATGTATTTGAAATAACATGAGCAGAAAAATTTTATCATAGTGCATGCTAAAATCCATGATGTTAGTTTTCTCTGGATGGTGGAATTATGAGTGATTTTTAAAAATTATCTAATTGTTCTGAAATGTATGTCTTCTGTTGAGCAGATGTTAAAATTAAATAAAGGTAAAACAAGTTCACTTCTAAAGACCAAGCAGCAATCAAAAACACCACTTAAGATTGAAGGCAGGAGGAGAAGGGGACGACAGAGGATGAGATGGTTGGATGGCATCACTGACTCAATGGACATGAGTTTGGGTAATCTCCGGGAGTTGGTGATGGACACGGAGGCCTGGTGTGCTGCAGTTCATGGGGTTGCAAATAGTCAGACACGACTGAGTGACTGAACAGAACTGAACTGTGCCATCTTTTCCAGGGAAGTCCTGCTTGTAGGAGAGCAGCAGATTGGGGTGAGTGGCACTGACAGGCAGTGCCCAGGGCTGCAGGGGATGGAGGACTGTGGGATTCTCTGCAAAGACTCTTGCCAAACATCTAAAGAAACATGAATTTTAGTGCTGAATAGCTCAGTTATTACATGGGAAACTTAGGGAGTTCTGGCTGTGGGTATTTCTTCATTTTGAGGTGTGACTACTTCTTGAGTACCTGTCAGATTAAAAGAACTAGCTTCCTAGGTTGGGCTTTATTTACCGTCATTATTAATGATCCAAAGGATGGGATAAACACAGAGCCAGTTCAGCCGGGAGGGATTGCTAACACCTGGGAAAACAAAAGCACACAGAAATTTCAGTATGCTGCTCTACTTCTGGGTAATAGTTTGATTGAAAATCAGTCATTAAAATTCTAAAACTCTCAACTTTATTTTATTTTTAGGGGCAGAGAACACTTTTAGCCAATGCTGCTTTGCTTTTCAAAGATTACAGGAAAAAAAGTTCTTTTTATAACTTTCCTCCAAGGAAAGGGCCTCAAAGTATCTTACAACTATACACAGAGGGTGATGATGTATTGCTTACTAGGAGCAACTTTTCAACCTCAGTGAAATGCATTCTATTTAATGACATTGCCCAAAGGCTGCTTCTAACTTTGAAGTCTCAGAAGCTTGTGAGGAAACCTGGGGGTTGCAGACAGAAGCCAACATATGAAAGAACCGATGGGTTTTCAAGAGACTTGCTTTTGTCTCCAAAGAAGATGGAGACGGCATTGGGCAGGACTTCCCAGCAACGAGGCATCACAGATGACCATGCTAACCTGCATGGGAGTGGGAAGTCCTGACTACACAGTACATGAGGAGAGGGCTGCTGGGTGGTTAGATGGTAGCACAGATGGTATGTGTGCACTGTGAGTTTTCAGCTAATGGTCACGTGATTTACAACCAAGGAACAGTATAATGTCAGGATCATGAAGGCCATGTTGCAGTAGATAAAGAAAAGCAATGTACTTACTACTGCAGACTAGACTCTGAATCCAAGAATACCATAGTCTGAAACGTGGAAATGAGTACGATTTTGAGAAATCCCTGTGGATTGATGACACGGGTAAAGAAGCAATGATTAAAACAAGTGTTCAGGAACTCTCGCTGCACAGAGAACCCAGTTTTCAAGAGTACACATGTACGGAAGACAGAAGAAGGACACATGCCCTTTGATACAAAGGCAAAATCCCATAAGAACTGCATCAGAAAAGTCAATACCCAGAATAAAATGAAATTCAAAAATGTGAACATGTCAACCCAAAGGAGTTATTATTTAAAAATATTTTAACTGAGGGAAGAACTATGATAGGTTTGCAAAAGTACATTTCATTTCCATTTTTACTTTTTTCTTCATCAGAAGATGTGCATTTAATCTGAAGAAGCAGAAAAAAACCTTAACAAGGAAGACATTTTTTACCTGAGGCAATGCTAAGCGTTCACGGCCAGTTCATTTCTCCTGACATAGAGAAAGATGATGTTTCCCAGCCACGTATTTAGTTCTGAGCAATTCAAGATGGTCAGAGTCCTGCATGCCAGGGTTTTGAGTTTGGGCTCCCAATATCTTCTGCATGAGTCTCAGTTTACCTTCTCCTTGTTCTCTTGACTGCAAGTCAGAGGCAGAGAATCCAATAGAACCTTTGAGGTTTCGAGAATACAAACGCGCCATTGGATGGAAGAAGCTGAGTCCCAAGTTATCTTTTCAGAAGGAAAGAGTTCAGAGTAGAATTGCATGACAGAAACATGCTGGGATTTGCATGAGTGAGAAGTAAATGTTGATTATGCTAAGCCACAGAGATTTGGGGATTGTTTGCAATAGCTGTTAGCCTGCTGCTGTTGCTGCCACCGCTGCTGCTGCTGCTGCTGCTAAATCGCTTCAGTCGTGTCTGACTCTGTGCGACCCCATAGACAGCAGCCCACCAGGTTCCACCGTCCCTGGGATTCTCCAGGCAAGAACACTGGAGTGGGTTGCCATTTCTTTCTCCAATGCATGAAAGCCTACCCTTCACTAAAACCAGATTAAAATATCAAATAATACAAATGTCTTCCTTTTAGCAAAATTTAACACATTTTAAAAACCTGTGAATGAATTTGCAGAATAATTTTAAGAAATAATGGGCAATGTGAAAGCATCAGAAAGGTAGAAATTGATGAATGCAAATCTTTAGAAGAAGAAAAGACAAATTGGTAAGCTTTATATCAATTTTAGGCAAATAATGTACAATGACTTATTGACTAGATAACTTTAAGTGGACTGAAGGTAAGTATTCATTATGAAGGAGTCAGCTTCGATTAATCAAGAATAAGACAAGGAGTAGTTAGTTGGAAAGAGATTCAGGTAGCAAATTTAAAAGCAATTGTTCCCAATTGGGAAATTTCAAAACACAATAAACTTGAAGAATGGGTGAAAGAATAAAGTTTGTAAGAAATGAATAGAGAATATTTTCAGGAATGCTTTATAGTGTACCTATAATGAAAAAACAAACCTTGAAATCCAAGCTGTTCTCATTACAGTGGGGCAACTTAGAATGTGATAGGAGTGAAGGAGAATCTAAAGATTGGAAGACAAGTGTTGAAAGGCAGCCAAGGGTGCAACTAATGATGCTGACTTGTTCCCTAAGCAACAGGGAGCCATGAGATGAGCGAGGAGTCAGTCAAAACAAGGGTAGAAGCTTAAAACACAAGTGCTTCCCATATACACAACTTTATGATCACAGATTTCTCTGTGAGGCTTATTAAAGTCATGAACAGTTTACCCCAGAACAGTAAAAAATGCACCCACGTTCACAAATAATTTCATTTACAACTGCAGAGGCCCCATAGGGTCTAGAGTGACCACAGATCCCAAGTCAATGGCCCTTAGCTTTTAAATTTCACTTCAGCTCCACTTTCTTTGAGAGAAGAGATTCATCAGAGAATTAAGAGAGCTACTTGTGTTGAGTTCAAAGTGTCTGTGACTCAGTTACTTGGTCAGATCATGAGATTCTCATTGTAGAGCTTATTATTCATCTGCTAATTATTCATCTGCTAATAGAGAGACAACAATCAACCCGCAGTGCCTGTGCCAATGAAACATTTTACTAAAAACAATTAAATCGAGTCTTAGTTGTGAACTGTTAAAGTAGCTTGAGGCAGTGTCACTTACATAGCCTCGAAGAATGTCTCCAGTGTTGCAGAAACAACTATTTTCTCTCTGCAGTAGAAGAAAGGTTGGGTTTATTTTTTTCCCCTTCTCTTCCCTGAGCAAATCCCCATAACAAATAAAGTTACACTTCAAGACCGGATTACTCAGACTATTGGCTTTGCATGCCAATGTTTACTTTAAGTAAAAATGATACTTCTGAGAATTCAAATAATATGTTTAAGTATTTCCAGGCTATAGTTCTGCTTGCATTTGTCTTGGCACTAGCTCACCATGAATGTGTCAGCTTTAAGGAAGATGACTTCAGTCATAGCTGAATGTCTTCATCCAATGTCTTACATGTGCTGAATGTGTTTCTACGGGATTTTTTTGACTATTGTCATTTGATGATAAGTTCACTATCTCACTGGGGCTTCCCTGGTGCCTCAGACAGTAAAGAATCTGCCTGCAATGCAGAAGAACTGGGTTAGATCCCTGGGTCAGGAAGATCCTCTGGAGAAGGGAATGGCAACCCACTCAAGTTTTCTTGTCTGGAGAATTCTATGGACAGAGAAGCCTGGTGGGCTACAGTTCATGGGGTCTCAAGAGTCAAACATGACTGAGCAACTAACATTTTCACTTCACTTTCTTACTATCCCATTGACTACAGTTTCCTGATAGGATATTGTGATCTTTACTCTATATAGTCTCGTTTGGTTCAAGAAAGAAAATTTTAAAGAGAGAGAAGTTAATTTTTACAAATCTACTAAAATAAACTAGGTGCTACAAAATTTATCATAGTGGAAGTAATCATTTCAACTACCTCTCCCCAAAGATGTCAGCCTTCTCCGTGTCCTCATTTTATAAATGTTAATAATCGGCCACAATCTTTAAGATTACATTGTTCATTTTAAAGAACTCAGCACTTTTTCCCTCTCTACTTTCTCTCTCAGATTCTGTGTTCTGTAAAGCATATTATCAGATGGTTACAACAGTTCTCTTTTCCTGGGGATATCTATTGCTTGTATGTCAGTTCAGTTCACTTGCTCAGTTGTGTCCAACTCTTTGTGACCCCATGGACTGCAGCACATCAGGCTTCCCTGTCCATCACCAACTCCCGGAGCTTACTCAAACTCATGTCCACCGAGTCAGTGATGCCATTGTACTTAGATGATGACTATCCACCTGAAAGAATATAGTCCCTACGTCTATAATCTAAGAAAATATAACTTTCTTAAGTGAAGAGACTAGCAATAGATAACCTATCTTTGAGTTACCCAAAGTACAAAGTTTTCTTTTTTTTATTCTAAAGATAATTTCTTCCCAAGCACTGTGGTCAGAATAGTGTGGGAGATATTTTAGGATAAATGAAGGTGAACTTCTTTAACCACACTCATTTGCTTCATTATTTGGGAATGAATCATCTTGAGATTCTCTGACAGCACCTATGACTTCAGTGATGTATGGTTGCTATTCTCTTACTTGGCAAGTTTTCTAGCTATAAACTCTGTGTTTAAAAAATGACCTTGGATATTATACAGTGGATGTAAAAAGTTGAAGGAAACTCTGATCTCAGACATGATTATTTTTCAGCCTTTCTTGAAACATAACTATTTTCCCTGAAAGTTTCTTAATTATCTTATATAATGCTCTAAAATATTTCCCTAGGGCTAGGGAGTTCTTTTCTGTTTAAAGATTTTCTCTGATTTCTAAATTTCTGTAATGCTATTGTAATCCTGCTCTAAGCATTAAATGCACCTAAATCTATTTGAAATTAAATTAGAAATCTGCCAAATAAGAAAAAAAGTTCACCTGGCCAATCTATTTCTCCTTATTTTGCTCTCAGTTGACATCAAGGGCAACTATGCACTATTCCTCTGAGATATATGTTTATACATGTTAGGGACCTAGTATTTTGTTTATATATGCATAGGGAATGCCAAGAATTCTAATTTCCTACAAAAAGCAATAGTGTGAAGACAGAGAACAGATCAGTGACTGCCTAGGGCTCAGGGTAGCAGCAGAAAATGACTGTAAAGGGTCATATAAAACTTTATAAGATTACAGAAGTGTTCTAACACTGGACTGTGTTGATGGCTGCACAACTAGATAAGTTTACTAAAACCCATCCATCTGTATACTTACAATGGGTGAATTTTATGGTTCATATTCCTTAATTGATTTGCATATAAATATGAAATATATATAGTAGTATAATGTATATCATATATATATGTAAAGCATGAAGTCTATGAAACATTGAGGCATCATGTAGTTACCACATAATTGCAAAATCTTAAATTAACTTTTTTAATTTTGAAAAATTATACAGCTTTTTTCCCAGTAGAATTCAGCTGTGTTCATGTAACCTTACATATGTTTTTAAGAACATTCTCTTTTATGGCTGTTAAGCTATGCATTCAAAAGATAAAGCATTTCTTGGGACAAGAAAATAAACTGTTCACAATAGATTGATTTATTGGGAAAAGTTCAAAATCACTTGAAGTTTACTTGTTTACAGTCAAAGAACAATTCATCTTTCCTTTCTTGCATTTATTGAAACTTCTTATTTGCATGCTGTTCACAAAATACTCCTCTGGAGAAGGAAATGGTAACCCACTCCAGTATTCTTACCTGGAGAATCTCATGGGCAGAGGAGCCTGGCAGGCTATAGTCTATGGGGTCTCAAGAGTCGGACACGACTTAGTGACTAACCCACCACCACCACCACCACCAGATACTTATGGCTGTCTGCCTTCTAGGCTCATGCACAGATGGCTGTTTTGGTTCCTGGCAGTTGGGTACTATCACATGACTAATTGTAGCCCGTGGTTTGTGAGCAGCAGTCACACCTGTCACTCTTCTGCTGGAGAATTTAATCACTGTTGTGAAATCCGCTAGAGATCCCTCTTTTTCCCATGGAGACTAGTCACTCATGAGGCTTTGTTCCAAGAGCTTGGATCTGAGCGGAAAAATATGGAGGAAAATTCCCAGCTGAACTGTGACAAATTTTAGATTTATCTTCTCACTCTGAGATGTATATATGTTATGAAAGTTAAAGTTGCTCAGTCATATCTGATTGTTTATGATATCATGGACTGTAGCCCACCAGGCTCCTCTGTCCATGGAATTTTCCAGGCAAGAATACTGGAGTGGCTGCCATTCCCTTCTCCAGGGGATCTTCCAGACCCAGGGATCAAACCCGGGTCTCCTGCATTTATGAGGCCCACAAATTATGTGTAATTACATGTGTGTATGTGTGTATATATATATATATATATATATATATACGCTAACTTAGTCGTGTCTGACTCAGTGCAGCTCTGTAGACTGTAGCCCGCCATGTTCCTTTGTCCATGGGGATTTTCCAGGCAAGAATACAGGAGTGGATTTTCATGCTCTCCTCCAGGGGATCTTCCTCACCCAGGGATTGAACACACATCTTTTATGTGTCCTGGACTGGCAGGCAGGTTCTTCACCACTAGTGCCACCTGGGAAGCTCATATATACACACACATATGTATAGATAGATAGGCAAATCAGACTTCTGGAAGTATTGGTTGCTTGAGCATAACCTAGCCTAACCTGGATGACTGAGGAAGCAAGCATGTACAGAAAGACCAGTTCAGAAATTGAAATAATCCATGTAAGAGATGATGTTGTGTCAGGTCAGGGCAGCAGCAGCAGAAGTGGTGAAACCAGTCAGATCTGAGATGTAATTTGTGGGTAGAGTTGACAAGATTAACAACCCTGAGTTGTCTCTGCTGTGTGAGAGAAGAGAGGAGTCAAGGATGAAGACGAGGCTTTTCTTATAACACTTGAAGTCAGGACCTTGCCATGTACTAGAACAAAGAAGATTGGGAAAGGAACAGTTTTAGAGTGGAATATTGAGTTAGAGTGTAGGCAATATTAATTTGGGGATGCCTATTAGATGTCCAAGTAAAAATATTCATTGGCAGTATTTACATAAGTTAGGAGTTAAAGGGGGAAGCCAGGGTTGGATATATGAATTTGTGAGTTACTGGGTTAGAGAAGGCATTTAAAGCCATAGCACAGATGAGATAATATTTCAGAAACAGAAATCCGAGAACCTAGACTTGGGCAAATCAAGGTTGAGTGGCAATTCTCAAACCATTTATTTCAGGACCCCCTTGCATCCTGAGAAATTATTAAACTTTTACTTATTTGGTTTATATGTCTTGATATTTACCATTCAAATTGAAAATTTAAACAAACTATATATTCATTGACTCATTTGTAAGTGAGAATTTACAATAAGAATTTACAATAAGAATTCATTTATATGCTAACTTAACAGTCTTTATATAAATTAACTATATCATGCCCTCCCTTCCCCCAAATTCAGTAAAAAATATTGCATTACTTTACATTTTATAAACCTCTTTACTGCCAGCTTAATGAAAATAGCTGAATTCTCATATTTGTTTCTACATTAAATCTGTTGGCATATATTGCTTTGGTTGAAATATATGAAGACAATCCAACCTCACAAAGATAGGTAATTGGAAATGGGAGAAATATTTCAATAGATAACTTTTCAGATGTTTGAATCAATATTCAAACTAGACAAGTAGTAGTTTCTTAAAAATTAGCAACAATGTGGAGTATAAAATCGTCTCTGTTGCACTAAAACCCTTTGATTTTACTCTTTGAATGAATCTTTTACTCATGCGTGATTTTATAACATCAAACCTTGGGTCACTTGAAAAATATTGTTTCACTGGGTTATGCAGATCTTCCAAATGCTTACACACATCAAAAAACACATCAATTATTATTATAAACAACTTCATGAGAAAATTCTTTAACTACTGGAGTTTTATATAACTCATTGTAGCTGATACAGTTCTCCAAAACTTACAGGAAAATTTTACAGGAAAGCTCAAATTTTATAATTGGCAACAAATACTAATAGAATTTGCCTGAAGTTACAGATTTCTTTATGGTTCTTTTTTTGTGAAAATGTCTACTAATACCACATTTTTGTCTATCAGTCATCCTTTCATGGGTAAATGGTTTTCCATGAAAAATGCAGCTAGGTTAAGCTCATAAATCTGACAATCACACAAACTGTTTTCCTTAATATTATCACTTTATTTCAAATGCAGTAATGATTTACGCATTCTTCTCATTTTGTTATGCACAAGATTAAAAAAGATGCCATCAAGAGTAGATATTTAATAAAACTAATATTTCTTACTGCTCTATCTAGGACAATCTTTCATGAATTTTATGAGTGCTAGTACAGTTCAATACAGGGCTTCCCTGGTGGATAAGCAGTAAAGAATCTGCCTGCAATGCAGAAGACAGAGGTTAAACCTGAGGATCTAGAAGATCCTCTGGAGAAGGCAATGGCAACCCACTCCAGTTTTCTTGCTTGGGGAATCCCGTGGACAGAGGCGCCTGGTGGGCTGCAGTCCATGGAGCCACAAGAATCAGACATGACTTAGCGACTAAACAACCATCGCCGCCACAGTTTAATACAGGCTAAGGCACCAGCCATTACCCACTATAGCTTTCCATCGTCAGCACAAGTATCAAAAAAGTGAAAAGGCAGAATATTTTACTATTATGAAAATACTTTTGAATTTGAAGACCATTGAAAGTGTCTCAGAAACACCCAGGTGTCAGAGGACCCTACTTTTAGAACCACTGGCTTAGAGATTCGTTTAAGAAAATCTTTCAGGTATCATGAGTATGAAAGGCATATCTGAAAATCTTACAATCATAGTCCTATTGCTATGGAATTTAGCTTTTTTTTTTTTCATATAAATGTAACTATGTTCCTTTTACAAAGTGGAGAGATGTTGAATGTAGTAAATATTTTCATGGATAGAAAAACTATCATAGTCACATAAAAAAGCTATCTACATAATGAAGTATAGGAGCTAACAATCTGTGCTGGTCTTACTCTCTTCTAAACAGTGAATAAAAAGAAAAGTTGGTCAAGCTAATTAACACTTTGTTAAAGAACAAAAAAGACAATAGTTTTAGGAATGACTTGACTCTGAGATAAAGCAATAAGTCATTAATTGGTTATCTTGTGAAGACTTTGGGGAGAGTCCTAACAAGGTTACCATGACTTTGGCAATGACCACAACTGCATTGCAGGAACTTTAAGAGAAGGAAAAAACATATAACGGAAGAGGAAGATAAGAAAATTGGATAGGTAATTAGGCAAAGGTCTTAAGTAAGGGTCAGGTGATTTCCAGGAGGTCAAAAGGCATAGCGTGTAATCAAAATGGTTGAAATAATAGTTAACCCTACATGTATTGTCACTTTTTCAAACTGACATCAAAGAAAATTTAAAAGGGTGATAGTGGTTGTAAGAAGATAATTAAAGGAGAGCCACTGACCATAATAAAGGTAGCTAGATAGCAGTACTAATTAAAAATGTATTCAATCTAGGAATACAAATGCAACAAAATACAAACAACACAAACAAATACAAAAAGTTTAGAAAATCTAAAGTTAGTCATGATGAACATAATTTGAGTTTCCTATATAAGTCATTATGAATGCGAGAATTTAAAATCTTTGGGGGTAGATTTCTTAAATCAGCAACGTTTATTTTTTTCAGTATTTTTTTTTATCCTTCTAACATTGATTATTCTTTTAGTATTAGTTGGCTTTCATCACTATTGTGACACAGAACATTGGAAAATATTTTTGTAATATGTAAAACTAGCATAAACTTGGACCAGAAAACTAGATTTTACTGTTTGGAGTAATAAAATGGTGACCTGAAAGCACTGTCATCATCTTTATTTACCTTTGTGCTATTTTATTTGCAAAACCAATAATGTAAAGGCAAACATGCTTGGGGCACTTTAGTAATTAAATCCTTTGGAGAGAGGATTGGCACACACTGCAATCAGCTTCATGGTGAATCCAAGTATCTTTCTGAGCACTTTTTAATTCTGCAAGAGGTGGGAATATTAGGAAATAAGTACAACTATTTGATAGTTTAGGGATAGGGGAATGGACTAGTTCTTTTCAACAACTGTAAACTGTATCACATAGAAATTGATTTAGAAGCTTTTATGTACTGGGGAAATCAATTCTCTATGGTTACTTGAAATGTCAAAAAGGTAATTTTGGGTGCAATTAAAGCAATAAACATGTTTGTTTTGGGGATTACTTTTATTGGCATAACTTTCTTACTTTTATATTGAAATTTTCACATCTAATTTCATTTATGTCAGCTGCTATAATTTTACTTTTATTATTCTATTAATATAAACCAATAATTTAATATTTTAATAAAGTATAACAATTTATACATTGATTTCATGTCTTAATTAATGAAATAATTTAACTTTCTTAATGTCTTTGTTCTAAATTTCCTGAAATTTAAAGAAAGGATAGTCAGAAAAGAGTGTTCCTTGAAAAACATTATTTTCATGTTTTTAATAGTTAGTTATGTTGACTTCCAAAATAAACTTTTGGAAAATATTTACACGTGTCCACATTCTCCTTAATTTCAGGGGTTTCTAGATTATGATAAATCCATTGTGGTTTGTATATTGATAGTAAGGACAAAAATTATTTTTCAAACATGATATATTTTAAAAATAAAATGAACTGAAGCTATTATTTCTTGATTTCTTGATATACTTAAATATTTTGTCAGGTATTCATTTCTACAGGAGATTGTATCATTTATTCTAAAAAAATTTAAAGATACTTATCAACTGTTAGGTTTAAAAATGTAGGCTAAAATGAAATCATTTCTCTTAATATATTTTAAAGGACTAAGAGTGAATAGCGAATGTATAAATCTAGGCTTGAAAATATGATGTATTAGTTTTTCTCCTAATTTTTGAATACAATCTGAACTGTGCTATGGAGAAAGAAAGGACATCCAGAAATAAGATGAAAAATAATAACACCGGTTTTCCTAGTTGTCACTTCTCATTCCTTCTTCCTGCTTATCCTCCAAGACTCAAGACCATCCTAGTAAAGAAACTCATTCTATACATTGCAATACTGTAATGTATACATCAGGTGATGAGGAAGGCTAGAGAGTGCATCAACCTATATTCTGGGAAGAGAAACTGTTTCTTGGTTTTAGATATTGTGAAGAAGGATAAAGGAGAGAGTTTATTAAGTTTATCAGGTAAAGACTTTGCAGTTCCTTCAGCTCCATAGGATTAAAAGGTGACTTTTCTGAATGGAAAAAAGGAAGTGAAAGCCATGGTGTTTGCTACTGAGAATATGCAGTGTGGTTTCTTTCCCTTTGTAACATTTACAATGTATCCCTCACTGCCCTAGTGGATTGAATAAAGCTGGTTCCCATAGAAACTGTCTCTGAATTCATACTTTCAGGAAACAAGAGTGATAGCTCCTGCTCAGGGAGGGGTCAAGAGCCAAGAAAAGCTCTCAAGGACCAAGAAGAGCTGTAGACGCACCCTTGGACTGCGAGAAATGACTGAGCCTCAGGTTGAGTAAACGGTGCTTGGAAAGACTCACTTTGAACAGAGAAACAACATGATCACCCATCAAACTGTGTAACGTAGTCAGTTGGGTTTTCCTAGGTGAGGATGACAACATGTAATTCGTAGAAATTTTTAAGAGCTAAAGTTCCCCAGTGAATGTCCATGCACCCATTTGATAGAGGTGAAACCACGTAATGTTCAGTGAATTCTGGAAGCCCGAATTCAGTAAATTCAGGCCCAAATCCTGCATATTCCACTCTGCAACTGTGGGATGTTTTACATGCTGCCAGCACTTCCAAAACTTGTGTTTCAATATTTGTACAGTGGGGTGAGGGGAATATATTCCTTGCAAATTTTTAAGATAATTTAATGAGTTCAATCATGTCAAATGATTTAGAACACTCTGCCAAATCTTATTAAGGATTCAACATACTTTTCTTATTTTTAAAGATTTGCCCCAATCTATTGAAATCATAAAATAGTGCATGCTCTTAGACTTAACTTGAAAAGCAGAATGAAACAAATTGCCCTGTCTTTAATAATACTAATCATATTAAAGATTCTTCATATATTTGTATGATGAGCAAAGAGTACATGTTCCCCAAGACTGAGAAAAGACAGACATTGGTAGGGTTCCCCATAGCACCTTTTTTTTTTTTTACTTCTGATTTGTTAACTTATTACCTTTCCACTTTCTTAAGAAACTTAAGAGCCAATTGAAGAATTAACTCATAATAAAATAAATGACTAAAAGCGTGTACCACCTTTCAGATGACTAAAAAAATTGAGTTTTATAACAATCCATTAGGACTGCTATTTTTTGATTTATGTACATCAAAGCTTCAGTTCATCTAAAACAATCCAGTTATAGATATCTTGCTTCTTTTGTTTTAACACCACTATCTTTGGGATTTTCCAAAGCAAATGTTCCAACTGTTGTGTTAGACAACTGCACTGGAAATGCAGAAAAGGTTAGGCTGATGCCAAAATGCACGGTTTCCTTTGTTCTCCAAAAGATTCTGAGCTCCAGGGGTATATCCTTCTTTGTTGTTTAAATATGGTGGCACTTTTGGAAAAAGATGCTGATATTTCAAGAAAAAGTCACATTGTGACCCCTTCCACCAAGGTCCCCACTGGTGTACATGGTGGGGCTTGTCAAAATCCTTCGTTCATTATAATAAGTTTGTTAGGAACATTTTCTACAACCATTTCAAAATGCATAGACCCTCTTTATTCTCCCTTCATCACCCCTACTTTGTTCTCCCTTCATCGTCTCCATTTTCAGTCATCACTTTGGTGATCAGTTGAGGCCTACTGTTGCCTTAGGAAGGTCTAACTAGCAACAGAAAAGAATATTGAATTCAGCACACTATCAGTGGAGGACATTGAGAGTTTCCTCATCCATAAAACAGAGTTAATTAAATCAGCCCTGTTTCTAGTCACAGGGGTGCATGCTGAATTAACAGACTGATATTTTAAAAACACATTGGGCTTCATAAAGAAAGGCTCTGCATAAATGCAAGCTATTATTATTATTATTACTAAAACCACAGCTGCATGGCTATAAACCATCACCTACTTTTTCTGCACCATCCCAGCTTTCACATTAGCCTCTGCCTGGCTCAGCTTCACTGCTTCACAGCTGGGTAACATGTCCTGAGGATGGTGTGAAGCTGCAGGCAATTTTACACAAAAACAAGAAGGAGTGATTTTATACTGGATGTATTTCTGCTGTCAATTCAAAATAAACTATACTCTTCCCTTCTTTCTTTACGTCTAGCTCAAACTGCTTTCACCATGTACACTAGTGAAAAGAAATTAGTTTCGTGTTTATGGTAACAGTGTCCAACTCTTTGTGGTCTATTTTCCTCCTACAAAAAAAGCGCATTTGTTATCATTTTTTAGAAAATAGGTTTAAGAATACGTGTTTGAATGGAGCTGAAAATGAACCGAACTTTGTGGATTGGTAAAAGCAGAGTAATTAATAATAATAATGCTTCTGTGAAAATATATATTGTGTCTTTGAAGGTTTTTTTGGCATCACCAAATTTGCTAGGAAATTTCATCTATAAATTAAGTTCATTACTAAAAATGCTTCATGAACCAGCCTTTAAAATTCCCATTTAATTTTTTTGAACGAGTTTAATTAAAATCTTGTGAATTCCTAGTGTGTTTCTCTTTCAATTTATGAGGAAAATACTTTAGACTAAGCCCTCAGGATTACAAGCCTATAACAACCATTTATAATCATAGGGTTTGAGATATCTGTCAACGTTCCAAAGGCATCTCATCTTTAATACAATGTTTTAAGCTGACAAAAAATGGAAATGGTTCCAATCAGGAAAATAATATTTCATAGAAGCTATGACTTATTCTTCTCCCCAATAGTGTTAATCAGATTTCATTTATTTTTATAGCATGCCAGGCATTAGCATTACCCTCAAGACACAGCCCCGTTTCTCTTTGTCCTTGGATAAGTTATCTGCTGCATTAGGATAACTTTCTTCCTCAAGATAAATGTTTCCTGATAAAACAATATTATTAACCTGTGGCAATTGTGACATGAAATAAATGCAGTTGTCAAGTCAACTTTGAAGTGGGGGAAGAACTGTGACAGATTAAAAAACTGCTGTATTGTTCTTTGCTTCTCCCGAGTTCATTTATCTTCCCAGCTATCGTCTATGACTGAATGGTAGCGCAGGCACCTGCACGTAGGGGCCAATGATAAAAGATACTAGCATCAAGCCTGTTCTCCGATGCTTCACAGGGTACCAATAATCCTGCACGGAGCCATCCTGGTCATTTAACTTCATCGACTGAGAGAGAGTTTAATTCAAGGGGCCAATGTTTTCTTTCTCAACAAGAAGGGGATGAAAGTGTTTCAGTGTGTCTCTAACCCTTCTTCCCAGGTTAAGTGTCACTGTATGGCCAGACCTTCCTGAGCAACCACCAGAGGTGATCTCTAAATGTCTCTAAGCAGACACTCCTTGTTCGCCTTTGCCTTAATCTGTGTTTTACCCATGCTGAGCCCATCTTTTCATAACAAGACATCAATTTTGAATCACACATCATGAACTGCACTAACTACATAAGCTCCTCAAATTCTCACAACAAACACAGGAGGTAGGTTATTGACATCCCTTGCATTTTACAGATGAAGACACTGATGGGCGGAAAGGCAAAGTAGCTTGCCGGTGGTAACACAGCTGGTAAGCAGGGTTCAAACTTAGGATCCTCTGACCCTGGAGGTCTATTTCTTTAACCTTTGACTTGATGCCGCTAGCTTGCCTGTGTTTCACCTCCACCAGGCTGTAAACTCCTAGAAAAGAAGGACTATGCCTCATTTGAGTTTATTTTGTGTTATCTTCTGTGGCTTTTAGCACAGTGATAAGTGCATACTAGGTATACAGTAAGAGTTAGTTGAATCAATAGAAAGGTGGATATCAAAAGCAGGAAATAATGCCTGGTTTTCACTTCTGGTAATGATGCTCAACTTCCAGAAACTTTATGAGAGGAAGGGTCTCTAGCACAAAATAGGCACAAACATTTAGGTGAGGGGGAGCAAGAGCAGGACTTAACACAGGATGGAGTGACACTGTCTTTGGATTAGGGAGCACTTCCTGTTATTCAGAGGATACCAGAGGAATGGTAAAGAGCAATGCCCTACTTAGGTAAGTGTTCTCACGTTGCTTGATTAAGAAGGGAACAGCTTCCAAGAAGGAAAGAAATGGGGCTAAAGGAACAAAAGACAGAGAAAGCCAGGTTTGTACACGCATAGGTAAAATGGCATAGTGATCTATGAACACACTGTACCATCTGAAAACATGTCAGTAATTGGAATCTTTTCTTATTAATTTGATGCAGCATACTTTATGTAATTGTTGAACAGCAATGCTACTGGGACTCATACTCATACTTTTTGGCTATTTCAGCATTAAAAAATGAAATATAAATAATTCCACAGTTATTGGAAATATTACTTTTACTCTTAAATGCAATTGCTCCAGAGACACGACTGAGCGACTTCACTTTCACCTTTCATTTTCATGCATTGGAGAAAGAAATAGCAACCCACTCCAGTGTTCTTGCCTAGAGAATCCCAGGGACGGAGGAGCCTGGTGGGCTGCCATCTATGGGGTCACACAGAGTCGAACATGATTGAAGCGACTTAGCAGCAGCAGCAGACAGACAAGAACTGATGCTTTTGAACTGTGGTGCTGGAGAAGACTCTTGAGAGTCTCTTGAACAGCAAGGAGATCAAGCCAGTCAAACCTACAAAGAATCAACCTTGAATATTCATTGGAAGGACTGATGCTGAAGCTGAAGCTCCAATATTTTGGCCACCAGATGTGAAGAGCTGACTCATTAGAAAAGACCAAGATGTTGGGAAAGATTGAAGGCAGGAGGAAAAGGGGACAACAGAGGTTGAGATGGTTGGATGGCATCACTGACTCAATGGACATGAGTTTGAGCAAACTCCAGGAGATGGTGAAGGACAAGGCCCCTGGTATGTTGCAGTCCATGGGGGTCTCAAAAAGTCATCCATGACTTAGCCACTGAAAAACAACAACAGACAGAGAAGAGAATCCACATAATCATATGGAAAAATGTTCACACTGCCAAGGATCAGTTCAGTTCAGTTCAGTTGCTCAGTCGTGTCCAACATTTTGCAACCCCATGAATCGCAGAACATCAGGCCTCTCTGTCCATCACCAGCTCCCAGAGTTCACCCAGACTCATGTTCATTGAGTCAGTTATGCCATCCAGCCATCTCATCTTCTGTCGTCCCCTTCTCCTCCTGACCCAATCCCTCCCAGCATCAGGGTCTTTTCCAATGAGTCAAGTCTTTGCATGAGGTGGCCAAAGTATTGGAGTTTCAGCTTCAGCATCAGCCTTTCCAATGAACACCCAGGACTGATCTCCTTTAGGATGGACTGGTTGGATCTCCTTGCAGTCCAAAGGACTCTCAAGAGTCTTCTCCAGAACCACAGTTCAAAAGCATCAATTCCTCAGCACTCAGCTTTCTTCATAGCCCAACTCTCACATCCATACATGACCACTGGAAAAATTATAGCCTTGACTAGACGAACTTTTGTTGGCAAAGTAATGTCTCTGCTTTTTAATATGCTGTCTAGGTTGGTCATAACTTTCCTTCCAAGGAGTAAGCATCTTTTAATTTCATGACTGCAGTCACCGTCTGCAGTGATTTGGGAGCCCAGAAAAATAAAGTCTGACACTGTTTCCACTGTTTCCCCATCTATTTCCCATGAAGTGATGGGACCGGATGCCATGATCTTCATTTTCTCAATGTTGAGTTTTAACCCAACCTTTTCACTCTCCTCTTTCACTTTTATCAAGAAGTTTTTTAGTTCCTCTTCACTTTATGCCATAAAGGTAGTGTCATCTGCATATCTGAGGTTATTGATATTTCTCCCAGCAATCTTGATTCCAGCTTGTGCTTCTTCCAGCCCAGCGTTTCTCATGATGTACTCTGCATAGAAGTTAAATAAGCAGGGTGACAATATACAGCCTTGATGTACTCCTTTTCCTATTTGGAACCAGTCTGTTGTTCCATGTCCAGTTCTAACTGTTGCTTCCTGACCTGCATACAGATTTCTCAAGAGGCAGGTCAGGTTATCTGACATCCCCATCTCTTTCAGAATTTTCCACAGTTTATTGTGATCCACACAGTCAAAGGCTTTGGCATGGTCAATAAAGCAGAAATAGATGTTTTTCTGGAACTCTCTTGCTTTTTTGATGATCCAGCAGATGTTGGCAATTTGATCTCTGGTTCCTCTGCCTTTTCTAAAACCAGCTTGAACATCTGGAAGTTCGTGGTTTGCATATTGCTGAAGCCTGGCTTGGAGAATTTTGAGCCATAAAAAATAATTCTTACTCTACTTATTAATTGTCATAAACTAGACATTTCAAAGATCTGACATATCCACCCTATAAAGTACCTTATGAGACTGTTCAGGGAGGCAATTGAATCAGCAGCCTCAGCTTCACTTTTCAGTTTATTGTTACATGTTTCTTTCCTCTAAACCCTCTCCATGATTAGAAACGTTGTTCTAATATGGAGAATAGTATTAAATGAAAGTGAAGGACTGTTTCTCAGCTCTCAAAGTCTGCACGTATTTCCAACATTGTACTGTAGAGTATATACTATATACTCACATCTTAGATGATCAGATCTATATCTCCATTCTACTTTTTTATGTGTATACATATCTCCAAGTGAAAGAAAGAATTTCATAGGCCCATACTGAGCTAAAATTCAGACTTTCCTGCCTTAAAATATTTAGTTGTTCCACAGCATGCGAAGTCTTAGTTACCCAGCCAGGGGTCAAATCCCTATCCCTTGCATTGCAAGGTTGATTCTTAACCACTGGCCCACTGGGTCCAGTAGATGTTTTTAACTCTCACACTGCAATCTTTGCTTATTTTTCTTTTATTTTCCTGAGGATCTTTAGTATAAACACTTTTTGCCTAAGAGAGTTGTTTTTCACTGTAAAATTAATGAAATGCTTAAGTTCCGTTCAGCTGTAGCTCTTCCTAACTGTGGTCCAGCAATGCATATCATTATCGTGCTTTATTTAATACAGAGCTGTCTTGTTTCATTTCCTTTTACTTTCTTATACTTTTGTTCAGTTTAGCTTGTTTATCTATTCCTGTATCAAGAGATGAAAATTACCTGACAAACAAAACTCTCAACTAAATCTACTATTCCATAGTCCACTTCCATGTGGTGTTATGGTTTGGAACGAAAGCACATGATGGCTGAGGTTCCATTTGCAACTATCTGAATGTTTTTTAATGTCTTGGATAAGCATTACTAAAATAAGTGTGTTACCTGTCTCAGGGACTTCAGAAACACCTGTAAAAGCTATCTATACTCCTAGATGCATAGAAGGACCTAACTAAACAGAAACCTTTAAGTGGAGTCAACTGGAGAGTTAATGGATTGTCTTCCAAGTCAGAATGGAGCCTTCTCACTGGCCTATAGGGTAGCTAGAGAGGAACTCCAAGCCTTGTCTCAGGCCAAAATCATCTGCATTTTCACACCTGTGGCTCTGACCTATTCTTTCCTCTTCTGAATTAGGACATAGCCACAGCTGATAGTTTGAGTAGACAGGTTGAAAAAAATGACCATTTCCATGGAAGCAGAAGTTGCACAGTTAAAAATCACCACCAGGGTTGGTGCTCTGTTTTGATGCTAGAAATTGGCAATAAAAACAGCTGAAGAAGCTCCAACAAGGGCCCTCCTTGGCTGCTACTTGGGGAGCAGGCATTGTAATTGTCCTCTCCTTTTTTCCTTCCTCAGGAGATCTCCTTTGCTGCCTGTTCCTTTTTACATAGTTGCTTCCATGCATCCCTTGCCTGACCCTATGTCTGTCCATTCTTACCATGATCATCTTGACCCCTTATGAATTTCATAGGCCCATACTGAACTAAAGTTCAGACTTTCCTGCCTTAAAATATTTAGTTGCTCCACAGCACATGAAGTCTAGCTACCCAGTCAGAGATCAAATCCCCATCGCTTGCATTGCAAGGTCGATTCTTAACCACTGGATCACCAGGAAAGTCCCTTGGTAGCATCTTTTAAACTGAAAACATGTCTGATGCCTGAAATTAATGACAATATTTACACAGAAAGTTTGGCCAAACTTTCACACACTTTTTCAGGTCCTCAGTTTCTCCAGTATCTTTACACCTCTCCCAAATGATCTTATCTTATACATAAGATATATGTGTAAATTTATTTTCTGCATTCTCATATGTGTTTTTTTTTTTTTACAGTGAGCTAAGCATAGAGAGAAGAAGGTCTGCTATTATTCTTAAACTTTGTTCAAATATTTCTGTAACAAAGCATGGAAACTTTTAGAATAATTGGTAGGATTTTATTCCAGTTCCTTGCATTAGGCTTGGCCCACAGTAAATGCTCAGTAATCCTTTAATAATTATCTCTAGGAGGTACCTCCTAAAACGTTTGTGGAATAGCAGATTTTAAAATAATCTAATTAGCAAATACCACAAAAATAAGGGAATGCATTTCTGACACACTGTCTTTTTTGTGAGCACGTGTGAGGGTGCTTTCAGGCTTGATTCACTTGAGGCAGGAAAAGAACTGCATGTTGAATGTCTGCTGCCAAGAATTTACTCTAGTGTCTGTTTTCTACTTGTGTGTGACAGAATTTGTTTCTATTCACATACTACAGTATTCAACACATAGCGCTTTCAGGCAGAGCCTGTAATTTTAGTGGAGTTGGAATCTAATTGAAAATGATTGGACTATATTCTTCATGCCTTACTTTTGAAATACATGTACTGCATTAAGCTATCAAGCAGGGATAAAAAGGTTGTACATTTTTACTCCTAAATAATGTGTTCTATGTTATGGTGAACTAAGAGATAGTATATGTATGCATGCACATATGGTATAGAATATGAATATATATTTACTATTATTTAGTTCAAATGTATATCTGATAGTTCAAAATACATATACCTGTATATGTACACATGCATATACATATACAAATGTAACCCAGACTTAAGGAGATATATTTTAGAGCTGAATTATAAAAATAAAATACACCAAATGATAAAAACAAATTGGTTGAAAATTATAGCTTTTGGGTCAGAACAACAGGTAGGAGGAAAATAAAAGTTTCTGTAAGAAACTGAAAATCAACTAGAAGAGTCATATTTATAACAGGAAGAATTGTTCCAACTTATTCTCCTCTAAAGAAAACCAAACCAAAACAGCATTTGGTAAATTTGCTTTGATTTGTCCCTGAAACAACTTTAAATTCTAGTCCAACCCTTTACTAAAATAAACCAAACTAAAAAGGAGTCCGTGAGAATCTAAGTTCTCAAATTCATTTTACCCACTTGAAAGTAAGAAGCTAATACACTCACCTAGAATACTCTTAGGATACCAAGGAATGGTTTACTTTTGAGTTAATCCTTGGAATTGGATGGTTCAGTGAAAATTAGATTTTTTATTTCCAACTTAATAAGACTGAATAAGCTGGTGATTTATAAATTTTTAATTTTTTTAAAAGAAGTGTTGTGCAAGGTGACTTTCTTCATTGTATGGTCTCACTCTCCATTTTCACTGTTCAATGAATATTAGAACTTGCTCGTAAATGCAGAATATGTCACACATCCACTTACAGCTTCATTCATTTTGTTAATGGATAATCAGCCTTCATGAGTCCCTTCACTATTCTCCTCTCATTTGAGCAGATGAAAGGCTGGTCTATTTATCGGCATCACACAGAAGCACATGTTGCAACAATTCTCCCTTTTATATATAAGGAAACTGTATGAGGGATATAAGGAGTTGGATACGCAATTTCAGGCAAGTGCAGCTAACTTTTGTTCAGATAAAGGGGATCTCTCAGGGATGTCAAGGAAGTGTGTTCAATAAGATCCGCCCACTCCCGCTGCTCTACACAGTTCTGTCATCGTGGTACTCTCAATCAGGTATGATTTCCCATACAGCACTTATCAACAGTTCTCTTTAATCAAACAGTGTAGGAGAGAAGTCAGATATGAGGAAAGAGGAATAAGGCTAATGTTTCTCTCCGCAGATCTGGACAAATTTATATACTCCTTTTCCCCTCTTTTATTTTTTGAGTATTTTTACTACATAATTTTTTGAAAAGACTGAAAACTCTTTTGACCCGGAACTAGTCAGAGGTAGAAGCCCTACTGTTTGGATGAGTATTCTTTAGGAATTTTACTATGTTGTGTTGGCTGTGTGCTGTTTCTCCCACTTCTGCCTTGAAACGGGGGAAAGGTTGCCTTCTCTTGAGTTTCAGGTATTGCTCCCTTCACATCCCAGCTGCTTGTGGACTGGGCTTTTAGGTTTAATTGGACAGACATTACTCACTAATATGTTGGTTTTCAAATTAACCACATCCATGAGTCATAGTAAGCATTTTGGTCACTTAACTAAATAAATGAGCTACATGAGCTAAATTAATGAGCTTCTACAACCAGAATATCTCTTGGCTTTTATCTTTTCTTCTCTGTCTCTTCCTCTGTTTCTCTCATTCTTTTTTTCTATTTGAAATAATGGCATGATTGCACCATGCAATAATAAATAGGGTTTAATTACTCTGGGGTTTTTTTTAGGTTATTGAGTAAGAATTTAAATGTATATTTGCAGGATAGATTATCTACATCAACCAATCTCAGTGATATTAAAAAAGTATGCATAAAGTCCTCAAAGATTAGCTTTTCTCACAACTACTATCACGTCTTATTAAAAATGAGCTTTTTATGAGAATTCAGAAGCTAAGTGCTTTTTCTTTAGGTCAAATCACCACAAAAAAACAGACTTTAGTGTGGTATTTCCCTTCTGTCATTCTCTTATAACCTTGACTTCCTCTCATTAACCTTATAGGATAACAAAATGTACAATTGTCAAAAACACATGAAATAAGCTGTTTTGAACTTCAGATAAGACTAAATTGGGTCACTACTTCTGAATCAGTTTAGTTTTGCTCCATTAAAAAGAAGCCCATTTGAGTCCCTTGTTCCTGAGAATACCTCTCAAATTCCCAGTCCTGCACCCATCGCTTCTCAGGTTTGTCTACTGAACATGAAGGATGTGATCTTACTACCAATATTATCAGTTATATTCTAAGATATATTTTAGTTCTGTCCCATTATATATACCTGCTTTATGCTCAACGAAGTAGCGATAATTAAGCTAAAATATGTAAATAAGCTGGTTCTGGTGTTTCTTTGGTTGTTTGAGGCAAATATCTATTTTAAATGGTTACAAGTTCCTCTTGAGAATAAATACAATGTACCAGGACAGTGAAACTCCCAGGTACCATTCTCCAAGGGACCTTTGTCCATAGTGTAATGCAAAGTGACTCAGTGTGACAGGGTATACGCCTTGGCAGGTCACATGAAAGCCAAGCCAGCACAACAATTTCCCCAGAAAAAGTGCTCTTTATTAATACCACCAGACAGCAGACAAGCTGTCACCAACAGAGTCATTAGAATGCCCCAGACAGAGTATCCAGATAACTCTGTTTTATCCCCTCGGAGTCACTCTGTGCCACTTTCATGATTGAGTGTCTCCCTCGAGTTTAGAAAAAGAACTTATTCATATTACCACTGTAAACTCAATACCTGTACATATCACCTCACACCAACAGCAGAAAATGCAAATGACAACACTTTGCACTTTATACAGAATGTCCCAGGAAAGATTGTCAAAGTAGTTTGTGACCCAGGACTGTCTTTTCTGAAGGTAAAGAAAGACACCACATAGTTACATGATACTGTCTCTTAGTCAACAGACCAATATATAGGAAGAGGGGAGAAAGAAAAATAAAAGCATCTAGGTATTGCCGTATGTCAAATGGGTGTTATCCTTACAAAACTCTTCTGGGAAAAATAAAAGATGAAAACCTGATTTCTGATTTGGCAGAGATGGTATCATTTTTTCACTAAAATGACATCACAATTCACTTACCAAAAAAAGTGTAAAAATGCCAAACATCATAATATTTGAGAGGTACATGGGGGTCAAGTCTTCAACTTCTATCCAATTTATGATCAAGTTGGGAGTCTCATTTACTCTGCAATCTGGCATTGAGGGACAGTGCCCTGGACTGCAAGGTGCCATGTGTCAGGTCAAAGCGCCCCTGCTCAGGATTTTACAGTCAGTGACACGGTAGCTTATAAACTCTCTCATCCTCCAACAGCTGTGTAGAAAGGTCTTCTGAGAAATTATTCTTCATTCAGTAATCACAGAAGTGATACAAGATGGAGCGGAGCAACTAACGGCAGTATTTGAAGATTCATATCAGGAACAAGAAAACTGTTTAGGAATCTTTTCCTTATGTTTCTGTTGTTTTATGAGATGTGGACTTGTTTATTTAAATTAGTGTATTGATAGATTAAAAAATATCCACTCAGCTTGATAGATATGTTAGAAGAGGAAGCCTATGCAGATTTTTAAGCCCAGAAAAGTAGTGAAGAAAATGCTGGCCCCAAAATGGAATGATCAGGAATTCTACTCTCAAAGGCTGTCTGTCTTTTCTGTATCTTACCACTTGCTGCCCTTGAAAAATGACAGGCTTTGGTTCTTGCCTTTCTCTGTTAAGGGAGTAACAATATAATTTCTCTTTTATAGGATTTCTCCCCCTTTTTTTTTTCAATTCTTCAAAGTTTTTCCTTACTTCTTTTTCAGTTCTTCTACTTTTCAGGTTACATGGTTTTACTATAACATAAGATGTCCGTTAATTTTCATGACAAAGTTAGAATCTAAGGCATCAGAATACTGAATCAAGAGCTTTTCCACTCAGTGTCACTTGTCAAAGAGAAATATATTTAATATATGTGAACTGCAGTCATTTCACACTCCCCTTGTGCTGTGATACAAAAGAGATTCAGGTAATTCTCTGTGTCACTGCAGAAAGAATGTGAACAAGGAACTTGCTTAAAATGAATGATAATCTTAGTTTCCCAAAGTCCTGGATGCCAGGTCAATATGAGGAGTGTGGTAGGGATTCTTTAGGACTGTGGCATTGTTCCTTAGGATTCATGAATTTACACACCTCTCTTTTGTGAAGAACAAAAGAGAAAATGAGAGAGAGAGAGAAAAAGAGAGAAAGAGAGAGTTCTGCCCACAGAGCTGAACAATTTTAGCTACAGTGTCTGCACACATTAGGGTCAGCAGAGAAGGCTTATCTATGTTCAGTCCTAACAAAATCTTCAGGGAGAAGATAGAAGAAGTCTTCTATAAGCAATTAATAGATAATGATTTTTTTACACTGTAGATCAAATGGAGAAGGTAAGGCTCAGATGTTAGTCATTTTTTGACTAAAAGAGACACAATTCTTGAGGGATTGTATCTCGTCTATAAAATAAACAGTATTTTTTTTTTTGCATTTTCTTATTAATTTTTTCCTATGCCTCAGAGAAAGATTCATTGGGAAATCTTTTTTGATACAATTTTAAACAAAAAAGTTAGGATATACAAGATGATGGATTTTTTACCTCCAGTTCATTGGTATAAATAAGCTAGATAGTTTTACAAAATGATAAGTGCATACACAGTTAACAAAATATATTAAATGTGTTGACCATCTAGCTTAATAAGAGAAGAGATTATTTAATAAAAGAGGTTACCCTCAATGGAAACTGTGACTAAGGAAGTTCTCATATTTGCTTAACCATTTTGTGCCAGAAGACAGTTGGGCACACTGTTACTGTTGCTTTGCCTCTTAGTTATTTCTCACTTCTAATTTGCTAAGAACTAATCTGTGATTATAATCACAGCCAGAGTGGTGTCATCAACCAACAATAATAAACACAGCATTACAGAATCATAATAATACTGCTGTTGGTAGCATTCACCAGAATCTTTACATATAATGTCATTTAATTTCCATGATAACTTGGGAGGTATGAATCTTTATCCATATATTGTAGATAACAGGTAAAAAGGCTTAGAGATGTGAAGCAATATGTGTAATTTCTAATCTAGGTTTGTCTCATTGTCAGGCTGTCTTCTTGCACTTCTTTTTAATTTTCATTTATTTTTAATTTTCCTTTCTTCTGGATGTGTACAGAATATCTTCTAAGTTTTAATTATTTAATTGAAACCTTCTTAAACTCTAGCAGTGTAGGGCTGTGAACTTAAATTGAATCAGTGGATGGGAGAGGAGCAGAAGGAGGGATTACAAGGTATGCGGAGGCAGTTTTAAGGATGCACCACTGTCAGGTTTGGGGCACTGTCCTGGCAAAGAATTTCTTGAGTTGATTGGTGGTATTTTCAGGACAACAATGAACTTGAGTCAACATCCTCAGGATTTCATCTGTGAAAAGTGGTTAGCTCTTAGTAGGTGGAATTTAGAAAATATTAAGCCTCAAAATAATTCTATCTCTATTAGACCTCTGTGACTAACATTTAGGAGTTAGCTACTCTCGACATTTAAAATAGGGCTTCCCAGGTGGCTCAAGCGGTAAGGAATCTTTCTGCCAACCCAGCAGATGCAGGAGACACAGGTTTCCTCCTTGGGTTGGGAAGATCCCCTGGAGAAGGAAATGGCTACTCACTCCAGTATTCTTGCCTGGGAAATCTGAAGGACAGAGGAGCCTGGCAGACTGCAGTCTGTGTGTGTCAGTTGCTCAGTCATATCCAACTCTTGCAACCCCATGGACCGTAGCCCACCAAGCTCCTCCGTCCAGGGATTCTCCAGGCAAGAGTACTGGAGACGGTTGCCATCTCCTTCTCCAGGGGTTCTTCCTGACCCAGGGACTGAGGGGTCAAACTACAGTCTATGAGGTTGCAAAGAGTCAGACACGACTTAGCAACTGAGCATACACACACACGGCAACCCACTCTAGTATTCTTTCCTGGAGAATCCCACTGACAAAGGATCCCAATGGACTACAGTTCTTGGGGTTGCAAAGAGTTGGGTACAACTGAGCAACTATCATTCATACACACACAACATTTAAAACACATAATTCTCTTAGAAAGTTGCTTTTAATACTTTACATATTCACTATTTTGTACCAATTAAAAGTTTTGAGATCACTTTCTCTATCTACCTAATAATGTATGAAGTGAAGTGAAGTGAAGCGAAAGTCATTCAGTTGTGTTCGACTCTTTGTGAGCCCATGGACTATATAGTCCATGAAATTCTCCAGGCTAGAATACTGGAGTGGGTAGCCTTGCCCTTCTCCAGGGGATCTTCCCAACCCAGGATTGAACCCAGGTCTCCCGCATTGCAGATGAGTTGTTTACCAGCTGAGCCACAAGGGAAGCCCTAATAATGTATACTATCTCCAAATTATACCTGAAAGCCATTTTAGGATTAAAAATGGAAGCTGATTTCGTCTCGCTACTCATATCTTGGTAGAAAGGTAAGTCTAACAGTGCACATTTGATATAGAAAGCAGCTGCATTTGGATTTACATGGCTTTGCCTTTCATGTTAATCACCACATCCTCTTTACACCTAAAAATAGCTCCTGTCTTTCCAAATGGGTACCAAGCCCTGTGACTTCTTAGAATCTGTTTTTCCCCCCGACTTACATTTGAAGCCACCCACCCAGTTTTAGTCTTCATGGCTCAAGAGTAGTATTCTGCAGAAGTGTTCATTCATCTTCTCGAAGTACAAAGTTCCATTACTCCCGTCACAGAGCACCTTTGATGTGTTCAGGAGTGAGAGGCCAGAAGAACCCGAGTCAGAGGAGGTTTCAAGGTGTGGGTTCAACATTAATTTGCACTTTGAATAATCATCTCAGGATATGTATACAGGATGTCAGCATATCTTCTTCAAAATTGGGGAAAAAACCCTGCAGTCAGTCAACACATTGGTCCACATGGCTTTAAACAACCTATTTGGATCTTTCCTGTCAATTTATTATTGTTCTGTCTTCTCTTATAGCTCAGTGGGTAAAGAATCTGCCTGCAATGCAGAAGACCTGGGTTCGATTCCTGGGTTGGGAAGATCCCCTGGAGAAGGAATTGGCAACCCACTCCAGTATTATTGCCTGGAATATCCCATGGACACAGGAGCCTGGAAGGTTACAGTCTATGGGGTCGCAAGAGTTGGATACAACTAAGTGACTAAGCATACATAATATAAAGACAATTCAGCCTGAGTGTAGCATATAAGTTTCCCATCAACCTGAATATGTACACGTTTAAATGATGTGCTCATGATAAAGAAGCAATGGCCATTAGCAAACATGTTGATATTTGTTTTTTATTTCTTAGTGTATTAGGCTTCCCTTAAAAAAAAAAAAGTAGTTTGGGAGTAATTCTCATGATATTCCTATTTCCATAACCTGGTTTGAATTGGAGTGGTTGTTTAAAATATGTCTGATTGAAAAATGTATTAATTTTTGTCAGGCACTTCTACCTACACTTAAAAAGATTTGCAAAACTTACATTGGCACTTTCAAAACATTTAGAAAGGCCATAATACAACTTTTAGAAAATGTTCCATTTTCTGTTATCACTGCCAATGAAAGTTATAAGGTGGACCACAAGCATTTTACAAATACAGAATACTTTAACTCTCTTGAATTAGATAAAGTAAGGCCAAAATATATCTATTCAAATGACTGCTTACTTTTTTATTGTTTGGGATAATTTTCTACCATTGCACCTTGGACGCATAGCTAATTGGATAACCTATTGACAGCTTTATCACATGCATCAGGTAAGAATAGGAGAAGGAGTTTATTATGAGTTGAGTTGTTGAGTCAAAATCTCATATGTTGAAGTCATTAACCTCCAGTGCCTCAGAATGTGACCTTATTTTGAAACAGGATTGCTGCAGATGTGATTAGTTAAGATGAGGTCATACTTTTTGGAACAGGATGGACCCTAATCCAGTATTACTGATGTACTCATAAGAGGGAGAAACTTACACACAGATATGCTCATAAGGAAAGCACCACGTGAAGATGGAGGCAGAAATCAGATATACAGGCAAAGGGATGCCAACCATTGCCAGCAAATGAACAGAAATTATGGGAGAGTCATGGAACAGATTCTCTCATAGAGTTCATCCTCTGTCAGTTCAGTCGTGTCTGACTCTCTGCGACCCTATGGACTATAGCACACCAGGCCTCCCTGTTCACCACCAACTCCTAGAGCTTGCTCAAACTTATGTCCATTGAGTCAGTAATGCCATCCAACCATCTCATCCTCTGCTGTCCCCTTTTCCTCCTGCCTTCAATCTTTCCCAGCATCAGGGTCTTTTCCAGTGAGTCAGTTCTTCACACCAAGTGCCCAAAATATTGGAGCTTCAGCTTCAGCATCAGTCCTTCCAATGAACCTTCATGACTGATTTCCTTTAAGATTGACTGGTTTGATCTCCTTGCAGTCCAAGAGACTCTCAAGAGTCTTATCCAACATCACAGTTCAAAAGCATCAACTCTTCAGCACTCAGCTTTCTTTATAGTCCAACTCTCACATCCATACATGACTACTGGAAAAACTGTAGCTTTGACTAGATGGACCTTTGTCGGCAAAGTAATGTCTCTGCTTTTTAATATGCTGTCTAGGTTGATCAGAGTTTTTCTTCCCAGGAGTAAGCGTCTTTTAATTTCATGGCTGTGGTCACCATCTGCAGTGATTTAGGAGTCCAAGAAAATAAAGTTTGTCACTGTTTCCATTGTTTTCCCATTTATTTGCCATGAAGTGATGGGACCAGATGCCATGATATTAGTTCTTTGAATGTTGAGTTTTAAGCCAGCTCTTTCACTCTCCTCTTTCACTTTCATCAAGAGGCTCTTTATTTCTTCGCTTTCTGCCATAATGGTGGTGTCAGCTGCATCTCTGAGGTTATTAATATTTCTCCCAGCAATCTTGATTCCAGCTTGTGTTTCATCCAGCCTGGCATTTCACATGATGTCCTCTGCATATAAGTTAAATAAGTAGGGTGACAATATACAGCCTTGATGTACTCCTTTCCCAATTTGGAACCGATCTGGTTCTACCTGTTACTTCTTGACCTGCAGATTTCTCAAGAGGCAGGTAAGGTGGTCTGTTATTCCCATCTCTTTAAGAATTTTCCACAGTTTGTTGTGATCCACACAGTCAAAATAGAAGGAACAGATTTCCAGTCTCCATAACTGGGAGACTATATTCCTTCTTTTAAGGATTTAAGCCACCCAGCCCATAACGTTTTATCATGGCTGCCTTAGGAAACTAATACAAGCCCTAACTTGAAAAGACCCATTCTCATCCTTTTAAGAAAGAAAGTCTTGTTCTATGTATCCTTAATAATTATTCTCAGCCCCTTTCTTATATATCGAGAAATCAAATGTATATCCATGTATATACATATATACCTACATATACACATGAATGGGTTTCCCAGGTGGCTCTACTGGTAAAGAACCTACCTGCCAATGCAGGAGACATAAGAGACTTGGGTTTGATCCTTGAGTCAGGAAGATCCCCTGGAGGAGGGAATGGCAGGACAAATGAGCCTGGAAGGCTGCAGTCCATAGCGTCACAGAGTCAGACACGGCCGAAATGACTTAGCACACACACTTAGACATACACACATATATATATAGAAAATGAAGTAGGATGCCATATTAAAACTTTGTTTATGCCCTAGAGATTCTGACTTGCACAGGATCATAGATCTTGGTTTTGTGCATTTATTGATACTTTGCAAAACAAACCTTCAGAATTAACGTTATCAACTTTCACATAGGAGCTGAGCTTCAGTTTCCTCATTCAAAAAAAGCCAATTACAATTAATACTGTCCACTTTACTGTATATATTTTATTTCATGTAAAAGTGATTTTGAAATGAAAATTAGGTGGTTAAATACTCGATTTTATACAATGACAGAGCTAGAGCCTCAATATTATCACCTTCAAAGTTTTATTGTTTGCAGGAAGTTGTAAGCTTGGTGTATATTTTTTTAATGAGTCATCTGAAAAATGTTATGCCGTATGAAGTAAAATTAGTCTTTCCTTAGTCTCTTTAACAGGTAAAAGCCTGTTAAATTACTTGGTAAACAAGAATTAACTGACACTTGGAAAAAGGAAAATTTTCTCTTTATTTGTCTGAGAAAGCATTTCCCCAGTATTTTTCACTAAGATTCTTACTTTGAAGTAGCCATAGATTCACATAACTGAAAGAAATAAAGCAGAGAGCTCTCATGTGCCCTTTAGCCGTTTTCCACCCAGTGGTAGGTAACATCTCAGAAAACTATGGTACAATCACAACCAGCACATTGACTTTGATATAGTCAAGGCACAGAATGTTTCCATCACCACAAGCATGCCCCAAAATGCCCTTTGTGACACACCCACCTGCTCTCCTGTTCCTACCACCTCCTTTCAACCACTAATCTGTTCTCCATCCCTACAATTTTCTCATTTTGAGAATGGTACGTAAATGGAATAATCACATAGTATGTAACCTTTTTGAAACTGACTTTATTCACTAAGTCTAACTTTCTCAAGGTTCATTCAGGTTGTCTTGTGTACCAATAGTTTTCCTTTTTAATGTTGCATTGTAATCCACAGTAGGTTGTACCAGGGATTTTTGTTTTTGTTTTTTTTAAACTGCTCAGTCATTTAACTGAGTTTGGGGCTATTACAAATATAGATACCATGAACATCCACATACAGGCGTTTTGGGAGGGAGGATCAGAGTTTTTATTTCCCTGGAATAAATGCTCAGTGGTGGTAGTCATAAGATTAACTGTTTTAAAATTGCTAAATATTAGCCATTAGGGAGATTCAAATTAAAATCTCAGTAAGGTGTCATTACCCACCTATCACAATGACTAAAACAGTGATGACACCAGTGCAGAGGAGGATCTAGAGAACTCGTATGGCTCACACTGCTGGTGGGAAAACAGTTTGAAAAGTTATCTTTTTAATCTATATTTCCTGCGGTCGCTCGCTCTCCATTTTAGATTTACCTCTTGAATGCCACTCGGAATCTACTTGGGTAACCCAGCTGTAAGTGAAGATGCACCTTAGCTTTAAGGTGACATCCTACAGTCGATCCTGATTACTCACAGATTCCAGATTTGCAAGTTTGCCTACTCGCTGTGAATCATTTGCAACACCGCAGATCAATCCTCATAGTGCTCTCACTAAGGACACGTGCAGAGCAGTGGGTGCTTGGAGTCGCTTCCTGTGCACGCTCCCAGCTGAGGTGGAGCAGGGGGACACCCTGCCTTCTTGTCTCAGCTTTCACACTGTAAACAAGCAGTTTTCATGGAGTCTACGTGGGCCACACTTTCTCATTTTTATGCCTTTGTTGGTTATCTCACTGTCCAAAATGGACTGCAAGTGTGATGCAGAAGTGCTGTCTAGTGTTCCTAAAGGCAACAAGGCTGGAGATATGGCTTACAGGGAAAATGTGTGTGTTAGTTCAATTCCACGCAGGCATGAGTGGTAATGTTGTTGGCTGTGAGTTCAATGTTAGTGAATCAACCGTATATTAAATGAGGTGTCTTTAAACAGAAACCCATATAAACCAAGGTCATATATTGATTGCTTGATAGAAAATATGACCCAGGCTCACAGGAACCTAATCCTATATTTCCCTTGGGAACAATTGTTCAGTATTCAAATGCCAAGAATTAACTGTATTTAACTGTATGAAGGAGGTGAAGGTAAATAACAACACAAATAAAATCCTTCATCCAACCAAAACATGCCTTTCTTCAAAAATAATTTCTATTTTCCATACCATGAGATTCTACCTAGCTATGTCATAAATTTCTGTAGAGACGATTGTGTGAAAATAAAAATCCTGGTCCCCACTTCCAGAGATTCTGATTCAGAAGTTTTGAGGTGGAAATCAAGAATCTACTTTCCAACAGTACTCTACCATATTAAAAAAAAAACAAAAAACCCACAAAGCTATTTGCGGTACTTACCATGAAGCAGTAAAGATATAGATATGAAAATAAATGAAATAGAAAAGCAGGTTGAAACAAGTGCAACTATGTCAAAAATGTATTATTTTTTCCTGAAGATAACAAAAGCGCTATCTCTCATGACACATTTTGTTAGATAATTTTAAGGAACACTGATTCTACCAAATGCCAAACAGAATATTTAATTATCCTCTGGTTACTCATTCCCCAAGCTAGTCACTTAGCTTTTCTCCATCAGTTAGAGTGGCTAGACATTCCAGTTTGGAGGGAAAGTTCTGGTTTATACACATTTTCTTTGCAATTATTATTAGTGCCCCATTTCATTCTCAATATAGCATGATTTTAATGATAAACTACATTGTCACTTTAATTA
This sequence comes from Capricornis sumatraensis, assembly GCF_032405125.1. Classification (NCBI taxonomy): domain Eukaryota; kingdom Metazoa; phylum Chordata; class Mammalia; order Artiodactyla; family Bovidae; genus Capricornis; species Capricornis sumatraensis. Next base: position 16,956,587 of record NC_091083.1, read on the forward strand.
GAAGTTAGATGAGTGGCCCTGGAAGATTGAAATTTCCTGAGGTCTATGATGAAATACAAAAGCACACCAGGGGAATTACATTTAATACATTTTTCGTATTCTTAAATCAAGTAATCTTATAGATTCATTGACTTGTTTGTACTATATAGGTTAATTTACTTACTTCATAATAAATAATTGACATATTATTTAGAGAGGTGGTCCTTTAGTTATCCAGACTCTTTGTTTCCTGGAGGCACTGGCTAGGAATCTCTCTTCAACATGTGTTGTTATCCAAAAAAATTTTTGGGTGAATCTAGGTGTGGGAGAGAAGGCAAGAAGAGAAGTGAAAAGCAAAGGAGAAAAGGAGAGATATAAGCATCTGAATGCAGAGTTCCAAAGAATAGCAAGAAGAGATAAGAAAGCCTTCCTCAACAATCAATGCAAAGAAATAGAGGAAAACAACAAATGGGAAAGACTAGAGATCTCTTCAAGAAAATTAGAGATACCGAGGGAATATTTCATGCAAAGATGGGCTCGATAAAGGACAGAAATGGTCTGGACCTAACAGAAGCAGAAGATATTAAGAAGAGGTGGCAAGGATACACAGAAGAACTGTACAAAAAAGATCTTCATGACCCAGATAATCATGATGGTGTGATCACTCACCTAGAGCCAGACATCCTGGAATGTGAAGTCAAGTGGGCCTTAGGAAGCATCACTATGAACAAAGCTAGTGGAGGTGATGGAATTTCAGTGGAGCTATTTCAAATCCTGAAAGATGATGCTGTGAAAGTGCTATACTCAATATGCCAGCAAATTTGGAAAACTCAGCAGTGGCCACAGGACTGGAAAAGGTCAGTTTTCATTCCAATCCCAAAGAAAGACAATGCCAAAGAATGCTCAAACTACCACACAATTGCACTCCTCTCACATGCTAGTAAAGTAATGCTCAAAATTCTCCAAGCCAGGCTTCAGCAATATGTGAACCATGAACTTCCAGATGTTCAAGCTGGTTTTAGAAAAGGCAGAGGAACCAGAGATCAAATTGCCAACATCTGCTGGATCATGGAAAGAGCAAGAGAGTTCCAGGAAAACATCTACTTCTGCTTTATTGACTATGCCAAAGCCTATGACTGTGTGGATCACAAGAAACTGTGGAAAATTCTTCAAGGGTTGGGAATACCAGACCACCTGACCTGCCTCTTCAGAAACCTATATGCAAGTCAGGAAGCACCAGTTAGAACTGGACATGGAACAACAGACTGGTTCCAAATAGAAAAAGGAGTACGTCAAAGCTGTATATTGTTGCACTGCTTATTTAACTTCTATGCAGAGTACATCATGAGAAATGCTGGACTGGAAGAAGCACAAGCTGGAATCAAGATTGCCGGGAGAAATATCAATAACCTCAGATATGCAGATGACACCACCTTTATGGCAGAAAGTGAAGAGGAACTAAAAAGCCTCTTGCTGAAAGTGAAAGAGGAGAGTGAAAAAGTTGGCTTAAAGCTCAACATTCAAAAAAAAAAAAAAAAAAGCTCAACATTCAGAAAATGAAGAACATTGCATCTGGTCCCATCACTTCATGGGAAATAGATGGGGAAACAGTGGAAACAGTGTCAGATTTTATTTTTTTGGACTCCCAAATCACTGCAGATGGTGATTGCAGTCATGAAATTAAAAGACACTTACTCCTTGGAAGAAAAGTTATGACCAACCTAGATAGCATATTCAAAAGCAGAGACGTTACTTTGCCATCAAAAATCCGTCTAGTCAAGGCTATGGTTTTTCCAGTGGTCATGTATGGATGCAAGAGTTGGACTGTAAAGAAAGCTGAGTGCCTAAGAATTGATGCTTTTGAAATGTGGTGTTGGAGAAGACTCTTGAGAGTCCCTTGGACTGCAAGGAGATCCAACTAGTCCATTCTGAAGGAGATTAGCCCTGGAATTTCTTTGGATGGAATGATGCTAAAGCTGAAACTCCAGTACTTTGGCCACCTCATGCGAAGAGTTGACTCATTGGAAAAGACTCTGATGCTGGGAGGGATTGGGGGCAGGAGGAGAAGGGGATGACAGAGGTTGAGATGGCTGGATGGCATCCCTGACTCAATGGATGTGAGTCTGAGTGAACTTCAGGTGTTGGTGATGGACGCGGAGGCCTGGCGTGCTGAGATTGATAGGGTCACAAAGACTCGGACACAACTGAGCGACTGAACTGAACTGACTGATGCTGATGTTTCTGCTGCAATTGACTTTAAATGAAAAGTCCTTTTGTCTTTGGGCACCTTGGCCCCAAGAACATAGCCTTAGGGAAGTACTACTAATTGAATCAAGAGTCTAGGCTTGAACATGAGGAGAATGAACTTCTTCAACCCCTCTCAGTGGTGGGGGAGTTCCTGGGGTATTCCCATGTGAGTCAAGGGGCTTCTCATGAACCCCTTGGGTGATGATGACATTAGGGGTTCCCCAGAGATTCCCCATGACTGGTCCTGGGGATCTCCAGGGCAGAAGGATGTAAAATGTGGAAAGTAATGCAGTGGCCAGAGTAGGTTTCTGAGGCTATGGTTCCTAAATGTCAGAGCTGTGATTCCCAGTTTGTAGTCATGAGATAGGAACACAGATTCTGATAGATTTTCTGTCGTTCCATCAGCATCAAACCTATGTCTGCAGTCGATTGCTTCAAATAGCATCATGTGATTAAAGTAGTTTCTCTACCGAAAAAAAAAATTTTTTTTTCTCTTGCCACATAATTCCAGTACTAGACTATAAAATTGGGAGAACACTTTTCTTTCCAGTGATGTTGTAAATGGTAAATGTATATATATATATATATATAGTTTCAGATGACATTGCAAAGTGTATATATAAACTCTTTCATGAATTGATAATAGGAGCAAAAAGAAAATGATCTTAGACTGATAAATGTCAATAACAGAGAATTATTTCAACCTGTCATTACATTTTAAGGATAAGCACATAATTTCATCTGTTTATGCTCAGATGAGAAATTCTTATAAAGTAAATAGTATAAAATTTGAGTTAATTTTTTACTCAGTTCCAATCCCTAAATTGGTACCTTGTTTTGATAATGCATAACGGTAGAAAACTGAAAAATAAAAATAGGTAGCATTGACTGTGTGGATCACAACAAACTGTGGAAAATTCTTCAAGAGATGGGAAGACAAGACCACCTTACATGCCTTCTGAGACACCTGTGTGCAGATCAATAAACAATAGTTAGAACCAGACATGGCACAACAGATTGGTTCAAAATTGGGAAAGGAGTACATCAAGACTGTATATTGTCAACCCGCTTATTTTACTTACATGCAGAGTATATCATGCAAAATGCTGGGCTGGATGAAGCACAAGCTGGAATCAAGATTGCCGGGAGAAATATCAATAACCTCAGATATGCAGATGACACCACCCTAATGACAGAAAATGAAGAACTAAAGAGCTTCTTGATGAAAGTGAAAGAGGAGAGTGAAAAAGCTAGCTTAAAACTCACTATTCAAAAATGAAGATAATGGCATCCGATCCCATCACTATATGGCAAATAGATGGGGAAACACTGGAAACAGTGACAAACTTTATTTTCTTGGGCTCCAAAATCACTGCAGATGGTGACTGAAGCCATGAAATTAAAAGATGCTTGCTCCTTGGAAGAATAGCTATGAAAAACCTGGATGGCTCATTAAAAATCAGATACATCACTTTGTGGACAAAGGTGCATATAGTCAAAGCTATGGTTTTTCCAGTGGTCATGTACAGATGTGAGAGTTGCACCATAAAGAAGGCTGAGTGCCAAAGGATCTATGCTTTCAAGCTGGAGAAGACTCTTGAGACTCCCTTGGACTGCAAGGAGATGAAGCCACTCAATCCTAAAGGAATTGAATGTTCCTGGAAGGACTAATGGTGAGTTGAAGCTGAAGTTCCAGTACTTTGGCCACTTGATGCCAAGAGTCAACTCATTGGAAAAGACTCTGATGTTGGGAAAGATTGAGGGCAAGAGGAGAAGGGGGTGGCAGAGGATGAGATGGTTGGATGGCATCATCAACTCAATGGACATGAATTTGAGCAAATTGTGGGAGATTGTGAAGGTCAGGGAAGCCTGGCATGCTACAGTCCATGGAGTCAGACATGACGGAGCAACTGAACAACAACGAAAAACAAATAAGTCCTGAACATTCAGGAGTTAATTAATTAGCTTTAGAATTATTTGTGGCTTTCCATTTTTATATAGGCCAGAGGTCAATGAGATATTATTTCCTGAGAAGTTTTAGTAATGTATCTATTTATCAAGAAAAGGCTACATGTTTAACTCTTTAAATGCATATTTTCCAAAACTCTAGTTAATGCCTTCAAGAATATTAAGGAAAGATTGATGTTTCAAGAAATTATTTGCAACAGATGAGTTGTGATAGTGCTCTCATCTTTCTCATTTTCAAATGCAGAATTTGTAGGCATCAAAATACCTATATCTATTCATTTTATAATCAGTGTGAAGCACAAGTTCCCAGAAAAGGACTCAGGTGGAATTTTGAGTCATTATTTACTCTACACTTTGCAAACACTTTTTAAAAATTATTTTATTATTGCTTATGAGAAAAATCATTGCCTGTGAAATGAGTAGGGCAAATTTAAAATTCCAGTTAAGCACATTAGGCAACTGAGTTAAGGACTTGAGATCACTTGACCAGACACACTAAGTGCTAAGGAAAGTGAAAGTGAAACTGAAGTTGCTCAGTCATGTCCAACTCTTTGCGACCCCGTGGACTGTAGCCCACCAGGCTCCTCCATCCATGGGATTCTCCAGGCAAGAATACTGGAGTGGGTTGCCATTTCCTTCTCCAGGGGATCTTCCTGACCCAGGGATCAAACCCAGGTCTCCCACATTGCAGGCAGACGCTTTAACCTCTGAGCCACCAGGGAAGTACTCAACAGGATTCAATTTGGCTCTTTTTTAAGGAAGTGTACCTCTTCTATCTCTATAGCTCAGTGCTTTTCCCCAAACACTTGCTCTTTGCTCCTTTGTCAAATCTCTTCTTAGTGCCACACTAATGTTAGGAGTGGGAGCAAATAAGAATTGAATCATAAAGCCTTACAGTCTTTAATGCTATCGTTTGGGGTGGATTCTACATCTTTTAAAGATGTAAGGCACCAAAGAGTGCCTTAGATCTGCTTGGCCTGCAAAGCCTGATCAGCCTTGTAGTTTGATCTGTTGGAAACTATTCATATTTCTAATGTCTAAGTCATATTGGAGCAAGGTGCTAAAGCACAATTTGGTTAAAATTCTCATAACCCTCAATCTTTCCGACAAAGTTAATGCAGTAACAGCATTTTCTCATGTGAGGAAAGAGGAGGATGAGGGGAGAGGAAATTTATAATAGCTCTTTATACCTTTGTTCTAAAAATAATGTTGTCCATCTAGAAGCTATCTAATGCACTCTCTAACTTTGTGTTTGTACATTTCATGATGCTCTAAGGGTTGGGAATTTATTGGTGCTCTTCAATTAGATTGAGTGTGTTGAATTCTATGGAAGTAATTCAGGCATGAATGTCTCCATTGAACTCAAGTTACGGCAGTGAGTGAAGGAAATTGGGTGGATTACAGGTCTTTTGAAGATGGAAATGCTAAGAATTCATAAAGGAGGTGATGTTCAGAATAAGATGTAAGAATTCTTCCCCCTCAACCTACAGTTCTGCCAGGTTTACAACTGGGCAACTGGGTGTATGGTTAATATAATAGCTTTACAGTGTTAGAAACCGGGAAAGAGGAAAGAATGTTATAGGAGGGTGATGATGATGGTGGCAGCAGTGTGAGTAGCAGTGGTGATGGGAGTCAAAGGTTCCTTAATGTGGACATGCTGAATCCGAGCACCAAACTGGAGCTGAAACATAAAGCCTTACAGTCTTAAAGTTGTGGTGGCTTCTACATCTTTTAAAGAGGGCAGCTATGACAACAATAACACCCCAAAGGACAATGTGCTTGAACGCATCCTAAAAGGCGACCACCAAACAGTTCCTTAGGTCTGCTCAGCCTGTGTTGCAGTTTGGTCTATTGGAAATTATTCATATTTTGCTCTAAATATCAAGAATATTTAAATACAACTGGGGATTGTCTCTAAAATGCTTCTGTTGATATGTGAAAGGAAATACATGGCTTATAAAAATCTCTTCTAGACCTTTAGCTAGCATTTTTTTTTAGCTGTTTGGTTAGTCATATGAGTCTCTGAAATAGTCACTTAAAGAATTCAAACTTTAACTTATTTTTTAAGCAAAGAATTCCCATAGGAATTAGTTTTAGCTGAGTATAATATGTGGTCAAGTATAATATAAAGATTAAAGCCACACCCAAGTATAGACATTTGATTTTTTTTTTTTTAACCCTGGGCAAAACATAATGATCTATTTTCAAATAATGTGTATGTGTGTGGGGAAGGATTGGGTTTTATAAGGATATTTTAAAGGGTCAAAGGACTTACAGACATCAAATGGCTCTTCAAAAACAACAACATAGTGATTGAAGTGTAAATGAATCATGAAATATGTGGATTAAATATGCTTGGACTTATTACACATAATTAAAAATTTAAGAGTTGCTTTGGGCAAAATATGACTAAGGCTTTCTACTGAGCCCCAAACACCCAGAAACATTGAAACATTATAATGCCAATTTTTTTCCAAGTCTGTAAGGCCTGAAATTTTTATAGATCACATTGACCATTTTCCTTCAGAAAAACATTAACCCTTTAATTAAGAGGTATAAAATACAGTTGCTTGCCTGAGGACTAAGACAGTGAAGAATCTGCCTGCAATGCAGGAGACACAGGTTCTATCCTTGGGTAGGGAAGATACCCTGGAGAAGGGCATGACAGTCTACTCAAGTATTCTTGCCTCAAGAATCCTATGGACAGGGGAGCATGGCAGGCTATACAGTCCATGAGGTCATAAGAGCCAGACACGACTGAGCAACTAACACTTTCACTTCAATGACAATTGCTGGGAAGAAACAGCATATTCCTTGAAAATTCAAGTAAAGTGGGTTTGCTTACAAATAAAGTATTAAAATAAAAACACACATTTGGGAAGAATTGGATTTGTTTGACAGAATATGAGTATAAAACAAGCTAGAAGAGTTGTAAACATGGACTACATTTAATTGGTTGAATAAATGTTAGGCTCAGGATTTCTAAAAGATAGACAAATTATCAGCAAATGTAGCGCATGAAACACCATGTAAGGATGTGTGTTGATGATGAGCTCAGTACAAGTCTACAATAGGCTGCCATGTAAAAGCTATCTCAGACTAAACAATGCATTAAAGTGGGTGGACTCTACTACATGCCCATCAAATCACACTTCAGTACTATGTTCGTGTCACACTTTCTGACTTTGTCAATCATGAGTAGACTCCAAGCAATTCCTCATGTAGGAAAGATTAAGCAAGTTCAAGAAAACAGTAATCTAAAGGGGGACATGAGAACTACCTGAAAAATATCTGAAGGGGAACAGTCCAAGAAGGGTCAAGATTTTGATTAATGACAAAGAGCTTTCCACTGATTAGAGTTATCAAAATTGGAAGAACAGCATAGCTTACTGTAGCTTATTGATGCTTTTGAATTGTGCTGCTGGAGAAGACTCTTGAGAGTCCCTTGGAGATCAAACCAGTCCATCCTAAAGGATATCAACCTTGAATATTCATTGGAAGGATTGAAGCTGAAGCTCCAATACTTGGCCATCTGATGTGAAGAGCACAGTCATTGGAAAAGACCCTGATACTGGGAAATATTGAGTGCAGGAGGAGAAAGGGGCAGCAGAGGATGAGATGGCTGGATGGCATCACCAACCCAACAGACATGAGTTTGAGCAAACTCTGGGAGTTACTGAAGGACAAGGAAGCCTGGCATGCTGCAGTTTGTGAGGTCTCAAGGAGTTGGACATGACTGAGTGACTGAACAACACTTGCTTACTATTTTTGTAATAGTCATTTCCTCGGATCAGAGGTCTTCAAGGAAATAATCTGAGTTGTAAATTTTGTTGATTATCACCTGTACAATAGCAGAGAGTGTTCTGCCTTATGTGACTTCCCAGGAAAGCTTCAGCTGCCTTAAATGAACAAGTTCTTTCCTCACTACCTACTTTATTCAAATTTTGCAATAGATTTGGGACTGTCGTCTGAAAAACTGGCAAGACATGACTGAATGCACCTCAGGATGATATATGTGAAAGACAACTTGCATTCTTTCATTATTTTTAAAAATCTCTCCTTTATTTCTGCAGTTCCACTGCTAGGCCACAAAATATGTTTGACTTGAATAGTGAGACACACATTGAACACCCAATAGACTTTTACTCAGGTGGCTCCCAGATCTCATCAGTAGAGGCTCTCAGTCACTTGGTTCCTATGCTCAGATATTCTCTAGGCAAGAATACTGGAGTGGGTTTTCATCCCCTTCTCCAGGGGTTTTCCCAACTCAAGGATTAAACTTGGGTCTCCTACATTGCAGGGAGAGTTCTTTATCAAATCTGAGCCACAAGGCTCCTAGATTCAAGAATTCCTTATATCCCTTTGAAGAACTTTATACATAGTTTGCACGCCAATTTCTCAATGGCACTTTGAGTTTATAGTATTTGTGAAAAAAATGAGTGACTAATATATTATTTGATATAAAGAGTAATCTCAATATATACCATGCTAAACATGAAACCATCTGTCATTTTGTTGGAAATCTTTTGCTGTGTCTAAGGATCTGGCGTGTTTGGCACAAATCACATTGGGTTTTTTTCCAGTTATAATTCCATCCCCTGCTCAAGTTCTGGAAACAAGTCAATTAACCTGTAGTTGGATCATACATCATAAATTTCAAGGTGAGAGTGAGGAAGTGACAGAGGAAAATGAACATTTACTGAGTGCTCTGTCGTTGTTCATATCCAACTTTTTGCTACCCCATGAACTGCAGCACACCCGGCTCCTTTGTCCTCCACTGTCTCCAGGAGTTTGCTCAATTCATGTCCATTGAGTTGGTGATGCCATCCAATCATCTTGTCCTCTGTTGTCCCCTTCTCCTCTCGCCCTCAATCTTTCCCAGTATCAGGGTCTTTTCAATGAGTCAGCTCTTCGCATCAGGTGACCAAAGTATTAGAGCTTCAGCTTCAGTATCAGTCCTTCCAATGAATATTCAGGGTTGATTTCCTTTAGGATGGACTGGTTGGATCTCCTTGCAGTCCAGGGGACTCTCAAGAGTCTACTCCAACACCACAGTTCGAAAGCATAATTCTTCAGTGCTCAGCCTTCTTATGTACTAAGTGCCTATTCTATGTACTAAAAACTTTCTATTTGATGTGTATCATAACACTGCGGGATAGGAATTGTGATCAGCATTTTATAGATAGAGAAACTGATCTAGATAGAAGCCAAACAGACTACACTCTGTGCCAGCTGGGGACTGCATTTATGTTCTGTTTGTCACTCTGTAATAAAGATAGTGTACTCTGTGCTCCTTTAACATTTATTAATTCCTTTATTTCTAATAATTTGCTTCAAAGCATACCAAAGAGAAAGCAAATAAGAATACTGGCTGCACAGTTTGCAGGATCTTAGTTTCCTAACCAGGGATTGAACCTGGGCCATGACAGTGAACCACTAGGGAGAAATTCAATTTTGTACTTACAAAACTTTGTATAATTCTTAGTACAGATTAGTGGTCCTAAAATTGTTTAAGAAATTAGTGAGTAAATAAATGTAAGGACTAAATAGGCACTGCCACATGCATTTAAATACCCTACGAAAAATACTGAATTCTGCTGCTGCTGCTAAGTCGCTTCAGTCGTGTCTGACTCTGTGTGACCCCATAGATGGCAGCCCACCAGGCTCCTCTGTCCCTGGGATTCTCCAGGCAAGAACACTGGAGTGGGTTGCCATTTCCTTCTCCAATGCATGCATGCATGCTAAGTCGCTTCAGTCGTGTCCCACTATGTGCGACCCTATGGACAGCAGCCCACCAGGCTTCCCTGTCCACGGGATTCTCTAGGCAAGAATACTGGAGTGGGTTGCCATTTCCTTCTCCAACTGAATTCTAGAGTTGCATAGAAAAAAATTATAGGTGCAGTTTTCTACAGTAAGATCCCTGACAATTATGTAATAACTCTAATGTCAGTTATCCCATTAGACTGTGTTGTGAAAACCTAAAAAAAGTGTCTGATTATGTAAGAAAGTGTGTGTATGTCTGTGGAAAGTTGTTTCCTACCTGATCAATCACAAATATATACTCTCAAAGTATCTCTTTAAATTCCAATTGTAACCTTTTTGTTTGAATGAAGACGATTCATATTTCAAATTAGTAATCAAATGGGTGTTTGGGGAAAGACTGGATACAACACACCTTCCAAGAAGACATCTAAGAAGCACTATTCATATTGGAATAATGATCTAAGAATGGGGTAAAGAAGAGAGACAATTATAGTATATACACATTCCTTCTCCTCCAGAGATGTAAAAATCACTGATTTTGTGTTATATTCTGAATATAGTGCAGTGCATGTCATTTTCAACCACCTAAGCATTTCAAAGGAACCCAAAGGAAGGATAGCTGTAACACAAAGGGAAGCCTTGGCCAGTGGAAAGTGAGGAGGGGAAAGGCCTCCAGCAAACCAGGAAGTGAGAAGCTACTCACAAGTCAACTGCTACACAAATCACACTGCAACATGTTCAGTTCCCACAACACCTTTCCCTTGACAAAGCGTTTGCCATTTGAAGTCTTTTCTCACTAGACAGCCATGTGGGTCTTGTTGCTTTGACATGTATTTGTCTATATCTGAGTTACTGAATATATCTAACATGTGAGAGGGACACCTAAGTAGTTCTAGGTTTTATATAACAGATACAAGATTTATATGGTCCTGAATTCTGCATCTTCTTCATTTTGCACATAGTTGTGCTCAAACAAAATCTGTAATTTTGTCGCCAAATAATTTACAAAAATATGTAGGAGACTTTAGTGTGAAAAATAAGAGGCTATATGTTGCTTATATCATGAATAATTATAGCATTAGAATTATTGAACACATAATTCTAATGAATATGAATGCATTCCAGAAGCATTTCCTTTTACTGAAAAATGAAGATATGCAGAAGCTGCTAGCAATGCCATAAACTTGTTTGAAGCAGCAACTTAACTATCGCTCTACTGTATAAAATTTGCCACAAGTTGAAATGGAATGTTCTAGGTCCCCACAGACCCAATTATTTTCATTGAACAAGCAATCAAATAATCTAACTGAAAATATTACATTTTGTTTTATACTAATTTTGTTACAACCAGACAGGACTGAGCGAATAACACACTTTTGGTAATGTAATTTTATGAAAACATTAATTTGTTTCCCAAAGAAACATCATTATATGTGGCTACATTGTTAGCTAATTTGATCCTCATTTACATATATGGATATGTGCTTTGCTCTTCATTTTTCTACTTAGCATTTTATATCTACTTACATATGTATTTATCTATTTCATTCTTCAAACTCATTTGATGTATATTGAGGAAACAGAATTAAACTGATACTGCAATAATACTGTTGAAAAATAGACAGGATGGTAGAAATACATTTTTCCAGAAAGGAAGTTATTACAAGTAAATGTGTGTCATGAAGGCTATCCTATAGATGAAGATCGCAGTCATTTACCAAAATCATACATTTGGCAGGATAATAGTGTATCAGTTGCTCCATAGGCGGAAAGCGTTTACTCCCACAGAGCTGTATGAGAAATTTCCTTCATGATTTCTCACAACTCTGTCACTCAGTTGGTGATTTAATGATACCTGTGCACTTTCAACAGAATCCTCATAACTTCTGATGCTCATACATCTACTGAAAATGCATGAAGAACGTAATACATAAACAGAACATGGAATTGTTTGCCGCACAGTGCCATGCTCTTGTTATTATTAAATTAAATCTATGTCTGCAATTTTCCTTTATATTGGTTAGTTCAGTCTATCAGAATTTTCAGAGATTATATAGAACACAAGTATTCTGCCTTTCAGCTTTCAAATAGAAAACAGATTTTATTACATGACAAGTACACCAGTCCTTGCCATTTCTTGGTTTTAAAAGGTCAAGTTGACCAAGAAAGTTATCATAACCTGGATAACACTTGAAAACTCCCATCTCACGGGAGTGCATGCAGGCACATTCCCTGAGACTACGTCCTTATACCTCCCACTCTGTTTGGTGCCTACCTTCTCTTGCCCACAGTGATGGAAGTTGGTCTCTGGCTGTGGCCAGCACACCGGGGATAGGGTTAGAGAGTGAATGGATGGAGATGACAAAGACCTGGGGAATGCCTCTTGCTCTGAGCTCCAACTTCTACTTGGTAGAAGTGAGATATTCTTCCCAAACCTTTACATTTACAATGAAAATTAAGGGTGGAAAATACAAAATGGCACAAAGAAAGCAAATTCAGTTCAGTTGCTCAGTCATGTCTGACTCTTTGCGACCCCATGGACTGCAGCACGCCAGGCCTCCCTGTCCATCACCAACTCCCAGAGCCTACCCAAACTCATGTTCATTAAATCAGTGATGCCATCCAAGAGGAAGCAAGGGGTAATTGCAATTCACATAGAGATGTAAATGGCCCTTGATAGCTGGGGGCTTTTCCTGAGAGCTCTCTGCTCCCCTAGTCACTTCAGTTGTGTCCAACCCTGTGCAACCCTATAGATTGTAGCCTGCCAGGCTCTTTCCTGAGAGAGCACAGGTTCAATCAGAAAGAGTAAAGCATTTAGAGTCAGTCATGAGGTCAACTCTCCCTGTTCCCTCTTAGTTCAGTCTCTTCTGTCCAAATTTCAGCTTCCTGGTCTGTCAAGTAGGGATACTAATACTAGAGACTTTTAACACTCCAGAGATGAAAGCTCTTAGGAACTCTAAAGACCTGGCTGAATGTCATTTAATTCCTTGGCTTCTAATGTCAACTTGAGAGAGTTCTTCAGGACAGGATGGTCCTGGAAAAGTGGGCAGAGTGGACTGGGAGAAGAAATCATTGGCGGGCAGAGTGGGCAGGAAAGAGAGGAAAGCTGAGACACATCTGTCTAGATGGTTTCACTCCTTCATGATTTTCCTA